>NC_084802.1:225735732-226043857 GCF_963169125.1 Humulus lupulus
CATATTTTAATTTGTTTAATTATTTATTATTTTTAAATAATTATTATTGTATAATATTTCAAAAATATCTTTTTTTAATTTTTTATTTATTTTATTTAAGTTTAAGTATTTACAAACTATCGTTAAATATAAGAATATTCTGTTAAATATAAGAATATTCGTTAAACTTAACCTTAAAAAAAATAAAAAACCGTTAAAACCAATAATTTCCGTTATCTACACGAGATATTGTCAAATTAACATTAAGGTTTTATTTTAGCGAGTAATTAGATGGGATATTAATATTAGACTGACTCATGAAAAATAATAAATAAATACATAATTTTTTCAATATACTCTAATAAATACTTAATCAAATAATAAAATTGATCAAATTCAATTTAATATGATCATAATTACAATGTAGTTTAAGAGTTTATAAGAAATATTCATTTTTAATAAAAAAAACTAGTGTAGAAAATGATGTATCATAGACTTTGAGAATATATAAGCCTAATAGCCTAATTGTACTACATATCTCCTCACTAAGAACAAAGCTCAAATTCAAATTCCCTATATAAAAAAATAATAAAAAATAGAAATAGAAAACAAAAAATCATAACTCAAGTTTATGCTACATATATTAATTCTTAGGAAATTAAAAACTTTATTTGACTACAAATTAACACGTTTCGCTAGATATATAATACGTAAATGATGCCCCAGCAGGTGTTCGTTAGAGATTTTGTGCCAAGTGCATTGGCCTTTCTAATGAACGGAGAGGAAGGAGTAGTTAAAAATTTTCTTCTAAAGACACTTAGGCTCCAATCATGGGAGAAAATAGTGGACCAGTTTAAGCTAGGAGAAGGAGTAATGCCAGCAAGTTTCAAAGTGTTACACGACCCTGTAAGAAACTCTGAGACTATATTTGCTGATTTTGGTGAGAGTGCAATAGGAAGAGTGGCCCCTGTTGACTCTGGATTCTGGTGGATTATATTACTTCGTGCTTACACAAAGTCCACCGGAGACTCCTCCTTGGCTGATATGCCGGAGTGCCAAAATGGTATTCGCCTTATTCTAAGCATATGCCTCTCGGAAGGCTTTGACACTTTCCCAACTCTCTTGTGCGCTGATGGATGTTGTATGATTGATCGTAGAATGGTATGTAATGATATAATTCATGTTTTCATCCCTCTTAGATTATTTTCTGTAAATTATACCTAATAATCATCAAATTATAACAATGTTATCTATAACTATTATATTTTTCTTAATTAGGGTATATATGGTTACCCAATAGAAATACAAGCATTGTTTTTCATGGCATTAAGATGTGCCCAGCTTTTGCTTAAGAAAGACGATGTGGGAAAAGAGTTTGTGAAGCTAATAGACGACCGTCTCCAAGCCTTGAGTTATCACATAAGGAGTTACTTTTGGCTAGACCTAAAGCAGCTTAACGATATATATCGGTACAAAACAGAGGAATACTCCCACACCGCCGTCAATAAATTCAATGTAATGCCGGACTCTCTTCCTAACTGGGTTTTTGATTTCATGCCTACACGTGGTGGTTACTTCATCGGGAATGTGAGTCCCGCTAGAATGGATTTTCGCTGGTTTTGCTTAGGTAACTGCGTGGCCATTATTTCGTCTTTGGCTACTCCTCAGCAAGCTTCGGCTATAATGGATCTTATAGAAGCGCGTTGGGAAGAGTTAGTTGGAGAAATGCCACTTAAAATATGCTATCCGGCTATTGAAGGTCATGAATGGCGGATAGTAACTGGGTGTGACCCCAAGAATACTAGATGGAGTTATCACAATGGCGGCTCTTGGCCAGGTATAATTACTAACAACATCAACCATTAGTGTTTTCATATACTAAAAGCGACACTCCATTTGCACGTTTGGCTAATCAAGAACTTGAAAAGTTTTATAGGAAACAAAAGAGTGCATGATCTCCATTTGTTTGTTTTATTGTCTCTAAGAACGGTCGCAGTAAATTCTGTTTATTCTTATCTGACTCTTGAGTCTCAATGTGTAGTGCTTATATGGCTACTAACGGCAGCGTCCATCAAGACTGGTCGTCCTCAGATAGCAAGGCGCGCAATTGAATTAGCTGAACACCGGTTGTCAAAGGACCACTGGCCGGAGTATTATGACGGTAAGGCTGGAAGGTACGTGGGAAAACAAGCCCGAAAGTTCCAAACATGGTCTATTGCAGGCTATTTAGTGGCTAAAATGATGCTTGAAGATCCTTCTCATTTGGGGATGATATCACTCGAGGAAGACAAGCAAATTAAACCCATTAAAAGATCAGCTTCTTGGACCTGTTGATATACTTAATTGTTTAGTAGTAATTGCATGAATAAGTAACTTAAAATATCAATTTGCAAAAAAAATATGCTCAGTTATTCGTTAAAAGTAATTTATCCTACAATATTCAATATTTCTCTAGTTAAGTACGGTAGGATAAACTACTTTGTAAATCATTTTTAAACATAAGTTAATTTGCAAAAGCATACTTGAAAAAAAAAATAGTTTGCAAATAATTCCTTATAGCAATACAATTTATCAATTATAGTCTTCTATTGACTAATAATAAACTTTATTGTTTTGTTGAATGTAGATAATTATTTTTTTTTAAAGAAAAATTATCATTTTAGCCCCAATATCGGTTTAAACTTATTACCAAGATTAACTTCGGGTTTCCAAAAAAAGTTCAAATTAACATTTGTTATTTTAAACGTTAAAATATGGCTCCATGTGATTATTTTTGGTCAAATTTTTCTTGATAAAGATAAAAAAAGTCTTCGCATTTATTATACCCAAAATTTGGAATTGACACGTGGCAACTAGCAAAGCAATGTCGCGTCAAGACAAAGTAGCAAGACACTACAACCACCACCATTCACCAAGAAGGGTGACCATCGTCATTCTCTCAGCACTTAGGCGGAGGACCTCGCCAACACCGATCTACTTCTCCCATTGTGTGATGTCAAATGACCCCAGATGATTAGGCTGATGCCAATCACAAGAAAGAAAGGGCCCTAGCCAATCGCCCTAGCCAATCGCGCTAGCTAATCAAGTGCACACCACAAGTCCCAACTAGTCGCTAGACATCCTAGCTGGTCGCCAGGGATCCTCATTACTTGTTGGTGGTCCTCGCCACCCGAGCCTTCTTTCGCACCAAAGTGCGCCTTGAACCTCTACATGAACAGGATACGTCAAATTACCATTTTTTTGTGAGACAAAAACCTACCTTCATCCGAGTGTATCAAAAATTAGCCTTATCGGGAAACAAGTTGTCACTGTCAGCTATTCCCATCTTCGTGGCTATAAATAGTGCAAATCAAAATGTAACAAGGGTCGGAGGAAAAACAAGTCAGTAATTGTTCATTTTCGGAGAGAGCTCCTACTCTCCATATTGTAACTGCCCCAAGAACAAGTTCAAAATTAGTGTACTTGTTCTTGAGGGTTCAAAGTTCATCACAAATATATACTGACTAAAGTGGATGTAGGTCATCTTTTTGGGGCTAAACCACTATAACTCTTTCTCTATTTCATTTATTACCGTATTTATTTCCTTTTATTTGGTTCACTATTCACAAAAAAGATTCCACTTTGGATTTACATACAAAACAAGTCGTCATTTATTGCTCCGTGCAAGTTGTTGAAGAAACCAGACAACATTTTTGTGCTTTCATTGAGAGTGTGAGTCTCAGAGTGGGATCTCCTCATCTACCACCCAAGGTTGCCTAGCCCCTTGCTGGTCATGGCACCTAGGCGAGGTCCAGCCAAAGAAAACGGCCATGTGGCCCCACCAAATCGTCCTCCTTGGAACGTCGAGGAGGAACCCCATAAGAACCTAGAAAAGGGCAATGGCGACCACATCCCCCAATAGCACGAGGCAGCCAGGGAAGAGGTCGCCACCCTGAGAGAGGAGATGGTGCGACTGCCTGCCATGAATGCTGCTGCGGTAGGCAAGATGGTTGCTCAGCGACGGGACATGAATCAACAATAGAGAGAGGCGACCATTGCCTTCGATATGACAGTCTGCATGGGTGCGAGGGGTTGCCAAGCTTCCTTAGGGCGACCCCATTATTCCATGAACGGAGACGGTGTGCCCTACGCTGCTGATGTCGTGCCCCTGTGCCACTGGTGCTTCGCACCCATGCGCATTTGGTGTCGAGTCCCTGTGCTAGCCACCATGCAAGGCCACTTGAGCCTTGGCTCATGACCTTATGCCGCCAGCCCTAAACCTAGGGCACCACACTTGGTGCCCAAATCTGTAGATCCTAATTTTGTGGATAAATATTCTATTTAATTAAATTTAAAATTATTTGAATTTAAAAGTTTAATTATCATATTTTATTTTTAGAAAAATAAAATATTTTTTAGTTGGTTAAGATTTTATCTTAATTTTAAATAATTATTTGTATTTGATTATTTAATTATTTAAATTCAACTAAATTAAAAAGATGACAAAAATAGTTATTTAATTAAAAGTTGGTTTCTAATTAATTAGTTGGACATAACAAATTCCTAAAGATTAGCAAGAAATCCTAAAAGAGAGGAGAATCATTCTTGGAGCCTTGAAAACAAGTCAAAGACTATTTTTGAAATTTTATTTCTATTTTTTAAAAGGTTGTAAATTTAGAAATACCCAATAGTACTCGGTTTATCATTTATTATTTATTTATTTATTGTGTTTATTTAAATAAATATTTATTAATGCTTGATTGATAATGTTGATGCAGTTTTTCGCCAACAGTATATTGAAGAAATAATATGAAATGAATTCAGAATAACACAAATCTTTTTACGTGGTTCAGTGGTTAAAATCCACCTAGTCCACACGAGTCTATATTATCGTTGTTTCTCTCTCTATTTTGACAGAGTTTCAGTATTACAGAATAATCGTCACTTTTCTTGTCTAATATTCTCAGTATTTATAGAGAAATCCCTTGGATAGGTTTGGGTAACCGCGTGAGTTAATCACGGATTTACATATTTCTTACATTTAATACAAACAATTCTCATTTATATTAGGATATGATTTTATCACAAAATAATTGGTCTCCTAATATCTGGGACATTAAATATGACAGGCTGGTCATAAATAATCGTATAAAAGTACCCGAGTCTTTGGGGATTTGCGAGTATGCAATATATTCGAATTACCACGAGCTGGATTTCTCTCTGAGCTCGAACTTCGGTAGCCATTTGAATATCATGAGCTCGTGCTTCACAACCTTCATGTCTGTAGCTCGGGTTAAACCCAGGACGCCTAACATCACTCGTGCCCAGGTGAAACCAGAGTTGCTTACGTGGATAATAAACAGACATCATTTTCTTGGTTATTTCTCTACATATTTATTTGCCAGCTGTACCCGAGCTGAGTAAAGGACTTGTGCTGAAATTTCCTTGATACATCTTTAGCTGAACCTGGGATTCTTCTCGGATCTCTTCGATAAGGTCCAAAGATTCCTGGAGTAAGGCGTGGTTCTAGGCGGGATCATACGTGTCCCGTCGGTGAGACGGGACAGCCGTTTCCACTAGGATGACTGCTTCACATCCGTACACCATGGAGTTTGGAGTATGCCCTGTAGACGTTCTTTCGGTGGTCCGGTATGCCCATAGTACGCGGGGCAACTCTTCCAGCCACTTGCTTTTGTAGGCTTCAAGCTTTTTCTTTAATGTCCCCTTCAAAATCTTGTTCATGGCCTCTGTTTGCCCATTTGCTTGAGGCCTTGTGTAGAGTCCCAGAATGTTTACTTAGCTAGCTAGATAGTAGTAGTAATAGTAGTAGTTAGTATTAGTTTATAGTATGATAGTTACTGTGGATTTTGGTTCAAGTCGGGACTTAGTTAGAAACTCATAACAACAGTTAGGGATTTTTATATACCTATAGTTTAAGAATATTAATTATAACATAAGGTTTGATTAATATTGTTGGTCTCAAATATATTATTGATTATAACCTAAGGTTTAGATAGAACCATTAAGAGCATGACACTTGTCATAACCATGATTAATAAGGAATTAAGTATTTTTGATGAATAATTTTAATAAAAGAAAGATCTAGAAGCTATAGAACCTTCCAGCAGCTTTAGGATCGTATTATGACTCAGTCAAAGTTGTTTATCCAATTCAAATTAAGCTGATAAAGTGCAATTACGTGTCTAATATATCAACGTATGTCGATATATCGCCTACGAAAGATACGAAAAACACGTCGACTTTGCACGAACGATCAAATGAGCCTCGGGAATATAGTGGGAGGCGATATATCCCCTATAGGGGCGATATATCGACTCCAAAAATGTATTTTTGAAAGCTTGGTTCTTCAATTTTAAAAATAGCCTTAACCTCTTAGACCTACCTTTGAACGATTTTGACTGAGTTTTAGGCGTCTGCTGAACAAAAATTCAAATCATTTCCATTTTATAATCATTTATTTATTCAAATTAAAAGGGGTTAGTTTCACTCCTTTAACTCTATAAATAGGACCTAGTGTTCAGCCATTTTCTTCATTCTTCAAGCATTTGATTAGAGCTCCAAGGTGCTAGTGTTACTATAGAGAGATACACTTGGGTTTGGGATAAAAGTTTTATCATTCTAAGCTTTCTAAACACTTGGGAAGTGAGAATTAGTGTGATTTCGGTGTTGAGGTTTAGACCAATCCATAAGGTCATTCAAGGTATTCCTATTCCTTAAGTGTAGTTCTATATGGTGCTTTAGTTTTCTTTAGTTTTCATTTATTCAGATCCTAACTCTTGTTATTGATTTCTTTGTTTAGATATTTAAGTTCTTGAAACTTAAAGTCCTTCTTGGTAAGTTTATTCTTGATGGTTTAGTACTCTTATTCATCTTCTTCTTTAGATTCTCACCATTTTACTGTTGGTTTATAGGAGTTCTAATCCCGTTCTTGTTCCCAACTATCCCCACTTTTGGTAAGGAAAATAGGATAGATTTTTATGTGCTTATATGTTATGTTATGTTATGTTATGTTTATGTATGATATGTGTACTTTATGATATGTATATGTATAGAATATGTTTTATAGTTCTTGGGCATATGACTTGTTTAGATAACAAGCATATGACTTGTTTAGATAACAAGCCCCAAGAGTGTGTTTTATAATCCTTGGGCATATGATTTGTTTAAATAACAAGCCCCACAAATTTATATGACTTGTTTAGATAACAAGCTCTACAAATTTATGGGCATCTGATTTGCCTAGCTAGCAAGCCCCATGAAGTATGATGGCCATTGTAATAGATGCTTTTATAGTTATATGTTTTATAGTATATGTTTATGATATAGTCTTTTGTATATGATTTATGTTTTATGTTGTTAGTAGATTTTCCTTGCTGGGCATTAGGCTCACTCCTTTATTTTTAGTGTGATGCAGGAAAATAGATACGGAGGCAAAAGGATTCTTGGTAGCTTGGCTTGTGTGTTAAGGATGAATGGACTGAATGAACTGCGAGTCGATCGAGGATGACGTTTATTCTAGTCTTTTGAATATGTTCTTTTGTAATTCCGCATTTTAGTTTTGAACAATTAATTTAAAGTTATGTTTTATTAAACAATGAGTACCCATACCACATTTTATATTTTATTTTATAATTTGCACAATATTTATTTTGGATTTTTAATAAAGTTATGATTATTTCTTATGAATGTTTTCTTCAAAGTATTAGTTATGTCTAGTAGTTTTAACGGTCCAAGGTCTTAGAAATAGGTTGGTCATTACAGTTGGTATCAGAGCAACGGTTCATTTGCATGAAGTTCTCCTTGATACACATGCTCAAGCTCCGAATCTAACCGCCAATGTAAGTGTTTATGTTATAGTTATTATGCCTATGTGATTAGCTAACATTTTAGCCTTATGTTTTCAATTAAGAATGAATGGAGCCTTGACCTATCAGGATATCCAAGCCATTAAGGCCTTGAAAAGAATTAGAGAGCCAAGGAATACAGTCGAAATGCTAGAAATAATCACTCGGAGATTTCTCTTATTCCACAATGAGATAGTTCACCTCCAAACAACTAAGCAAATCATGATGAGAGCTGCGGAGCAATATATTTTAGTGATTAGACTTTTTAAAGATTATCCTACTGTAATTGCAGCTTTAGAAGAAATATGGGAGACTCTAGATGATGAAGATGAATTGACGGTAGTTATGAGATATTATTTTCTCATACTTAGGTTCACTTCTAAGATGGAATCTCAATTCACAAATGAGCAAAAACATAGAATCTTTACGAATCTTCCTCGAGGGCATTTTGAGGCTCAAGATAATGATGATTATGAGGAAATAGGTGGTGATATGTTAGATGAAGGGTCAGATGTAGAAGATCCTGATTTTTAGATTAGTTTATTTCTTTATTTATTTATTTTTGCAATTATGATTGTACATAGTGAAATTTTTTTCCAAATAAATATCATTGTTATTTTTTATGACATGTATGAGTTTGTTTTTCTTTTGCAATCATAATAAATAATAAATTTAATAAATAATGATCAAGTTCGGTGAGGGTGGATACAAATCAATGGATCGGGTTCTATATTGAGAGTTAGGGGGCCATAGTAGTGGGAACGATTTTACTGATCCCAGCCTTCCCTCAATATGGTTAACTTTGGAACAATAATGAGTTTCGAGCCAAAGAATTAAGTCATATAGGATGATTAGAAACACACTTAGAAAATAATAAAGATGGCTTATTTTTCTAAGTATAGAAACACACCCTAATTATAAAGAAGACTTATATAATTCTTCATAAGAAACCATAATTAATAGATCCGAGTTATGTTTGCTTAGATTAAGTTTTGTTTTAGAGCCTATTAGGGTAAGTTCTAACATGTTTTTCTCGACTGTTAGAACTCTGCTGAAGATGTCTCTCAGAAGGTCTGCACGCACCAATGCCAATGCCTCCAGTGTCGCTCAAGAGACTAATGAAGCCCCTCCAGTTCGCAGAAGAGGAGCGCGTTCTACCACTACTGCTGCTAACCAAAGTGCACCGCCGCCACCGATTGACAACACTGCAGAAATTGCCAGACTACGACAGCAAGTGGAGGAAAAACTGCAGCAACAGCGACAACAGGCTCAGCCTCAGACTCAGCCTCCGCCACAGCTGCAACCGCAGCCTCAGCAAATGGCTCAAGCACCCCATCAAGTAAGTCTTTATGGGGGATGGCCAATGGAGAACTATGTGCCATACTCAGCTCAGCACATGGAGCAATCTACGAGCGGTTTCGTAAGCAACACGCTCCAAACTTTGAAGGGACAACTGACCCCTTCGAAGCAGAAGAATGGCTCAGGAATGTAGAGCCGATCCTAGCAAACATGAATCTCAGCAACGCAGACCGCATATCTTGTGTTTCGTCTCTGCTTAAGAAGGATGCTAGAATATGGTGGGACCTAGTACAGTAGACTCATGACATCGCCACCATGACATGGACCAGATTTGTGGAGTTGTTCCACAAGAAGTACTACAACTCGGCAGTCATTGCCACAAGGGTCGAGGAGTTCACTAGTCTGAAGCAGGGCAACTTGACGGTAGCAAAGTATGCTCGACAGTTCGACCGATTAGCGAAGTTTGCACCAGAGTTGGTTCCAACTGACTTTCTGAGGGTTACCAAGTTCGTTAGAGGACTTAGAGCAAAGATTGAGCTAAGGGTTAAGCTAGCAAACCCTGGAACTCCTACTTATGTCGATGTCCTAGAAACGGCGATAGAATTAGAAAGTCTTCAGGAAAATGTTAGTAAGGAAGAGGCCAGTAAGCCTAAGCCTAAACAGCAGAGTCAACCTCAGAATGGTCGAAATAACAACCATAACAACCATCAGTATAGCAACAATAATGGTCAGAAGAGATGGCATCCTAACAACAAGCAGTCCAACAACAATAAAAGAGCACGGACAAACAATGGAGGTAGTAGGTTAGGTTATGTAGAATACCTGCAGTGCTCTAAGTGCCAAAAGAAACATCCTGGTGAGTGTCGTGCAAACACCAAGGGATGCTTCAACTATGGTCAGGAAGGTCACCAAAAGAGGCAGTGTCCCCAGCTCAAGCAAGAGGAGAACAAGGACAACAAGATGGTTCCTGCCAGAGTCTTTGCCTTGACCCGGGGAGAAGCTGACGCTAGCAATAAAGTGGTCACAGGTCAGATTCCTATCCTCAATAATGTATGTTCAGTATTATTTGATTTGGGAGCCACTCACTCGTATATCTCGTTAGGAATGATAGAGAAATTAGACAAACCTTGTGAAAGATTTTGAACTAGGTTTGTAACAGAATTACCTTCGGGTGAAATAGTCCTATCATCACGAATAGTATGAGGCGTACCGATCAAAATTGAGGACATAGAACTAGAAGGAGAGCTGATAGAGCTAGAGATCAAAGACTTCGATGTGATATTGGGAATGGATTGGCTAGCGAGGCATGGCACAACCATCGACTGCAGACGTAAGTAAGTAACGTTCGAGACTCCTGACGGTCAGAGACTATGCTATATGGGAAAAGTTTCAGGGCTACGCACACCACTTATTTCATCTCTCAAAGCTGAGAGGATGATAGAAAAAGGATGTCACACATTCTTAGCCAGCATCACAGATGTGGTAAAGGAAACACCATTAAAGGTTGGAGACGTCCGCATTGTAAAGGAATTCCTAGAAGTATTTCCTGATGACTTACTAGGGTTGCCGCTGACTCGGGAAATTGACTTCACAATCGAACTAGTACCGGGCACCGAGCCTATCTCAAAGGCACCATACTGGATGGTACCTACTGAACTCAAGGAGTTAAAGATGCAGCTACAAGAACTCTTAGACTTGGGTTTCATTAGACCGAGCCATTCTCCATGGGGAGCACCGGTTCTATTTGTGAAGAAAAAGGACGGAAGCATGCGGATGTGTATAGATTACCGCGAGCTGAATAAGGTGACAATCAAGAATAAATACCTGCTACCCTGAATTGACGACTTGTTTGATCAACTACGAGGAGCAACCGTGTTTTCAAAGATTGATCTACGGTCCGGGTATCAGCAGCTCAAAGTATGGGAAAAGGATATTCCTAAGACGACTTTTAGAATTCGTTATGGACATTACGAGTTTTTAGTTATGTCTTTTGGTCTTACCAACGCTCCAACCACATTTATCGATTTAATGAATAGGGTCTTTAAGGATTACTTGGATAAATTTTTCGTAGTGTTCATCGACGATATCTTGGTGTACTCAAAGGACGAAGTCGAGCACGAGGAGCATTTAAGAATGACAATGCTGTGACTGAAAGAGCATCAACTTTATGCCAATTTCAAGATGTGCGAATTTTAGCTTTCACAAGTAGCGTTCCTCGGCCACATAATATCCAAGGACGGAGTTGCAGTAGACCCATCTAAGGTAGAGGATGTGAAGGATTGGCCAATACCTAAGACCGTGTCAGAGGTAAGAAGTTTTCTGAGGCTAGCAGGTTATTATCGGAGGTTTGAAGAATTCTCTAAGATAGCCACTCCACTTACCAACCTGACTCAGAAGCAGCAAAGATTCAACTGGACTGATAAGTGTGAAGAGAGCTTCCAGTTGCTTAAGGATAATCTATGATCAGCACTAGTACTTTGTGTAAAGACAGCCAACAAAAAATTCATAGTTTATTGTGATTCGTTGAAGCAAGGTTTGGGTTGTGTGCTGATGTAGAATGACAAGGTAATAGCCTACACCTCAAGGCAACTAAAGGAGTACGAGCAACACTATCCAACACATGATATGGAGTTGGCAGCGGTCTTTGCATTGACAATTTGGCGCCATTATCTTTATGGAGAACGGTTTGAGATTTACATAGACCACAAAAGCTTAAAGTATTTCTTTATGCAAAATGAGCTCAACATGAGGCATCGTAGGTGGTTAGAACTAGTGAAGGATTATGACTGTGAAATCCTATACCACCCGGGAAAGGCAAACGTAGTTGCTGATGCGCTAAGTAGAAAGAGTTATGGAAGTCTAGCAGCGTTAGCTGGAATAGAAAAGTCGCTACAGCAGGAGCTGATCAATGCCAGAATAGAAGTAGTCATTGGTAAACTGGCTAATTTTTCCATCCAGTTAAGTCTGTTAGAAGAGATACGGATTGGGCAAGGGCATGATGACACATTAGTATCACATATGGATGCAGTTAAAGAAGGCAAGGCCACAGATTCCTCAATATCAGGACAGGGGTTCTTGAGATATAAGGATCGGGTATGCGTGCTGAATAATCAAGGGATTAAGATGAAGATTTTAGAAGAAGCACATAGTACCCCATACTCAGTTCACCCAGGGTCGACTAAGATGACTCACGACCTTAAGGTGTTATATTGGTGGCCAGGAATGAAGAAAGATATAGCGAAGTATGTGTCTAAATGCTTGGTATGCCAGCAAGTGAAAGCAGAACATCAGTGGCTTGCAGGCTTATTGCAACTGCTTAGTATTCCTGAATGGAAATGGGATGACATAGCCATGGATTTCATGACAGGATTGCCACGAAAAAATAAGCAGCATGACTCGGCTTGGGTAGTAGTAGATAGACTAACCAAGTCAGCTCATTTCCTGCCTGTCAAGACTACGTACACAGCAGATCAGTATGCAAACATTTATGTTCAAGAAATAGTAAGACTGCATGGAATCCCTAAGACCATAGTATCTGATAGAGGATTGGTGTTTACATCGAGATTTTGGGGAAGCTTGCTGCAAGCC
The DNA here is from genome assembly GCF_963169125.1 of Humulus lupulus. Taxonomy (NCBI): domain Eukaryota; kingdom Viridiplantae; phylum Streptophyta; class Magnoliopsida; order Rosales; family Cannabaceae; genus Humulus; species Humulus lupulus. Next base: position 225,748,443 of record NC_084802.1, read on the forward strand.
ATGGGTACCAAGTTAAGTCTTAGTACGACATTTCATCCTCAGACCGATGGTCAATCCGAGCGTACCATACATATTTTAGAAGATATGTTGCGCGCTTGAGTACTTGATTTTGGTAGATCATGGAGTAAGTATTTGCCATTGATAGAATTCTCCTACAACAATAGCTACCAGTCAACAATCGGGATGGCGCCCTATGAGCTACTTTATGGAAGAAGGTGTCGATTGCCGTTACATTGGGATGAGGTAGGAGAAAGGAAACTTCTTGGTCCCGAAGCTATTAGAGAAGCTCAGAAAGCAGTAGCGTTGATTAGAAAACGTATGCTCGCTGCTCAAAGCCGTCAGAAAAGTTATGCGGATGCCAAGCGGCGTGATGTGGAATTCAAAGTCGGAGATCAAGTCTTCTTAAAGATATCTCCTATGAAAGGTGTGAAGCGGTTTAGGAAGAAAGGCAAGCTTAGTCCCCGGTTTATAGGTCCTTCTGAGATATTGGACAAAGTGGAAATAGTTGCATATAGATTAGCCATACCGCCAGCTCTAGCAGATAGCCACAATGTGTTCCACATCTCGATGTTGCGTAGATATGTGTTGAACCCATCTCACGTCCTCAAGTACGATACGATAGCACTCCAGAAAGACTTGAGTTATGATGAACGACCAGTTAGTATCCTAGATAGAGGGATGAAGGAATTACGGTCCAAGAGTATTATGATAGTCAAGGTCCTATGGAGTAATAGTTCTGAATGAGAGGCAACGTGGGAGTTGGAGGAGGACATGTTAGCCCGGTATCCGAAATTGTTTGGTAAGTAAATTTTGGGGACGAAATTCTTTTAAGTAGGGGAGAATTGTAGAGTCCCAGAATATTTACTTAGCTAGCTAGATAGTAGTAGTTAGTATTAGTTTATAGTATGATAGTTGCCGTGGATTTTGGTTCAAGTTGGGACTTAGTTGGAAACTCATAACAATAGTTAGGGATTTTTATAAGTTTAACCTATAGTTTAAGAATATTAATTATAACATAAGGTTTGATTAATATTGCTGGTCTCAGATATATTATTGATTATAATCTAAGGTTTAGATAGAACCATTAAGAGCATGACACTTATCATAACCATGATTATTAAGGAATTAAGTATTTTTGATGAATAGTTTTAATAAAAGAAAGATCTAGAAGCTCTAAAACCTTCCAGCAGCTTTAGGATCGTATTATGACTCAGTCAAGGTTGTTTATCCAATTCAAATTAAGCTGATAAAGTGAAATTATGTATCTAATATATCAACGTATGCCAATATATCGCAGCTATAGAGGCCGATATATCGCCTACGGAAGATACGAAAAACACGTCGACTTTGCACGAACGATCAAACAAGCCTCGGGAATACCGAGGGAGGCGATATATCGCCTTAAAGGGGAAATATATCGGCTCCAACAATGTATTTTTGAAAGTTTGGTTCTTTAATTTTAAAAATAGCCTTAACCTCTTAGATTTGCCTTTGAACGATTTTGACCGAGTTTTGGGCGTGTGTTGAACGAAAATTCAAATCACTTCCATTTTATAATCATTTATTTATTCAAATTAAAAGGGGTTAGTTTCACTCCTTTAACTCTATAAATAGGACCTAGTGCTCAACCATTTTCTTCATTCTTCAAGCATTTGATCAGAGCTCCAAGGTGCTAGTGTTACTATAGAGAGATACACTTGGGTTTGGGATAAAAGCTTTATCATTCTAAGCTTTCTAGACACTTGGGAAGTGAGAATTAGTGTGATTTCGGTGTTGAGGTTTAGACCACTCCTTAAAGTCATTCAAGGTATTCCTATTCCTTAAGTTCAGTTCTATATGGTGCTTTAGTTTTCTTTAGTTTTCATTTATTCAGATCCTAACTCTTGTTATTGATTTCTTTGTTTAGGTATTTAAGTTCTTGAAACTTAAAGTCCTTCTTGGTAAGTTTATTCTTGATGGTTTAGTACTCTTATTCATCTTCTTCTTTAGATTCTCACCATTTTACTGTTGGTTTATAGGAGTTCTAATCCCGTTCTTGTTCCCAACTATCCCCGCTTTTGGTAAGGAAAATAGGATAGATTTTTATGTGCTTATATGTTATGTTATGTTATGTTATGTTATGTTATGTTTATGTATGATATGTATATGTATAGAATATGTTTTATAGTTCTTGGGCATATGACTTGTTTAGATAACAAGCATATAACTTGTTTAGATAACAAGCCCCAATAGTGTGTTTTATAATCCTTGGGAATATGATTTGTTTAGATAACAAGCCCCACAAATTTATATGACTTGTTTAGATAACAAGCTCTACAAATTTATGGGCATGTGATTTGCCTAGCTAGCAAGCCCCAAGAAGTATGATGGTCATTGTAATAGATGCTTTTATAGTTATATGTTTTATAGTATATATTTATGATATAGTCTTTTGTTTATGATTTATGTTTTATGTTGTTAGTAGATTTTCCTTGCTGGGCATTAGGCTCACTCCTTTATTTTTAGTGTGATGCAGGAAAATAGATACGGAGGCAAAAGGATTCTTGGTAGCTTGGCTTGTGTGTTAAGGATGAATGGACTGAATGAACTGCGAGTCGATCGAGGATGACGTTTATTCTAGTCTTTTGAATATGTTCTTTTGTAATTCCGCATTTTAGTTTTGAACAATTAATTTAAAGTTATGTTTTATTATACAATGGGTACCCATACCACATTTTATATTTTATTTTGTAATTTGCACAATATTTATTTTGGAGTTTTAATAAAGTTATGAATATTTTCTTCAAGGTAGTAGCTATGTCTAGTAGTTTTAATGGTCCAAGGTCTTAGAAATAGTTGGGTCATTACACCTTGCGACTGCGGATAAGCTTTTGATGATGTCATGTCTTTCACAGAAGTCAGTGAAGTGGACGCTATCAAATTGTTTCCCGTTGTCAGACACGATTTTGTGAGGGAGGCCATATCGACACACAATGTTGTTGATGACGAAGTCCAGAGCCTTTTTTGAGGTGGTGGCGTTCATTGGTTCCACCTCGACCCACTTGGTGTAATAGTTGACGGCTACGATGGCGTACTTCACACCACCATTCCCGGTCGGGAGTGACCCTACTAGGTCAATTTCCCACACTGCGAAAGGTCAGGGACTGGTCATTAGGGTTATTTCTGTTGGAGGGGCTCGCAGAATCTTTGCATACCTTTGGCATTGTTCGCACTTGCGGACATAATCAACACAATCCTTCTTCATCGTTGGCCAGAAATATCTCTGCCTTACGATTTTCCTTGACAAGCTGAGTCCAGCTGTGTGATCTCCGTAGAAACCTTCGTGCACTTTGTGCATGATTGCACTCATTTCGGTCCCGGACACGCATCGTAGGTATGGCATGAATAACCCTTTGCGATAGAGTTTGCCTTCCACCATGACGTATCTGGGGGCCTGGTACTGAAGCTTCCTGGCAGCTACCCAGTCCGCGAGCAACCCCCCGGTAGTTAGGTAGTGGATGATAGAACCCATCCAGGATGTGGAATAGTCTATGGCGTTGATTGTGGGAGCTTGAATACTTGGTGCAGGAAGATGGTTGATCGGGACCAACCCAAAGAGCTCTGCCTCAGCATCCGTGGCCAACTTCGCCAATGTGTCTGCAAACACATTTCGTTCCCTAGGGATCTGGGGGATGGAATATTTCTTGAAAGACTGGAGTAGCTCCCGGGCTTGCGTCACATAAGCAGCCATCTTTTCTCCCTTCGTTTGGTATTCCCCCGAGATTTTCCTAACAACTAGTTGGGAGTCATTATAGACTTCTAGACTTGCTGCTCCTACCTCCCAGGCCAGACGTAATCCGGTCAACATGGCCTTGTGCTCGGACTCGTTGTTCGATGCATCGAAATGGAACCGTAGAGCGCTTTGTAACTGGTGTCGTTGTGGTGATATTATGATGATCCTGGCCCAGGCCCCATTTTCGTTCGAGGCCTCGTCTATGAAGACCTTCCATAGGGGTGCTACAGGATTGACGGGATCATCATCTTCAGTGATCCCAATGTATTCCATGATGAAGTCGGCCAGTGCCTTCCCCTTGATTGATATCTTGGGGACATATGCAATCTCGAACTGACTCAGTTCCATGGCCCACTTCAGGAGTCTCCCTGATGATTCAAGCTTTTGTAACACTTGTCCTAGGGGATGGTTTGTTAGTACTTTTATGGCGTGGGCCTGAAAGTAAGGCCTAAGCTTTTGGGATGCGATTAGTAAGAAAAATGTCAATTTCTCTATTAGCAGGTACCTAGGCTCTACACCCAATAACCTTTTGCTTAAGTAATAAACCAGGAGCTGAGCCTTTCCTTCTTCCCACACGAGTGTGGAACTGATGGTGTGTTCGAACACGGCCAAATAAAGGTCCAACGGCTCCCCATCCACTGGCTTTGCCAAGATTAGTGCTTGGGCCAAATGTTCTTTCAGCTTTTGGAAGGCCTTTTCACACTCGGCCGACCATTCGAACCTTTGGCTTTCATGAAAGATGTTGAAGAACGGGATGCACTTGTCTGTGGACTTTGAGACAAAACGGCTCAGGGCTGCTATTCGTCCCATCAAGCTTTGCACGTCTTTTTGCTTCCGTGGTGAAGGCATATCAATCAGTGCTTTGATCTTGTTCGAGTTGGCTTCTATCCCTTGGGAGCTTACTATGAAGCCCAAGAACTTCCCGGATATCACACCGAAAGTGCACTTCTTGGGGTTCAGCTTCATCCCATACTTTCGAATGATGGCAAACACCTCTGCCAAATCGTCAACGTGTCCTCCAGAGGTCTTAGATTTGACTAGCATGTCATTTATGTAGACCTCCATATTCCTTCCCAGTTGGGCCTGGAACATTTTGTTGACGAGCCTTTGATATGTGGCTTCGGCGTTCTTGAGCCCGAAGGGTATGACAATGTAGCAGTACACCCCCTTGTCTGTCTGGAAGCTGGTGTGTTCCTGGTCTGCTACGTGCATTGAAATCAGGTTATAGCTGGAGTATGCGTCCATGAAGCTTAACATATCATACACGGACGTTGCATCTACCATTTGGTCAATCTGGGGCAGAGAGAAGCAATCTTTGGGGTAGGCTTTGTTGAGGGCCGTGAAGTTGATGCAAGTTTTCCACGTCCTATTTGGCTTTGGCACCAACACTGGATTGGCCAGCCAGACGAGATACAAGGCTTCCCAAATGAAGTTGATCGAAGATAACTTGTCAACTTCTAACTTGAGGGAGGGCCTCTGTCCTCTCCTCCCCTAGAGGTCTTTATTTCTGCCGGACCAGAGTCGCGCCCTCGTCGATGTTCTGGGCATGGCATATGATGTTACGGTCGATCCCGGTCATATCCGAGTGTCACTACAAGAAAATGGGATCTTTACCTACCAATTGTAAGTGTAGGTAAAACTAGCCTAATGGTGGGTAATATAGTTTACCTACCAATATTGAATTGGTAGAGACTGCTCGGTAAAGGTTAGTAGGGAAAGAGTCTTTACCTACACTTATTAATACTAATAGGTAAAAGAATCAGTGGACCCCACTAAGTTATAAATCAATTGATGAGTCATCAGATGACGTGTTTGATGAAGTGGCACCCTACATGTCTGCTGACATGGTTTCCATAGTTTTACGTGTCTGATGATGTGGCATACATCAATACCGCATCTTGGCATCTTGTGGTTGCTCCACGTGTCAAACAATAATTTGTCCACGTGTCGTTTGATAATTAGTACATATGTCATCATTTGATATAGTCCACGTGGCATCATTTTATTAGTCCACATGGCATCATTTTATTGGTCTACGTGGCACAATATTATTCGACCACGTGGTGTCATTTTATTAGCCCACATAGCATTATTTTATTGGTCTGTTACACAATTTATAATTTGGTCAAATTTAATGGTTATGTGTAGGTAAAAGATAATAACAGTTATTTATAAATGTTCTCTATTAGAAATAAACTAGAAAAAAACCATACAATAATAAAATGTTTAATGTTAAAAATCTTTATAATGTTCAATACTAAAATAAGTCATAAAGTTATCCTTTTAAGGTTACCCCTACCAAAATAAAAAAAAACTTCATAAAGTTCTTTCCTTAGTAAATTAATGTAAATAAACTAAGAATCACCTTGTGACTCCCGAACTGAAAAAGATGGCGACTCTCTTAAATTTGCATCTGAAGCTTGGTCTGTTGGAGGTGGTGGAGGTGGTGCCATCAAATTTTTATGACGAAGTATATCCACAACCACACTAAGTTGTTCGTTAGTAGCATTAAGGCGGGAAGTTGTATCATTAAGTCATTCAACTAACTCTTCATAAGTTCGTTGATTACCCACAATATTTTCACGATGTGAAGTAGAAGTTGTGATACTAGAAGACCACCCCCACCCTCACAAGTATACCAAATCACGTCCAAGTACACGCTCCATAATCTCTTTATCAGACAATTCTTCTGGAGGGCGTTGACCCCTTAACTCAATCATTTTATCCTAATAATATATTTAATTAATTATTAGTAAGAAATATAATAAATAAAAATTTAAATTACTTACATATAATGACCCGAGCTCTGTTCCAGTCCATCCTTTCTCAGTATCATAATGCTTTAGACGCCATGTCTCAATTTGACCGGTAGGAGAAGTTAACACCATTCCACATCGAATGTGATGTCGTGGTGTGGAGACTGAACCATTTTTCGACTCCCATTTCCTTTTTGATCGATTGGTAGTATTCTTTAATGCTATTTCCTGAAGAAATAAATCCAAATAAAATTTATTAGAAAAAATTATACAACCTTTTCTTTTGAACAACACAACTATCTATTTATCACAAACTTTATTGAATAGTTTAACACTAAAATCGGTAAACCAAAGACAAAACAAAATACTAGAAAGAGTAGATGTTGTTTCTGTAGGGCCAAATATTAGAAAGAGTAGATGATGTACAGACTAGAAAGAGCAAATGATGTACAGACTGCCAATATAACTTACATAACATAAATTATATAACAAAAGAGAATATTCACAAGCCAATTCTATGATCTCTGTAGGGCCAAATAGAGCAGAAGAAAGCTACTGCACAACAACACAAATATATTAACATATAAGAAGAAAAAAAACTACAATCTAAACTACAATTCGATGGCCCATTTGGTAAACTAAAAAAATTATTAACATATTAAGAAAAAAAACTACAATCTAAAATTAATAAGTCATATTACACATAATAGGCCTTAGCCCGACACTCGCCCGGATGACGTCTTATGCACCTCGTGCACTCAGGATAGGCCCTCCATGAATCACCACCTCCCTGACGGCCACCCTGAGTACCCCGACCTCTCCTATCAGGACCAGGAGCGGTCGAAGCATCAGGGGTCTTCCTCTTCAAATCACTGGGGCCTCTGCCCCTGCCAGAACCAGAATATGGAGGCACCGCCCTGCGGCCCTCCCGCCTTGCTGCACTCTCCCTCCATATCTTATTCTCCGCTTCCTCAGCGCTAAGAGCCTTCTCTACAGTCTGGGCATAAGTTGTCCCTCCAGGAACTATTGTAATCCTCACATCTCGGGCTATCATAGCATTAAGCCCTCTGATAAATCTGTCTTTCCTAGCTGCATCAGTAGGCACAAGATCTGGTGCGAACTTTGTAAGTTTGTCAAATTTCAGGGCATATTCTGTGACTGTCATGCTGCCCTGAACCAACCCCACAAACTCATTTATTTTCGCTGCCCTGATGGCAACATTGTAGTACTTCTGACTGAATAAGTCCTTGAATCCTTCCCAAGTCAAAGCAATAACATCTATAGTTTGTGATGCCACTTCCCACCAGATACGGGCATCCTCTCTCAACATATATGTGGCACAGGCCACTCTGTCATGTCCCTCTACCCTCATGAAATCCAGGATAGTAGTAATCATGGTCATCCACTGTTCGGACTTCAGTGGATCAGGTCCTCCCTCAAAGATCGAGGGCTGCTGCTTCCTGAACCGCTCATACAACGGCTCACATCTGTTCCCAACCCTATTGGTTGTACCACTAGTACCACTACAGGTGGCACAATAGGGGCAGCACTCCCTGATGGAGCCTGCTGTCGCAAAATTCGTATCTGTTCATCCTAGCTCTATAGTCGTGCTTGCATGTTTGCCATAAGCTGCTGCCAGTTCTCAGAGACTAGCGGAGGGGTCTAACCCTAGTCTTCATCTCTAGTCTCAGACCTGGTGCCAGCTAGTCGCATAGATTTTCTTGGACGTATAATTATCCAAGTCAATCTGTAATCAATGACTCGGTGGTCAGACTATGATGACAGGGTAATATCCTTCCATGATCCATCATCGGAACTCAAACGTTCACAAACAATCAAAATATAGCAATTTATCCAAGTATTCATCCATTTATTCATTCACATGCATAGCAATGCTAATAAGCACGCCCCAATATCATCACACAATAGTCAAGGGCCAAGCCCTATCAATACCTCATTTTCCCTATTAATCAAGTAAATAACAACATGCATATTCCATTCTATTCATTTAAGCATATAATCATGTATACACAATTACCAAACCCTGAGTCGAGCTTTTCGCGACGAATGTACATGTCCAGCCAGTCTTCAGGAACCCTTAAGCCTAGGACGCTCTGATACCAAGTTGTAACGCCCTGGATAGCCAAGACTGTTACACTGTGTGTTTATAAAGGCGCAAGACTTGCTAATCAAGTCATTTAGTTAGAAACGTGTTATTGAAACTACAGTTGAACTAGGGTTAAAAGATTTTGGTCTCAAAAGTTACATTTCTTATAATCAAACATTTTCTTTACATCAGATCCCAGAAGTAGTAAAGTTAAAAGATAGTTTACAAAATTTCAGGATTAAAATACAGTTACTAGCCACTCTAAGGCAAAACAGACAATTAGGCTTTTTTAGTCCTGTACCACTCCTCGGCCGTGGTAGCCGATCAGCTGACTATGTACATTACGCCCCAAAGCTCTCCATCTTAGGACTGGTCCACTTTGCCCTTGCCTTTACCTGCACCACATAGCACCCGTGAGCCAAGGCCCAACAAGAAAACACAACAACAGAGCATAATCATCAAGCAAACAACCAGTAACTCATGCAGTATAAACATATACTCAACAGTCCAAACATCCACGTTATTCAAGTATTCAGCATACCAAGTACATCATTTTATATTAATAATCAATTACACATGATAACCAGGGTTAACACCCATAGGTCGTACCCTCTATTTATCCCACTGACTCCAGCCCGCTTAAACCGAGCTTAGTGAATGTTAAACTGTCCTCAGCTACCAGTGGTCGAGTCGCGCCCTGTGCGCAAATATTATTTACGGCACTCTTAGGCCGTTTATCACATGTCCCATGGCATAATACCATCTATGACATCATACAGATATAGGGAGCTCTTAGTCCCAACACAATCACATAACCGAGTGCAGTTTTCTTACCTTTAGATTCATATAGCTTTGTTCAATTCAACCCTCAAGCACGATCTCGTCTGAGCCCTAGCGTACACCTAGTCACGGACACAAGTTAGAACCAACTCCAAACTTCAATTCCAAAACCTAGCCTCGGGACCAATCCCGAGCCCTCGGGAAGCCCTAATTCCACCAAACGGGGTGGTGGAATCAAACCCCGAGCCCCCGGGCAAAAACCCTAAGAAATAACCCAAAAATCCCTTTCTGGGAACAGGGTAGTGCTAAGCACCCTAAAGTGGGTGCTACAGTGCTACAACTAGAGGCAAAAATGCCCCAGACCACAAGGCCTAGCGCGTAGCGCCCAAAGGCTAGTGCTACGGCACTAGTCACAGCACAGCTAACCCTGTTTTTCCTTCCTTCGATTTTCCCCGAGCCAAACCTTTCCAAAACTCTTCCAAACATCAAAACAAGCCTACCAACATCTTCAACTCATCCCAAACAACCTAACCATAAGAAATCCAATCACATGCACCCCAAAACACAAAATTCACCATGGTTGAACTTAGAGCTCAAGAACTCAACAGAAATCAACTGAAATCACGGAACTTAAAGCTAGGATTTCTTACCTTTGATGGATGAATTTGACCTAGGTTATCTCCACACTTCCTTAGCCTTCACCTCCTCAAACCCTTAGGCTTAATTCCCTAGAATTCCCACAAAAACTCAACTTAGAAAACCAATTCAACACCAAAACCAAGAACTAAATAACAACCTCAAAACCTTACCTCAAATGATGAGTAACCTCTGCCAATTCCCCAAGCCAAATCAAGGATCCTAGTGTTGAGTCCTAGCCTAAGCCTTCTTTGAATTTTAGCTCCAAATTTCCAGAGAATTGGTGAAGAAATGCCCAAACCGTGCAAGAGAAAAGACTCCTGCTTTTTCCCTTCTTTCCTTTTCCTTCTTTTCTTTCTTTTCTTTTCTTTACTTCAGACTTCCAACACTTTCTACACAATCCACTAAGGCATAAAGCAATATGACCCTTATCTCTGATTCTAAACACCAAAATACCATATTGCCCTCCCACTTATAACTAAGCTTTTAAACATCTTAAGGGCATTTTGGTCATTACACCCAATTCCCGCTAATTCCTCGAATGTCTCTAATATTTACCGCCCACTCCCCGACCCCTAACTAATCACCAATTATATTCCTCAATATCAAAATAGGCTCTAATATATTCCCTAAATTCCCAGAAATACCCCCAGGCTCACCCCGAACCGGGTATAAATCCCCGCCGTGACTTTTTTGCTAACCCGCTCACTAGAATCGCCTCGAGTCACAGATTACAAATATATCCACATAATAATGTGGTCTCAATAATTTATCACAGTTATTTACATTTATGCCCTCAATAGGCTAAAATTACGAATATACCCTTCTAACCTAATCAGGGCCTACGTGCATACTAATACACATAGTCATGCTTCACAGATATCCAAATAATCATATAACATGCGTTTAATCATTTAATTCACATATAATCCAGTTATGCCATCCCAGCACACTAATTAAGGCCCTTAAGCCTTATTAGTAAATTTGGGTTGTTACAACTATCCCCTCCTAATAAGAATTTCGTCCTCGAAATTTACCTGAACAACTCAAGATACCCAAAGGCTGAAGCAACCCTGCTGGCCGCTGATGCTCAGCTTTCACTTGCTGACAGGTTAAACATATAGCTACGTACTCTACCACATCCTTCTTCATCCCGGGCCACCAATATAACGTCCATAGATCCTGGTACATCTTTGTGGTACCCGGATGAAGTGAGTACGGCATCGTATGTGACTCATCCAATATCTCTCATCTGATCCCCTCATCAGCTGGAACACAAATCTGTCCCTGATACCGAAGCAAACCAACCTCAGAAATAGAATAATCCTTAGCTACTCCCGCTAAGACATTCTCTCTAACCTCCTATAATTGAGCGTCTACCAATTAACCTTCTTTAATCCGCTCTAGCAGGGTCGACTGCAGAGTAATATTGGCCAACCGGCCCACCACCAATTCTATCCCCGCTCTGACCATCTCATCAGCTAACTCTCTCGAGATCTGGGTGGAACTATATAAATGACCTGGGCCTCTCCGACTCAATGCATTCGCCACTACATTGGCTTTCCCCGGATGGTAAAGAATATCACAATCGTAGTCTTTCACCTACTCTAGCCAACATCTTTGCCTCATGTTCAGGTCCTTCTGTGTGAAGAAGTACTTCAAGCTCTTGTGATCGATGTATATCTCGCACTTCTCCCCATATAGGTAATGCCGCCAAACCTTCAATGCGAATACCACCGCTGCTAACTCCAAATCATGGGTAGGATACCGCTGCTCATACCCCTTCAGCTACTGTGATGCATAAGCTATGACCTTCTCGTTCTGCATCAACACACAGCCTAAACCCAAACTCGACGCATTGCAGTGAAAAATAAACTTCCCTTCCCCCGAAGGAAGACTCAACACAGGCGCAGTAATAAGTCGTCGCTTCAACTCTTGGAAACTATTCTCACACTTGTCTGACTAGATAAACTTCAAATTCTTCCGTGTCAATTCTGCATCGGTGCCGCTATCTTCGAGAAACCTTCCACAAATCGTCTGTAGTAACCCACTAGACCAAGAAAACTCCACACCTCTGAGGCATTCCTTGGCCTAGGCCAATCTCTAACTGCCTCCACCTTAGATGGATCCACCTTAATCCCATCTGCACCAACAATATGTCCAAGGAATGTCACTTCTGGTAACAAAAATTCACATTTCTTAAACTTGGCATACAACTAATGCTCCCTCAACCTCTGTAGAACCTATCGAAGATGAAACTCGTGCTCTGCCTCTGAACTGGAGTACACTAAGATTTCGTCGATGAAGACAATAACGAACTGATCCAGAAAGTCCTTGAACACCCTGTTCATTAAGTCCATAAAGGCTGCTGGGGCATTGGTCAAACCAAATGACATGACCAGAAACTCATAGTGCCCATACCTCATTCGGAAGGCCGTCTTCGGTACGTCCTCGTCCTTGATCCTCAGCTGGTGATAACCAGATCGAAGATCAATCTTCGAGAACACCGTCTTACCTTGCAGCTGATCGAACAAGTTGTCAATCCTTGGTAAGGGATACTTATTCTTGATAGTTAACTTGTTCAGTTCCCTGTAGTCTATACACATCCTTAATGTCCCGTCCTTCTTCTTCACAAATAAAACTGGAGCACCCCATGGCGAGTAGCTAGGCCTGATGAACCCCAAATCCAGAAGCTCTTGTAGCTGTATCTTCAATTCCTTCAATTCTGCCGGTGCCATCCTCAATTAATGGCATCACGAACACATCATAATCTTTCCCAGGAGATTTAGGACCTGGAATTAATAAAGACATGAGATAGTTTGTTCCATTAGGAAAAGCCCAAGGTGGCATATTGTACAGAATTAATATCACCGGCCACAAACTATAGGTTGATGTCATATTAGAGAAAGGGTTAAACCCATCTGATGCCAACCCCATTCGTACACTCCTGGAATCAGCTACAAAGTCAAGATAAACATTGTCGAAATGCTTCCAAGCATCCCCATCAGTAGGATGACGTAAAATCCCAGCTTCATTTTTTTGTACCTCTTTATGCCATCGCATATCTTTAGAAGTGTGCTTCGAACTAAACATTTGCTTAAGTCGTGCCTTGATTGGGAACCATCTAAGTCGTTTATGTGGGATTTGATTTCGTACATAACGACTAGACTTACATACAGGACATGACACTGCATTTGCATTCTCACCATAAAACAATGCACAATCGTATTGACAAACATCAATTTGCTCATTGCCTAAGCCCACCTCACAAAGAAGCTTCCTCGTCTGGTAATAATTCCCTAGGCACTGATTACCCTCGAGCAATATCTCTCTCAAACACTCCAAAAGACCATCAAATGATTTATCTGTCCATTTGTTAAGCACTTTGAGATTCATCAACTTCACCATCGCGCTTAAGACAGAGAAACCTTTACAATTATTGTACAAAGGCTTATGAAGTGACTCAAACAATGCATCATACTTGTCATCCACATTAAGTGGAGATTCATCATTGAAGTCACTAGTTGGACCAATGTCAAAATACTTACTACCAATAGCATCATGAAGTCTTGCAGCCAAATCATCACGCTGATCCGAATCTTCAACATTATCCTCGGTATCGAATAATCCTTCATCTTCTACTTCCTCTACTTGCTCACCATGGTGATACCACCTTGTGTAAGTACTAAGAAATCCATGAGTGATCAAGTGCAACTTTATCACATGCATGTATTGTGATTTCTTATTCACGCATCGACAACAAGGGCATAGAACCATCCCATTAGAGTCCATGGAGTGTCTTGCAACACTAATGAATTCATTCATTCTAGCAACATATTTTGCTGAAAGTTTATTGGGTATATTTATCCAATGACGATCCATGAACCAACAAAATGGTGTCCCGTGTTGTAGTTGGTAAAGTTGATGATGAACCAAAATTCTAGAAAGAAGACAGAGGAGAACAAGAGCAAGAAAAAGAATAAGAAAGGATGGTAAATATTAAAGATTTTTCTCGTTTGTATATTATTATAAATGAAATAGGAAAATAAGAAAGAAGAGAGAGTGGGAGATTGATTTGGGGGAAGTGAAATGAAAAAGGAAAGGCTAAAAAGGATGAGGAAAATAATGAAAATTCTGGCGTGGTAGCCTTTCATTTGAGGATTCTGTAACAACAACAGAGATAATACAAAAAATAGACTAAACCAGTAAAACTACATTTAAATAGACTCAGAAACAAAGAAAACTAAATAAAAGGTTCAGCTACTTGGGGCAGCTAAACTGAGAATCATGGAAGTTGCTGCTAGACAAGCACCTCTCATGGAAGTTGCTGCTAGACAAGCACCTCTCATGGAAGTTGCATTTTTTTTGGAGGTTCAATTTAGTAACATGGGATTTGATCTATCTGACAAGGATTCATGAATGCATCTTTATTATTAATTCTTTCTTTTTTTTTTAAAAAATAATAATATTGAATTGAAAGAACTATTATCATTATATAGAAACATATAAATATATGTATGTATATATATGTGGTGCAAACATTCTTGTACATATTCAAAGGTTACTACTACTGCCCAGGAGGAGGAAACTGACCCCATTACTTTCTAGTTTTGTTTGGTTCCTTAAAGATTCTTTCCACCCCAGTCAACCAGGGGCTTTAATTTTTCTTCTTCCACATGGATTATTAATATTTCACAAAGCAAATAAACCATAACAGTTTGTCTCTGAACTCTAAACTAAGTACCAGTGGAAAACGACAGTAATCTTATTAATTAGTGTTAATTTACTGATTTTTTATTTTGTAGTGACTCTTCCAAAGAAACTAGACTTTTAATCAATCTTAGTACATAAACAACAAAGGGAAAGCCACTAACAACAACTCATAAACAAAGTACCAAGGACAAACTACAAAAGAAATAGCATAGACAAATTCAAATGCATAAACAACCAATCACAAACATTATAAACAAAGCACCAAAAAGTTCCTCAGGACAATGATTCATCATCAAACTTTCAGATTAGTAGGGATTTGATATCAGCATAAATCATAAAAATGTTACCTCCAAGCTACCAAGCCTAAATTCCAAAAGTGTTAAAGCCGCTAAGCCTAATTCGAAAATCACAGAGCCACCAAGACCAATCCCAAAACCTCAAAGCACTACAAGAACTTCATATTACAATTAAATTCTGATTGAAAATAATGATCAACAATAAAAACAACAAGAATTCAATCATGCTCATATTTACACATTCAAAATCAATCAAAACTAAAATAAAATCATATCTGAAACTTATACAAAAATTTTAGAAAACATAACTTGCAAAAAAATATAAAGAATCAAATCAAATAAAAAATGCAAAAATAAAAAGACAAATCATATATAACCAAAAATTACCTCAAAAGAATTCATATTACAAACAAATGATAAACTATTAAGTAGAGTATCATAAAAATATACATCCATCTCACCCCTTCAAAAATCTCAAAGCAAACCAAGCCTAGTCCGAAATTCACAAAGTTTATAAAAAAAAAAAAACAATACACATCCAACAATAATCACTGGAAATAACACATCACAAATCAAATCAAACAAAGACTTCAGAACAACTATTCATTACAAATCATTCAGATTAGTGGGAAATAAATCAATAATAATCATACATACATATATACCTTAAAGTCACCAAGCCAATAACTCAGTAATCCGAAAGCCACCAAGCCAAGTATTCAACAATTTGAAAGCTACCAAGACCAACCTGAAAGTCCCAAACAAAGCATACCTAACAAATAAATAAACACTGAGATTAATAACAACATTCACACATAAGCTTTGGGAGCACATTACATAGCCATTACCAATAAATATATTAAAATAAATGGGAGAGATTCCGTTTACAGCCAAAGGATTAATGAGGGTCGAAGCAACGAGCCAACAATTAGTTGGAGGAGGAGGAGGTTAATGCATTCAACGAAGGCCACAACAATGGGTTCAAGGAGATGGCAACTCACATATTCAACGAGGTGGCAGCTCAGAGCTGAGATGAACGAGGTGACAGCTCATAACCAAGGTGAATGAGGCACTGAATTACATCTCATAGCTAAGATAAATGAGGTGGCGGCTCAAAAACCATATTCAACAGGCAGAGGTGGCAACTCAGAACCAGAATAAATTGAAAGAGGCGACGGATCACAAACCAGATTAAATGGAAAGAGGGTTGTGAATTAATAGGATGGCATAACAAAGAGATACATCAAACCAAGAAAAAAATTGAAAGAAAGGAGGGTGAGCACAGTGACTGAGAGATTCAATGGGTGGAGGGGAGAACAGTCGCTTCTTCCATGGTGAGATCCGAGAGTGTGAAAGAATGAGAGGAAATGAAGAACAAAACAAGGGAGGGTGCGGCTGGATATAAGATACAAAGGGTTATAAAATAACCTTAACCCCATATATAATACACCATATATTAAAAAAAATTAACATATAATATATTTGTTAAATTTGATACAAAAAAAGTAGGACACATGGCAGACACATATTACAAAAAATTTAACGCATCATCAATATTATAACACATCAGCTTTCACATAAGCATTTATAAAATATAAAATAAAAAGTAACCGAAAATGGGAGGAAAAATTGAGCGAGAGCTGTAAAAATTTTCCCTGCAATATAGAATTAGGTAAAGTCTCCATATTGGTAGGTAATATTGGCAGGAAATAACATTTCTAAATTAATATACTAATGACAAATAATTACTTACCAAAATTCGCTGCCAATAAATATTAGTGGGCAAAAGATATTTTTACCTACCAATATATATATGTAGGAAAGAAATTGGTAGGTAAATGTCAGATTTCTTGTAGTGTGTGACCAGGCCAGGACGTTCTGGTTCTCTTTCACTCGGGCGATGATGGCAGCCCGGACCTCTGCATTCAAGTTCTTCCCGACTTGGATTGCTTTGTTTGGGTCAGTGTCGTTGATGCACACCTCTTCAATCTCCTCCATGGGCTCTAGTGCATGGTCCACCCCTATCCACGGATCCAGTTCATCTTCTTCCTGACCAACCTCCGCGTCGGGGAAGGAGGCGGGACTGGATCAATGTTCTCCTCCTTGCAAGGCTCTTCGCAGACCATATAAATTGGTCAGGCGGATATGTGGTAACACTTCCAGGTGCTCTTATGATCTCCCCGGACTGCTCCTACCCCTTCGTTGTCGCAGGGGAATTTCATACAGAGGTGGTGGATGGAGGTGATGACACCGAAGTCGACCAGTGCGGGCCGACCAAAGATGACGTTGTAGGTGGTGAGGCAGTCCGCCACTACGAATGTACAAAATTTGAACGAGCCTTGGATCTCGTTCCCCAACGTTACGGGCAACTGAATCTTCCCCATTGAGAGTATTGGATGTCCATTGAAATCATAGATCTACGTTGGGCATGAGGCCAAATCTGCCTCAGTTAAGCCAATTTCTATGAAGGCTGGCTTGAACAATACATTGATGGAACTTTCATCATCCACCAACACTCGGGACACCATATTGTTGGTGATTTGGGCATCGATGACCAGAGGGTCATGATGCAGGAAGTGGACATTCTGAGTGTCTTCTTCCATGAAGGTGATGGATAAATTCATTAACTTTGGGCGTTGAGCCGGGGTATGGACCAAGGCACATTCCTCGTGGTCATGCTCGAGCTCGTTGAGATATCACTTTTGATCGTTCCGGGATGGTCCTCCCATGTGCGGCCCGCTTGAGATGGTGGCCACGTGACCACCTATTTGTGGGGGCGCGGTTCCGAAGGGGAAAGGCATCTTGGCTCTGGGTGCCTGCACAATTGGGGCCCCCTGAGGGGCCTGTGCTCCCGGGCCTGCAGCGTACCCTCCCTGGGGAGGTCAGTACGATTCATGTGGACCCAGAATCGCAAGTTGTCCAAGAGCTGTTGGCAGTCCCGGAACTCCCATGGGTATCCTGACCCACTGGTGGAGATGCCCCAGCTTGATCAAATTCTCGATTTCATCTTTCAGCTGATGACATTCCTCGATCGAGTGACCCACGTCTTTGTGATATGCACACCTTTTGATGGTGTCCCTCGAGTTCTTCCCTCATTTGAACATGGGGGTGGGCTTCCGGTAATGAACCGTACTTCCCGTGGCTAGGTATATGTTTTCCCTGGTGTCCACTAGGTTGGTGTATTCTGAGTATTGGGGCTCGTATCCCCTCTTGACCTTTTTAGAGGGCTCAGATCGGTTCTGTCCTTTCGTGGATCTCTTCCCGAGAGGCAAGCGTGAACCCCTCTTGCCCTTTTTAGAGGGCTCGGATTGGTTCTGTCCTTTCGTGGATCTCTTCCCCCGGGAGGGGTTCATGCTTGCCTCTGTCCCCCCCACCTAGAGATGGTTGGGCCCCATCGGGAGCAGCACTATATCCGACCGACGCCATACCATATCCGTAGAATGGAGTGGACTGTGCCAGTGCGTATCCGGAGGAGGAAAGACCGTGGACCGTCGAGGCTGCGAAGGTCATTCCGGGAGTACCCGTCGACCCTGGCGATGCTGGGGGAGTTGGATAGTGATGGGCAGGATACTGCATCCTGTACCCGAGAAAGGTTTGGGCACTTGGTTGGGGGGTCGGCTGCCATCCGAATGCTTGGATTCGGGCCTCCTCCTAGTTGATAAAGCCTTGTGCCCTCCTTATGAATTCTTTGAGGGTGGCCGCCTTACTGCGCTGCATGTCGTCCCAGAGAGGGGACCCGGTTCGGATCCCGGACTGGAGGGCCACCAAGCGCTGTCCATCGTCCACCTTGGTTTTTAAGGCTTTTTCCGTGAAGCTCTGGATGTAGGCCCTCAGAGTCTCCGTGGGGAGCTACTTAATATTGGCGAGGGCACTGATCTACATGTCCATCCTCATGGCGGCCACAAACTACTTGCGGAACGCCGACTGTAGTCCGGACCAGGATTGGGTAGATCACGGCTTGAGTCTCTTCCACCACTCTTCCGCGGGTCCGTCTAGAGTGATTGAAAAACACAGACATTTTCCGTTGTCACAGATGTGGGCCAGGTCATCAACCGATTGTAGCGGGACAAGTTGTCCCTGGGGTCTGTGTTCCCGGTGTAGGTGGGTAGGTTCGGAATTTTGAACCCCTTCAGGAGCACCACATCCAGAATGTGTTTGGCGCATGGTTCTTTTTCCTCCTCTTCAGAATCAGAACCTCCTCCCTCTTGTTTCCGAACTAGATGGTCCATGACTTTCTTTAATGCAGCTAGCTGTTCCATGAACTGTCTTTCCATTCCGTCGTCCAGGGGGACCCTTTCGCTCCTCCTGTCATTGAGGTTATTCCTCAGATCTCCCCCTCGGGGGCAGATCTTCTCCTTACAGGCCCTGAACTAATGGCTTCCGGCTCCTCTGCGCGCTGGCGCCCTCGGTGATCCTTATTCATGGAGGTGCTGGGGTGGAAACGTTGTTCCCGTCTAGTCCATCTAGGAACAGCCCGGGGCTTGGCACCCTGCGAGCGCATCCCTTACGGATCTATTGGATGATCTCGACCTGGGATGGGATGCATCTTCTCTTTCCTAGGGAGTGACTCTGGGTTGGCCCCAGTTTTCGGGACAAGATGAGTTTTCCCATGAAGTCCATTTCCACCATCTTACAATAATGAATATATCCTGCTAGCAGTTGATTATGTGTCCAAATGGGTGGAAGCTGCTGCTATAAAGACCAATGACGGTAAAACTGTGTTAAACTTTCTCCATAAACATATTTTTACTCGTTTTGGTACACCCCGAGCTCTCATTAGCGATGAAGGGATTCATTTCGTCAACAAACAACTTGATGCACTTTTAGCTCGCTATGGTGTCTACCACCACACTGCATTGCCATATCACCCCCAATCAAATGGCCAAGCTGGAATTTCAAATAGGGAGGTGAAATGTATCCTTGAAAATATTGTGGATAGTTCAAGGAAAAATTGGTCAAAGAAGTTGGATGATGCACTATGGGCTTACAGAACAATGTTTAAAACACCAATAGGTATGTCTCCATATCACTTAGTTTTTGGAAAAGCTTGTCATCTTCTAGTGGAGTTAGAGCATAGGGCATACTGGGCAATGAAAAAGTTAAACTTTGATTAGAATGCTGCTAGTGAGAATAGAGTTTTGCAACTGAATGAACTTGATGAATTTTGTAATGAGGCATACAAAAACGCAAAAATCTATAAGGAACGCACCAAATCTTAGCATGACAAGAACCTAGTCCACAAAGAGTTTCAACCTGGGTAGCAAGTACTTCCTTTTAATTTAAGGTTGAGATTATTTCCTGGAAAGTTGAAGTCCCGGTGGTCAGGTCCTTTTACTGTTGTGAGAGTGTTTCCATATGGCTCAGTGGAAGTGCAAGGAAAGAATGGCCATGAAGTCAATGCCCCAAACATCAAACAGCTCAACTTCCAAAATCACATTGAGGGGTATCTTATTTCTCCTTGAGATATTGCCAGTGCACTGACACCAATCACAAGCCTTCACAAAAGAATTAGCATCTTTAAATAAGGTTGGCCAATAAAAACTACTCTGTAATACCTTAGCTGCTGTTTTTGTGGCTCCAAAATGCCCACCACATTGTAAATTGTGGCAGTGGGCAAGAATAGAATGCATTTCATCCTCAGGTACACAACGGCGAATAATTTGATCAACACAATGCTTATAGATAATAGGCTCCTCCCAGTAGTAATGCTTCACCTCAAATTAAAATTTCTTCAACTGTTGCCTTGGCATCTCAGGAGGCACAACCTTTGCAACAAGGAAATTCACAATATCAACAAACCAAGGCACAATAGGATTTTCACTCACCCCAAATAATTGTTCATCTGGAAAGAAATCATTGATCTGCATAGCTTTCTTATTCTGACTCTCTTCTATTTCTAGTCTCGACAAGTGATCAGCTACCAGGTTTTCAGTACCTTTTTTATCACGAAACTCCATATCAAACTCTTGTAGCAATAGGACCCATCTGATTAAGCGAGGCTTTGCATCTTTCTTAGTCATTAAGTACTTGATAGCAGAGTGATCAGCATACACAATCACCTTATTACCAATCAGATAGGGTTTGAACTTGTCAAAAGCAAATACTATAGCTAGCAACTCTTTTTCTGTTGTGGCGTAATTCAATTGTGCATCATTGAGAGTTCTACTAGCATAGTAAATGGAGTGAAATACCTTGTCAATACGCTGCCCCAAAACTGCACCCACAGCATAATCACTAGCGCCACACATCAATTCGAACGGTAAGTCCCAGTTTGGAGCCACAACTATAGGTGCAGATATTAGCTTCTCCTTGAGTACCTTGAAAGCATGAAGGCACTCCTCATTGAAATCAAAAATCACACCATTCATCAACAGTGAAGAGAGAGGCTTTGTAACGACCCGACTTTTCTTAACTAGATCCACTAAAATACGACTATGACTATCCGGGGTCAACTGGACCCTAACGGTCAACTTTGGTCAAAATCGAACGTTAAGAACTAAATAAACCTTAGAAAATTTTTCATTGGAGTACTTTGAAATAAAATAGTATTTGTATGGGATCCCATAGTTTTAAAAACAAAATGTAGTTAAACGTACTTAAGAAATAGTCTGTGTCCATAGGGCCTTCTTTAAATAAAACTATTAAACATAAAATTGATAAAACTGTTACTAGACTCAGCGAAAAACTTAAGAGAACCCTGACAATCCTACAGGTCAATTGTTTCACAGTATGCATACTTCAGACAGAATCCCCTCCAGCTTATTGCACTACTCCTTAAGCTTTGCCATTACCTACACACACAGAGTAACTGATGAGCTATAACGCTCAGTAAGGAAGCTAGCTACAACTTATGACTCTACTATCCAAAACAAACTTTTCATAATAGAAATGCACATCTAGAAACTGTAAACTGAGCAACACATCTAGCATATTCACATAAGTCAAAGTATTGCGTAACATACTGGAAAACATATAACTGAGCCATCGTGTTATCTGTGGGGTCTTAATCCCCGTGTGGCCTCCACGGCCCAGAGAATACTCACCTCCCGTACCAAAGGGGAACACTCCGCTAAAACACAATGACTTTACTGACTTGGCGGCTAACCCCGCTGTACGGCTGTATGGGATCCACCCTCACAAGGTTTCCCTTATAACTAAGCCATCGAGTTATCTGTGGGGTCATGATGCCCATGTGGCCTCCGCGGCCCAGAGAATACTCACCTCCCGTGCCAAAGGGGTAAAATCTGCTAAAACACGATGACTTTACTGACTTGGCGACTAACCCCACTACACGGCTGCATGGGATCCACCCTCACAAGGTTTCCCTTGACAGTCACAAATATTTCACATTTGCATTCATGATATCTTTACTGAACTAAGTACATTCAAACCCAATAGATGGGTACTATTATGCACATCCAGCCATATAATCACACATATATAGCAACTAGAATTTAACTGTTAGCATACAAACATGCAAACAATTCACTAAGATCACAACAAGATAAGTTACTCTTGGTGTATACTTCCTTACCTCTTGTCCTTAGCTTTCGTGAATTATGTCTTTGTGAGTATTTCTGATCGCGTTTAGACCCTATAATCACATTGGGACAATATGTCTTAGTTTATGCTTACTAAGATTATTGAGTATCTACAGTAATCGTCAATGAAAGTGACGAAATACTCAAAATCACCCCAGGTTTGGACATTCAAAGGTCCACAAACATCTTAATGCACAAGACCAAGTGGTTCTTTGGCCCTATTACCCTTTGCAAAGAATGGACGCTTGGTCAGTTTGCCTTCTAGACAAGATTCACAGACAGGTAATTCACCTAAGGTGAGTTCCCTCAAAGGTCCGTCCTTTGTAAGTCTTTGAATCCTATCATAGCCAATGTGACCTAGTCTCAAGTGCCATAAATGCGTCATATTATCGTTATCGGTCTTTTGACGTTTATTGCTCCTAGGTTTATCTACTTTGAATAAATCATTATTAAGAGCGAGGGGTTCATTAGGTCGCAGAATATAAAACTCGTTTTCCAAACATGCAATACACAATTGTGATCCATTGAAAGAAATAGATATATTAGAACTTGTGAAAGTCATAACAAATCGTTCTAATTGCAACATGGAAACTGAAATTAAATTTCTACTAAAATTCGGAATAAAAAATACATCATTTAAAATTAAAAATTTATTTCTGAACTTCAGACGAGCTCTTCCTCTAGCTTGGACCGCAACGAACGCTCTGTTCCCAACTCTAAGCTTTAAGCCGCCTTCGTTCACTTCCTCCCACGATTCAAGAAGTTGTAAAGAGTTACAAACATGGTTAGTAGATCCAGAATCAATAATCCAAACAGAGTTATCATTCTCTAAAACACATGTTTCCAAGATAAATGAACTATAATCATTACCTTTGTTTTTATCTGCTAGAAACTTGGGGGAATCTTGTTTCCAGTGCCCCTTCTCTTTGCAGTAAAAACATTTACCTTTACCTTTCTTATTTTTCTTGTTCTTCCCCTTAGGCGTCTGTGCACTTGGTTGTGCACTCGCCTTTGCAGGCTTGGGGTTGTTGTTTTGTCCATCTTTCCTCTTGTTTCCAGCTTTCGAAGACGAAGCTTGGTTAGCTTCAACCTTAGCTGGATCAGCAGCAGTAGTAGTAGTTGTCTTCTTTTCTCCTCCCTTACTTGGTCCACCCATGATAGACTCAAAATTCTGAAGCTCGTTCATGAGCTGCGTCAGACCATAGTTGAGTTTATTCAACACATAGTTGGTGGTGAATGGTAGGAAAGCTGGAGAGAGACTGTTGAGGATTAAGCCAACTTGATTTTCCTCATCTATTATGGCTCCATGCAGTTCAGCTTCCTGAAAGTAGTTTGTCATCTTGATCAGGTGATCACGAACATGTTGAGAAGGTGCCATTCGAGCATTGGCATATTTCTTGGTGGCCTCAAAATGAGTCTGCGCCGACTTGGCACCAAACATGTCTTGGAGCTGATCCATGATTTTGTAGGCTGTCTCGATATTCTCCATCTTTGTCTTGAGAGTGTCAACCATACTAGTCAACATGTATTATCGCGCCTTGTTGTTATCCGCCTGCCAACGCTCATACTTGTCTCTCACAGACTTGGTAGCTCCTTCAGCTGGAACTTCCGGGGATTCCTCAGTCATGACGAACTTGGAGTTGTCACCAATCAACACAATGTTGATTAACTGCTTCCAATTAAGGAAGTTTTTGCCAGTGAGTTTCTCCATCGAAAGTTGAGAAAGGATGGAAGTTTTTTTTTTTAATTAAAGAAAATTAAAATTGTGGAAATTTATTATTTATAATCAAAGCAAAAAATATCAGATTTTTTTTGTATTTAAATATTTTTCTTTTTTAAAATAAGATATTTTTGTTAGTTGAGATTTAAATAATTAGATATTTTCTACAAAGATTCAAATTTAAATTTAAAAATTGACTAACAACTTAATTTTAAATTTTTTAATATATTAAAATATTATAATTAAGATATCAGATATTTAAGATATTTTCTTTTAAATTCTTGATATTTTTATTAAATCTTTATTTGAAAATATAAATATCTTTTTATTCTATAGTTTTTAATATTTAAATTATTTGAAATTTGAATATTGTTAGTTAGATATTGTGAATGCCAAAAATTGACCAGAGCCATAGTCAACACTCAATAGAAAAATTGAGGGTTACCCTCAATTAGCCTCGGGCAACCAAAGCAGCCCAATATCTTGCCCCACGCGAGACCCATGTCTCATAGGAGCCCTTAGCGAAAATGCCCAGAAGGACCTAAGGGGCCTCATTATGCGAGGCTTCCCTTCACCCGTGCGCGCCTGCCAAGGCAACAAGGGCCTCGCTATGCGAGACTGCCCTTCTCCTGCGCATGCCTGGCAAGGCCACAAGGGCCTCGCTACGCGAGGCTGCCCTTCCCCTGCGCATGCCTGCCAAGGCCACAAGGGCCTCGCTACTCGAGGCTGCCCTTCCCCCGCGCGCGCCTGCCAAGGCCACAAGGGCCTCGCTATGCGAGGCTACCCTCGCCTGCGTGCCTCGCGACCCAGATGCGCGCCAACGCCTCGCACAGCAAGACACACCTCACCACGATCGTGTGTGTCTCGTGAGGTACGACCACGCAAAGGAGCCTCGCGCCACCACCACCTTGTGGCCCTCATGCAACCCCATCACACCTTGTGAGACCCATCCCCAAGCCTCGTGAATGCCCGAGTCATGCATGGGTACTCACTTAGGCACCAAGGGTCTCGCCTTGTGAGACCAATCCCCAAGCCTCGTGAATGCCCGAGTCACACATGGGTACTCACTTAGGCACCAAGGGTCTCGCCTTGTGAGACCCATCCCCGAGCCTCGTGAATGCCCAAGTCACGCCTGGATACTCACTTAGGCATCAAGGGTCTCGCCTTGTGAGACCCATGCCCAAGCCTCGTACATGCCTATTTCCAAGCCTCGTACCTGGAGGTAAGGATGGGATAAAAGAAGTATGGATCGACACTTACTAAAATATAATGAAACC
This sequence comes from Humulus lupulus, assembly GCF_963169125.1. Lineage (NCBI taxonomy): Eukaryota > Viridiplantae > Streptophyta > Magnoliopsida > Rosales > Cannabaceae > Humulus > Humulus lupulus. The sequence continues at coordinate 225,774,041 of NC_084802.1, forward strand.
TAGAGAAGATATTTAGGTAAGGGGGACCACTAGGCATGAGATAAATGTACAAGCACAGGATGTACAACCCTGAAAAAGGGCAAAGGCATGACTCTAACATCTGTGTCCTACAAGTAGTGGAGGTACGGATTTGTACAGAGAGTGGAAGCACTACATGCATACCTCTGACTATGTACCAGGCCGACACCATAACCTTCTGCTCCCCCACGACCTGTGCCACTACCCTGACAATGTGCCTATGTACAATCTTGTCCCCTGGGACCACAATGTATGGGGAGCCATTAGAGCTCCAGTATAAATGGATCATCACCCCTCCAGAAAAGGGGTTGGAAAATTGATGCTAGGGTTGTTAAGTAATATACAATTTCGACTCCATTGTAGTTCTGCATATTTACTCTTTCAAGTTTTCTCCATCTTCTTCTAAGATACCTTTGGCAATACAGTCTTAGTTTTCTAACCTTATTTCGTTGACGAGATTTCACCGTCAACAGATAATTTTATGGATATTTGAATTTGTTTAACTATTTTGAGATATTTTAGGATTGTTATAACTATTAATATTTTATTTTTTTTTAATGGTTAAAGTATTAGATAATAGTTGTAACAACACAAGATATTTTTTGAAAATAATTAAGATATTGATTTTAAATTTTAAAATTGGTTAAATTTTGAAAAATATTAATTTTTTTCAGCCAATTAATAAAATATTTTTTTAATAAATGGGATTTAAATTAACTTTGTTTAATTTTTGATAAATCCTATTTAAATTAAATTATTATTTTTTCAAATTACCCTAAAATCAAGTTGATTGTTGATAAATGAAATTTAAATTAACTATTGTTAATTGTTGATAAATTTCATTTAAATTAACTTGTTTTTGTAAAAATTTAATTAATTTGAATTTTTTTTAAATTCTAGATAATTAATTATGGTATTTTTGCAAATGAAATAAATTGTGGTATTTTTATATAAATTCATAGAATATAGTAACATGATTAGGCCCATTCAATTATAACATGTCTGTTTGCACTATATGTGGTATTTTTGCAATTGGGCTTAGATGCATATAGTGGCCCATATATTTGTTAGATATATGGATTTTGCCAAATAAAATATTCATAAAATGATAGGTTTTATTTGGGCCCATTAGAAAATGTAAAGTTTAAATTCCTCTCTTGTGGGTGATTCCACTTGTGAAGGCTCATTTGCTTTGCATGACTATAGTGGGCCTAATCAATTAATAACAATTGATAAAACGAAGGTTTAAATTCCTGTCTTTTGGACCTTGTATGGAAGATAGGGGGCCTTTGTAGTGGGAACGACATACTGAACCCAGCCCTCCTCCATACAAGCTCAATTGTTAAGGCCCATTTACCTGAGTTGGACTTAATTGTATAGGTTCATTATATTAGTTAAACCTAAATATTGATTAGCAACAAATTAATTCTAAATTAATTGAATTTGTTTCAATATGACACTTTATAATTAATAAGAAATTATAGGACTTTGGTTTTAAAAAATTTAATCTGTTTAATTTTTTTTGGGAAAACCATAGTCATTAATTTTCTAAAAATAAATAATAAAAATACTATTTTTAATTTAATAATGAGCTTATTTTAAGAATTTTTATTCGATCTCCACCGTTGGTTTAACATAGTCCATAGCTTAATGGGGCCTCAGGGCACTTTGATTCGTCCCCCTACGGAAGATGTTCATTAGCTATTTTGACAAGGTTAGATTTCGAAAGATAGATAATTATAGGTCAAATTCTACTAGACTCACCCCTACGGTGACTACTAGAACTAAATCTATGATTATCGAAACCGTGAGTCTAGCTCATAAAATAAGAGATTTTGTTTTCTTATTTTGATCGAATAGTAGGTTGTTAATAGTGATGTCCATTATTAAATGAGTTTACAACTCTATTTAACTAATGGTATTTTTGACTCTCGCCAACCGGGACAAAGATATCATAGATTAGTTAAAAACCTAAAGAAATAGAGATATGATTGTTTTTAGTATTTTTTTCTCATATCTTACATATTTTTGGTATATATTGTGCTATTTCTTGAAATATGTGTGAATAAAAGTTTTATTGAGTAAATGTGATTGATTTCTATTTTATTGGTAATTTGTAGTTTTAAGCTAAGTAGTGTCTCTGTCTACTCCCATCCTTTCTCAACTTTCAATGGAGAAACTCACTGGAGAAAACTTCCATAATTGGAAGCAGAATATCAACATAGAGTTGATAGGTGACAACTCCGAGTTCGTCATGATTGAGGAATCCCCAGAACGAGCATTGTGTCCGCACGTTCGTGATGGCACCGTAAATGCTTGGATATCACTGTCTCCGCACATACGTGATGACATTGTTAATGCTCGGATGGCACTGTGTCTGCACGTTCGTAATCAACTCAACTATGGTCCGACACATCTCATGAATGAGCTTCATATTTTTGAGCCTATCATGGGTAGACCTAGTAAAAGAGGAGAAAATAAGACTACTACTGTTGTTGCTGATCCAGCTAAGGCTGAAGCTGACCCAGCTTCGTCTTCGAAAGCTAGAAACAAGAGGAAATGTGGACAAAACAACAACCCCAAGCCTGCAAAGGCTGCAAAGACGAGTGCACAGACACCTAAGGGGATAAACAATAAAGGTAAAGATAAGTGTTTTCACTGCAAAAAGAAGGGGCATTGGAAACGAGATTGCCCCAAGTTTCTAGCAACAAAAAATAAAGGTAATGATTATAGTTCATTTATCTTGGAAACATGTGTTTTAGAGAATGATAAATCCATTTGGATTATTGATTCTGGATCCACCAACCATGTTTGTAACTCTTTACAACTTCTTGAATCGTGGGAGGAAGTGAACGAAGGTGGCTTAAAGCTTAGAGTTGGGAACAGAGCGTTCGTTGCAGTCCAAGCTAGAGGAAGAGCTCGTCTGAAGTTCGGAAATAAATTTTTAATTTTAAAAGATGCCTTTTTCATTCCGAATTTTAGTAGAAATTTAATTTTAGTTTCCACGTTGCAATTAGAACAATTTATTATGACTTTCACAAGTTTTAATATATCTATTTCTTTCAATGGATCACAATTGTGTATTGCATGTTTGGAAAATGGGCTTTATATTCTATGACCTAACGAACCCCTCACTCTTAATAATGATTTATTCAAAGTAGCTAAACCTAGGACCAATAAACGTCAAAAGACTGATAACGATAATATGACATATTTATGGCACTTGAGACTAGGTCACATTGGCTATGATAGGATTCAAAGACTTACAAAGGACGGACCTTTGAGGGAACTCACCTTAGTGAATTACCTATCTGTGAATCTTGTCTAGAAGGCAAACTGACCAAGCGTCCATTCTCTGCAAAGGGTGATAGGGCCAAAGAACCACTTGGTCTTGTGCATTCAGATGTTTGTGGACCTTTGAACAAGCCAGGGGTGGTTTTGAGTATTTCGTCACTTTCATTGACGATTACTCTAGATACTCATGTCTTTACCTAATGCATAGGAAATCAGAAACATTTTCACAGTTTCAGGAATTCCTAACAATGGCTCAGAACCAATTAGGTAAAACGTTAAAGATCTTGCAATCTGATAGGGGTGGAGAATATTTGGATATGCAGTTCCAAGATCATTTAACTGAACTTGGGATTTTATCACAACTTACTGCCCCAGGTACTCCGCAACAAAATGGTGTAGCGAAACGCCGGAATAGAACTTTATTGGAAATGGTTAGATGCATGCTTTGTTACTCAACTCTACCAAATTCATTCTGGGGACATGCAACTGAAACCGCGAACGACGTTCTCAATGTCGTGCCGTCTAAATCAATCCCTAAAACACCTTTAGAACGCTGAAATGGTCATGAACCTAGTTTACGCCATTATAGAATCTGGGGGTGTCCCGCCCACTTCCTGAGGAAAAAGGAAGGAAAGCTAGAACCGCGAACTGAAGTTTGCATGTTTGTTGACTATCCTAAAGGTACTCGGGGTGGACTTTTCTATAGTCATTCAGAAAAGAAAGTGTTTACTTTTACAAATGATACTTTTCTGGAAAATGACTATGTCCAGAACTTTAAACCTCGCAGCAAAGTAGTCTTAGAGGAGATGGTTAAAGAATTGACTCCAACCAATGTTCCATCGTCATCAACGCGAGTTGATGATGAAATTCCCACTCTTCATGTCCAACTAACGCAAGTCGATTTAAATGAAGAAAGAACCACTGTTCCTGAGCAAACAGTCGCGGAGCCTCGTCGTAGTGGGAGGGTTTCTATGAACCCAGTTCGCTATGGTTTGGATGGTGAAACCAATATGGTTGTTGGTGACACTAGTGATGATGGTCCATTGTCTTTCAAACAGGCAATGGCTAGCCCTGAAAAGGAACTATGGCTCAAAGCCATGAAACAGGAAATGGAGTCCATGTACTCAAATTCCATCTGGGATCTTGTGGAAGCACCTAGTGACTTTAGGGCCATTAGGTGCAAGTGGATCTACAAGAAGAAACGAGGTGTTGATGGAAATATCGAGACTTATAAAGCTCGATTAGTTGCAAAGTGTTATACCCAAAGAGAAGGCGTGGACTATAAGGAAACTTTTAGTCCAGTAGCCATGCTCAAATCCATTCGCATCCTCCTATCCATAGCAGCCGCTCTCAACTATGAGATCTGGCAAATGGACGTCAAGACAGCTTTTCTTAATGGAAAGCTTAACGAAGTCATTTATATGGATCAGCCAGAAGGATTTAAAGTAGCTGGACAAGAAGGAAAAGTTTGCAAGTTGAATAGGTCCATCTATGGACTTAAGCAAGCTTCTCGTTCCTGGAATTTTAGGTTTGATGAAATAATCAAAACCTATGGCTTTGAACAAAATATTGATGAGCCCTATGTTTACCAACTGAAGGCAAATCAAATAGTGGTATTCCTGGTTCTTTATGTAGATGATATCTTACTCATTGGAAACAATATTAAGAAATTATCAGATGTGAAGAATTGGCTGAGCACTCAATTCCAGATGAAGAATTTGGGTGAAGCAAGTTATGTTCTAAGTATCCAGATCATCAGGGATAAAAAGAACAGACTCTTAGCTCTATCTCAAGCATCTTACATAGATAAAGTGCTTGAACGTTTCTCAATGACAAATTCCAAGAAAGGGAGTATACTGTCCCACCATGGAATTCATCTTTCAAAGAAGCAGTCTCCCCAGACTCCTGAAGAGGAAGATGCAATGAGAAAAGTTCCTTACGCGTCTACAGTTGGAAGTTTGATGTATGATATGTTGTGTACTAGACCAGATATCTGCTATGCAGTGGGAGTAGTGAGCAGGTATCAGTCAAACCCAGGACAGGAACATTGGATAGCAGTTAAGCATATCCTGGAGTATTTAAGGCGAACTAGGGATTATATGTTAGTCTACAAGGGTGGTGTTCTGAACCCTGTAGGCTACACCGATTCAGATTTTCAGACTGATGTCAATGATAGGAAGTCTACTTCTGGAATGGTGTTTACTCTTGGGATGGAGCTGTGATTTGGAGAAGCGTAAAGCAGTCTGCAATCTCAGATTCCACCATGGAGGCTGAGTACATAGTCGCGTCAGAAGCAGCTAAGGAAATAGTCTGGCTAAAGAAGTTCTATTCGGATCTTGGTGTTATTCCAGAAATGGATAAACCACTTGTGTTGTTTTGTGACAATACAGGAGTGGTAACCAACTCGAAAGAACCTCGAAGTCACAAGAGAAGTAAGCATATAGAAAGGAAGTATCACATTATTTGAGAATATGTGGCCAGGGGAGATGTGAAGGTTATGAAGATTGCAACTGAAGACAATCTTGCAGATCCGTTTACAAAGACACTACCAGAAGCTACATTTGATAAGCATATCAAGGAAATGGGATTAGTAGAATTAAGGCATTAGTTCCAATTAGTGCAAGTGGGAGTTTGTTGGGGTTTTATGCCCTAATTAAAACCCAAATTCTTTGTAATCTCATTTTATTATCAATAAAAGAATAGAAATCATTTTTTGACTTGGTCAATCACTTTGCTCACATGTTTTATTTTCATGATTATTTGTTTAATATAAACTTCTATTAAATCCCGAGCATATAGCTAATCTTATTTATAGTGACGTAATCACAGTGGAATATAAATATGATTGTATGTTCAAAATAAGTTAGTCCTAAGATTAGTCAGTGCACGGGATTTACACTGACTTGCCAATCTACGATATGATCTACTTACACATTACAGTGTTATGTTCTTTCCAGAACATTAGCAAAGTAGATAAGATCGGATGTATTTGTTACATCGGACTAGACCGGTATTGACAGTTGAGAAGATAAGTAAGCATACCGTTATTATCTATTCTAGTCATATCATATAGTTGACCATAGGTCAATTCAATCTCAATTTTGAGTGGCTAGTATTCTAACTGATTATATTATTTGAGTTCTTTGACTTGTTTGTTACCAACTTACCCTACGGACTAGCCCATACTTACATCTTAGGAACTCGATAGTATAATTGAGTGGGAGTGTTAATCATAGATATGAACATCTATAGCTTCTGATGAAGAAGTGAAATGATGGTTTCCTTTTAGTTTGGTTCAAGGTATTAAATGATAGAGATCTCATTTCAGTAATTAAATTAGTTTACTGAAATATCATTTACAAGGAACTAAGTGTTTTAAGGATAAAATACAATGAGGGGTAAAACGGTATTTTAGTCCTTTCTCATTGTAGACCATCTATAGAGGATTGAGTGACAATTATGGTTGTAACAATGGATAATTAATAGCGTATCTATATTTGTTATAGAGCATTCTATGAATTCAAGAGTGCAGTTCCGAGTCTATAGTGGAGTCACGAGGAATTAATAAGTTAGTAAATTTATTTGTTAGATTTATGATAACTTATTGGAGCTTGATTTCATAGGCCCATGGTCCCCATTGTACCTTGGATAAAATCATCTAGATAGTCTCAATTAATTGATTTAATTATCAATTAGAATTATCAAAGTTGATCAGGTCAATTTTGGATAGTTTCACAGAGTTATACAATTTAGAGAAGAAAAGAGAAATTGGGGCAGATTTATTAATTAAGATAAATTGGTATCTAAATTAATAAATAAGTTTAGATCAAGGTTCAAATTATAAATAATTAATTAAATCAATAGAAAATAATACAGGCATTGATTTTCAGTCCAATGGTCTTATAATCAAATGGGAAATTTCACGGGCCTAAAGCCCATGATAATTTCGATCTAGAGCTTTAAAATGGCTATTGTTTTATTGATTTTTTAATTAAATTAAATGGCCTAATTAAGTCTATAAAAGGAGTGCTTAGAGAGAAGTCAAAACATAAGTTTGATAAGTCACAAGTCAGATTTTCTGATAGTTTTAGATTCTCTCTAAACACAAGTCATTTTTCTAAGCCTCTTGATTAATTTCTCTTCTTCTCTCTGTATCTATCTCATGTGTTGAGAATTGACCACACTAGTCTAGGTGATTTTAAGGTTACATTGGAAGACTGTGAAGAAATTAGAAGAACGGTTCAGTTTCTTGATAATACTCTGCGACAGAAAGGATTCAAGAGTTAGAGAAACTGAAGGAATGACTCTTTAATTCCGCTGCGTATACTGTAAGTATTCTATTCATTATTTCTCTTTGAATTCAATTTTAGAAACATGTTTTAGGCTATCTCATATTAATTTGTTTAATGTTAGATATACATGAAAATAAATAAAGATCTTGTATAAGTTTCCTAACAAAAACTGGGACTAATAACTAACTTATTGGGCATTAAAGCCCAAGTTAATTATTCTTAAAATTTTTTTAAGATAATTAAATATTATTTTAATTCAAAATTAAATGGCTTAATGGGTCAAGACTACTTGTGAAGGCCCAAAGTTGAAGATAGAGATCTCTTTAGGTTTTATTTAGTCTCTTATATTTTTGTGTATATTTTTGCAAGTGTTGTAATTTTTCTAGAAATACTTAAGACACCTGGCCCACATTTATTTATTTATTTAAATGTTTGAATGTGATTAAATTATTTAATATTTTATCATGCACTTTTGACACGCCATACATATTACCCACACAGTATTTAAAATTATGCAGGCATCTCATATGAGTAGAAACACGCCTTAAGATTGTCCTTTGTGATTATTTGCTTTATGTGATGAACCATATAATAATAAATCTAGTTTTAACTAGTTCAAGAGTAGAAATAGATTTTAAAAGTTGTTTAATTTCTAGTGTTTAATAAAATTGTTTGATTAAATAATAAACGATATTCCTAGTAATTATAGCGAATTAAATTTGAATTAATTATGGCATAGTTCTATAATTTTAATTTTTCTTAATTTGATTAGTAATTATTAGAATATCATTTGGTAAAAGTAAATCACTTTATTTTTACAAACTAATTAAAAAGCATAGGATGTTTTGAGAAAACACATATCTTAAAATAGTGAGTGGGAGAGGGAGTTATGACAATAAGTCCAATGGTCTCCATTATTAATTGGCACCGAGGTAGCATGGAGAGGGCCTTGCGACACCATTGCTTGTGTCCCCCTAAGGAAGGCTTCTGACTGTGTTATTCTCAAGGAAAACTTCTTTTTCAAGAATAGGACTTAATGATGTATTTCAAGTTTGACTGACCATAAGGCACACTCTTAAGTTAAGTCATTGATCTAAAATAATGGGTTACACTCACAAGGTACATTAGGCTTTCGAGCGGACTAGTGTATTCTTGACCAAACAAGCAGTTGTTTATAAGTCAAAAGAGAAATATTGATTTGAGTTTTCACTTATTAATTTGAGAACTTGTCTCAAAATTAATTTGGAATTAGTCTGACCTACCCTAAGGCTGGTCCATTAATGTTCAAATTAATTAATCGTGGAATTAGTAATTATTTTTTATGTGTTCTTTAATTGTTGCATTCATGCATCACGTTTACTATTCCGAAAATTACTGATATTTATTATGTAACAGCCTTTTTTATATAAATGTCAAAATATGTCTGTGTTGTTTCATCTACAGGGTTTGTTGTTCAGTCTTTGAATTGTATATTGCATATGTTGTCTCTGTTAGAACTAGTTAGTCTCCAGTTACATCTACTGTGTGTTGCAGATTAATAAGTGCACGTCAGCTATTGTCGGTTTAATTGGAAACGCGTAAAATCTTATTAGATGTTTGTTTAGTTAATTAGTTAGTGGTTAAGGTTGCTATAAATAGATTAATCTGTTCCTAACAACCTAACCCCCTTTCTGTTAGTTTGTCATTGGGAGAAAACGGAATCTTGTTTTTCTCTCTTCGTTTCTTCTTTCTTTCTTCTGTTCTTGTAGGTTCACCATTGTTGGAGGTGAAGCTTATTGCAGAGCTGTGGGAGGTTCTGATCTGATTCGAAGGGAGTTCGAATCTGGCTAGTAGAGGGATTCAACTAGCTTGCTCGAGGGGATCTTGAGTGTTTGAATCGAGGGATTCGGTTCACAAGTTCCAAGGGATTTGGAAACTGTTCTTGAGTGGTTATTCAAGTTTTTAGGGTAATATGTAACTTTTGTATTGTAAAGATGTTGATTTCATTTATGAACTGGTTATTGTAATTAACATTGAATTTATTAGTGAAAGTTACATCTTACCCGATCCAAGCACTAGTCGGCTGGAATTCGTTCCCAGTGCAGATGAAGCTTGTAAAATTCTATGTGTGATTTTACTTTGCTTTAAATTGTTTGTTTTGTTCTAGTAGATCAATTCTTGATTCAAGAAGTTAGGTATAACACTTTCAATTGGTATCAGAGCCAGGTTTTGATCCTGGGACCTGTGGGTTATGGGCCCACCACGCTTCCACTGCGCCACTTTGATAAGTCATATTATATGCATAAATTCATTTTTGTTTATTTATTTATTTTCAGCAATCATGTCTAGCTCAAATCCTATATCTTCTTTACTTGCAAATGAAAAGTTGACTGGTGAAAACTACATGAAATGGAAATCAAACTTGAACATTGTATTAATATGTGAGAACCACAAATTTGTCTTGACTAAGGAATGTCCTGAAGTCCCTCTCGCTACTGCTGCCAAAACTGCAAGGGAAAAGTTTGATAATTGAATCTTATCAAACAACAAAGCAAAGTGTTATATGCTTGCGAGTATGAGCGATGTGCTCAGAAAGAAGTTTGAGAACAATGAGAATGCTTATGAAATCTAGGATTCCCTTCAAGATATGTTTGGGCAACAGTCAGATCAGTGCAGGCAAGAGGCCACCAGATCCTACATGACCAAGAAAATGAAGAAAGGAGTTTCTGTCAGAGAACATGTATTAGACATGATCAATATAATGCATGATGCCATTATCCATGGGGCAATCATTGATGAAATGACTCAAGTAAGAATTATACTTGAATCGCTTTCTCCAGCTTTTAAAGGTTTCACAACCAACTATGTCATGAACAAATTATCATATAACATGACACAGCTGTTAAATGAATTGCAAACTTATGAATCTCTTAACAAAGGTTCTAAGAAAGAAGGAGAAGCAAATGTTGTTGATTCTAACCCATCCTCTTCAAATGCTAAAACCAAAAAGAGGAAAAATGGAAATGGAAAGGACAAGGAGAAAGAAAAAGACAAGAATTCAAATAAGCCTAAAAAGTCTTCCAAAGGCAAAGAGAACAAGAACACCAAAAGCTCCAAAAAGAAGACCCCTAAAGGGACTTATTTTCATTGTGGAGTAGAAGAGAAATCTGCTTATAATTCTGAATTATTTAAAACAGCTAATCCTAGATCTATTAAACGACAAAAGACGGATTTCGATAGTGAAACATATCTGTGGCACTTGAGATTGGGTCATATTGATCTAGACAGAATTAATAGGCTTGTAAAGGATGGTCCTTTAAGAGAACTATCTATTGGATCTCTTCCTGTTTATGAATCCTATCTAGAAGGCAAGATGAGCAAGAGACCTTTCTCTGCTAAAGGTTCAAGAGCTACAGAACCACTTCAGCTGGTACATACAGATGTTTGTGGTCCACTTAAAGTACAAGCAATAGGAGGTTATGAATACTTCGTCACTTTCATTGACGATTATTCAAGATATGGTTACCTATACTTAATGCAAAGAAAATCTGAAACTTTGGAAAGTTCAAAGAATTTCAAGCAGAGGCTAAAAATCAATTAAGTAAATCACTGAAAGTTCTTCGATCTAATCGAGGAGGAGAGTACTTGGATTTTGAATTCGAGGACCATCTGCGTGAGCATGGTATTCAATCCCAACTCACAGCACCTAAAACGCCACAGCGAAATGGTGTTTCAGAAAGACGGAACAGAACGCTACTAGATATGGTTAGATCAATGATGAGCTTCTCATCATTACCATTGTCATTCTGGGGCTATGTAATTCAATGTGCTCTATACATATTGAATGTTGTTCCATCTAAGTCTATCCAGAAGACACCCATGGAATTATGGAATGGTTGTAAGCCTAGTTTACACCATTTTTGCATTTGGGGGTGGCCTGTACATGTGCTTAAAGGAAAGACCGAGAAGTTGGAATCACGCTCTGAAGTGTGCATGTTTGTGGGCTATTCCAAAGAGACTAGAGGTGGAATTTTCTATAGTCCAAAAGAAAATAAAACATTTGTATCGACAAATGTAACTTTTCTTGAACATGACTATGTTAATAACCACAAACATTGCAGTAAGGTTGTCTGGAGGAGATGGTCTCGAATGAAGTTGCAAAGTCACCAGCAACAACCAATGAAAAACAACAAGAGGAAACTGGTAATTCTTGTCATAATAGTATAAAGCCTCGTCGTAGTGGGAGGGTTAGTAAGCAACCCACACGCTATGAACACGAATTTCAAATGCTTGTGTCTGACACAAACAAAGACAATCCATTGACATTTAAAGATGCAATGAATGATTCTGACAAGGACAAATGGCAACACTCCATGAACCAAGAAATGGAATCAATGCATTCCAATTATGTCTGGGTTCTTGAAGATCCACCTGAGAATATCAAACCCATCGGTTGCAAGTGGATATTCAAGAAGAAAAGAGGAGCGGATGGGAAAGTAGAGACTTTCAAAGCAAGGTTTATAACCAAAGGCTATACACAGATAGAAGGGGTTGATTATGAAGAAACATTTTCTCTTGTAGCCATGCTAAAATCCATTAGTATACTCTTATCCATTGATGTGTGCATGGATTATGAGATTTGGCAAATGGATGTCAAAACAACTTTTCTAAATGGCTACCTTAACGAAACCATTTACATGTCTCAACTACAAGGGTTCGAAGTAAAAGGTCAAGATCAAAAAGTTTGCAAGCTTCTTAGGTCCATCTATGGACTTAAACAAGCTTCTAGATCTTGGAATCTTAGATTTGATGACACAATTAAAACATTTGGTTTTGAACAAAACGTTGACGAACCTTGTGTCTATAAACAAATCAAAGATGGTGTAGTAGTATTCCTCGTTCTTTACGTTGATGATATATTACTGATTGGCAATGACGTAACATCATTATCAAAGGTAAAGAACTGGTTTGCTGAACAATTCCAAATGAAAGATTTGGGAGAAGCCAAGTATGTTCTGGGCATTAAAGTCTTAGAGATAGACAGAACAAAACTTTGGCACTGTCTCAAGCAACTTATATTGATAAGGTGCTAGAACGCTTTAATATGCAAAACTCCAAAAAGGGTGATATGCCAACCCATTCTGGAGTATTCCTTTTCCAAGGAGCAGTGTCCCAAAACACCTCAGGAAGTGGAAGATATGAGACAGTATCCCTATGCCTCAGCAGTAGGCAGTCTAATGTGTGTCATGTTGTGTACAAGACTTGACATTTGTTATGCAGTAGAGATAGTCAGTCGTTATCAATCCAATCCTAGATTGAGTCATTAGATTGTAGTGAAGAATATTCTCAAGTATCTTATAAATACTAGAGATTATATGCTTGTATATTCAGGTGGAGACCTGAACCCCACTGGTTACACCGATTTTGATTTTCAATCAGACAAAGATAGTAGGAAATCGACCTCTGGATCAGTGTTTACTCTTGGAGGAGGAGTAGTAGTCTTGCGAAGTACTAAACAAACTAGTATTGCAGACTCCACCATGGAAGCCGAGTATATAGCAGTTTGTGAAGCAACTAAGGAGGCTGTGTGGCTCAAAAAGTTCTATTTCGATCTGGAAGTAGTGCCATATGTGGATAAGACACTAGTCCTATATTGTGATAACAGTGGGACAGTAGCTAACTCAAAGGAACCACGGAGTCACAAGAGGGGAAAGCACATCAAGAGGAAGTATCACTTAGTAAGAGAGATAGTTCATCGAGGAGATGTTGCAGTTATGAAGATAGCTTCAGAGCATAATCTTGCAGATCCTTTCACAAAGACTTTATCCATAAAATCTTTTAAGGAGCATGTAATAAACATGGGAATTAGAGAGATGCCTCATTTGCTTTAGGGGCAAGTGGGATATTGTTGGGAATTGTGCCCTGAAAGCATATGTCGTAGACATTGTTTTAATAAATAAATAAACATAATTTGTTATACATATATTTTATGGACTATATTATTCTGTGATAATATTATGTAAATATCAGAAAAATTCATAATTTTATATATGTGATCTCAAACATGTATTGGTACGGGAAGATTGTGTTTGAGATAAATGAATTTGAATAGTTTGCAGTAAAATAAAGTTAAGGAATCTTTAGATTAATTACTGCAAGTACGGTCCACTAGCATTATGAATACATATGATCTAGATCTAGATCACTAGTGTAGTAGGACACTTTAGTAGAGGTACTTTATATATTAGAGAATATATAGAACTGGACTATATATGTTTATTAATACTTAGTTAAATACTGTTTCGAAGTATTAATTAAATCAACTGATGATCATATACAAATAGATCTTAATCCTGAAGTTACTATGAACTCATGTTTATGTTATATGAGTTATTTGATTCACTCGTTAGGGTCTGTCAGAATGATCAGGCTAGAAACTTTTGTTTTAGGAACTCAATAATGTAAATGGCTAGGGACATAGTATACATATATGGAATCTATACCTTCTCATAAGAGATTGAATAATGGTTCTCTTAAGGTTGACTTTTGAGACTGAAAGGTCATTGAGCTCAAATTCATAATTTAGTTATGAATTAACCTTCAATAGTAAAGTCAAAGGTACTTAAGGAAACAAGATATAATTAAAAGGGTAAAACAGTAATTTTATTCCCAGTTAATTATGAACCATTATTAGAGGGTTAATTTGTATGTAATGATAATATCAATAGACGCTTTATTTTATAAAGTACTTAGAGTATATGAAATGTCTATAATTACAAGAGTGCAGTCTCATATTTATAGTGGAGTAATCATGAGATTAATAAATTAAGATTATTTAATTAAAAAGTTTAATTAATAATCTCAAATTTATTAGAGCTTGGAATTATAGGTCCCCACAGCGGCTCTATCAACATTATTCAAGGCAAGAGTTGATATAAAGGGAAAAATGGTTGAAAGACACATTTAAGAAGAAATTTGTTCTTCGAGCCAAATATGTAATTATGTGATAATAGTGATTAATTAATTAATTACAAATTAGTTGTAATTAACAAAATTAATTAATTTTTAATTATTATGTAATTTTTGAAATTATATTAAATAATTAAATTTATTTTTTAAATTATATTAAATAATTAATTAATTATAATTTTTGATATTATAATAAATTAAATATTTAATTTCAAAATTATTATTTAATTTAAATTGGTTTTAATTAATTGGTATAATTTATTAAATATCTTTATTTGAGTAGGAGATAATAATATGATAATTTCAAATTGGATTTGAATTTAAAAGATTGATATTTATTCAAATAATTAATTATATTTGATAATTAGTTAAAAAGATAATTAATTCAAATTTGAATTAATTATCAGGTTGTTGGATTTTTATCTGATAAAGTAGTTTGAATAAATAATTATAGAAAAACCAAATATCTCTAAAATATAGGATGGTACACGCCACACACAGTTTGAATATATAATTATAGAAAAACCAAATATCTCTAAAATATAGGGTGGTACTACACAATTTTCAGGGATAGATTTTTTTAATTATATTTATTTAATTAATTAATTAATGGAAAATTCAAAAGTTAGTTTTTTGATATTTTCATTAATGAGATAATTAATTAATTAAAAGATAAACTGTAGATTGGTTACATGTTTATTTTTTAAATTTAAAATATTTTCTATTTAAGTTAGACTTATCAGAAAATAAGAAGACTCGATTATTCGCTCTAAAAGAAAAGAACGATACTTTTCGATCTCTCCCTGAAAAAGATAAAGAACCGATCTCAGGTCTATTCTCTTGATCTCATGTGTTGAGTACATCAAGTAGAATCATAAATTAACTATCATTTATTCTCTAAGTGCCCACACATTTCTTGAGGTGTAGAGAACGTTGTGGGTGATCTTGGTGTGAGTACCTGGGAGCAGCTTGGATAGGAAGTTCATTCAAATTACGAAAATATAGCAATGACACTTGATAGGCATCAAGAGGTATGTTTTCTATTATTTTCTTGCTTATGATTAATGTATGTATATTAATAGATCCGCATATTTAAAGGTAGTTTAAATATGTTACAAAATTTTGGTTGTACACTGAGCTAACCCACCACCATTTATTAGGAAACTCGTTCCGAATAATACAATATATCAGTGGGGACGGGGTGGGTCAGTTCTGCCTCTTGTACAAAACTCAGAGTCTAGCCAGTACCCGATATCCATTCGGGGACAACTGGAATGGAGTTATGCCGACGAACTTAAGGAAGTCGACATAATATTGGTGCAATGGCAGGGTTGCACCAGCTTGGAGATGGGAGGCACTCCAGGGCCTGAGCCCGTGAATGCTCTCGTGCGCCCTCTCGTCCTCCCGGGACAGGCACACTAGTGTCTCACAAGCATCCACCGTGTAGTGGTTGAGAATCTTCTCCAAGGCACCTTGGTGCCGTAGCATGCTGGGGATGTTCTCCGCCTCAAACCCTGCGGCGGGGTAAGTGTTGTGCGACGACATCGGGCCTGCATTGGCCTCTTCCTCCAAGTGTCCAGCTTGGGTCTCATCGTCATTGGGTCAGAGCCCTCTCGTACTACGAGGGCTTGACTGCTACCAGCCACTTGTTTCCCCTTCTCGGGGTGTTGCCCCGCTTCTCGGGCCATTTGGAGGTTACCAGCGTCAAAGGCGTAAAATCCTTGTTTATGTAATTGGTGAAGCTCCTCTAACATCTGAAACAACATACCAAGCAGTTAGCACCTTTCCCGAAGAAAGATGGGTCAAAACGAGAATCCCTAAGACTACTGCTTGGGGAGGATAAGAAAGAATTTCTAAAGGCTTGGGATGTCATCGGGGCCAAAAAATCAACACCGAAGAACACCACCGGAACTTATGAACACTGTCGGAATCTAGGGATTTTACAGATTCCGGTCGAGTGTCTAAAAAGTCAAAAGTTACCCAAGGTGGGCGATAGGCCATTTTGACCACTCCTAACACCAAAATGCACCTAACAAGACTTGTAAATGGTTAAAACTTCCCTTCAAAATACCACAAAAAGCCTATTCCTAAGCATGCATCTAAACTCCCAAATTAAACCCAACGCAAACACGAAACCAGTAAATACTTAATCGAGATATAGTGTAGGTAAGTGCTGAAATGGGTTCAGACTCTGAAGAATCACTTGCCGTTTGCCCAGAAGTACAACGATTCTCACCAATCGTCCAGACTTGCAGAAGAAACTTTGGAACGGTTGAAGGACTGGGAAGTTTTAAGGAAGAAGAGAGAGTGTTGGGGGTTTTGAATTTCGAATGGTAAAAGTGTTTGCTTAGAGGCGGTTATCGAGTTTGATACTTAGAACTTGGAGAGGAAGCAACTACACCCTGACCATTGGATTACCTATGACGTAGGCACTCGAGAGTAATCCAACGGTCAGATTCTAAAAGGCATGGATCGTGATCATTGGCCTTGGGAAACAACGTCTTGGGTATGGAGTGAAAAGACACCTAGGGTACGGAGTAGACGTTTTGAGTAGTGGAATGGACTTCTCATTAATTGCACGGATTGATGGGCCCAGCAATAGTGAGTCGACACGTGGCACAAACTTTTCAGATAAGTCAGAGGAAGCCCAAGTGTCACCTCTCGAAGACCTTTTTGAATTACTCCTCAATCTAAGTCTCCACTGTCTGAAGACGAGTGAAGACTTGGGGGGCAAAATTGTCCGTGTTTTGGTCATTCGACTCGTGGAAATTAGGAGTAATTAGCGACATGCCATGAAGTCATCGGGGTGCTAGTTTCTCGATGTGATCCAGTCCGACCGAGTCGGAGATGTCTCCAGGTGAGGCCACGCCCCGAGGTCTTCTCTCAGGCGAGGATGCCTCCAAGTGAGACCACATTTCGAGCTAGTTTCTAAAGCATGGATACCTCCGGGTGAGGCCATGCCCCGAGGTCTCCCCCCTCGGGGAGAGGATGTCTCCAGGTGAGGTCGTGCCCCGAGGGGCCCCTCTCGCTCGACCATTCTCCAAGTCCAGGACTATGGTCCTTAGGCCTGGAATTAATGCCAGGTGTCAATCACTACAGGTGTGGGCCTCG
The DNA here is from genome assembly GCF_963169125.1 of Humulus lupulus. Classification (NCBI taxonomy): domain Eukaryota; kingdom Viridiplantae; phylum Streptophyta; class Magnoliopsida; order Rosales; family Cannabaceae; genus Humulus; species Humulus lupulus. Next base: position 225,791,704 of record NC_084802.1, read on the forward strand.
AGAGGATTGTTTGACAGCTTTTTGGTGATCCTCGATTAGTGGTGTCGAGTTCGTACACTCGACAATCGTCATTTCCCACAACGCCGCCTTACATGGGCAAACGTGCGCCGCACCCTTACAGTCCCAGATATGTTCCCAATAAAGTTGGTGTGTGACTTTCTGCAATGGGTCCCATAGGATCCGCGTGGGCCATAGTTTTTATTTTAACACAACCCTTTATGTATTAACAAAACATTAATACGCTAATATTAATGAGAGATGATTAACATTAATGACTCCAACCCCTATAAATAGGGCTGGGGTATCTTCTTGTAAATGGTTCAGTATTTTAGAGAGAGAAACTCAGTACTCAGTGCAATATATACGTTTCCTGATAATCACCAATTAAGCTTGCTACTACAAGCTTCAAGCTCACTAAATAATAGGGATTCGTTTACTAGAGCTCTTTTATAGCCCAAACCACATAAAACGCAGTGTTTTTTCCTTGTTTTTTCTTTAATCTCTCAGAATAAGTTGACAACGAATAAAACAATTATTATTATATTATTGGAGATGATACATTGAGTTAGTTATCTATTCAAGGTACGTATAAGATTTTTTTCTTCAAAATAGTTAATTTATTATTATTATTATAGTTAGTTACATGTATACGATTTTTTTTAGTTAGTTAATTTTTTATTATTATTATTATTATTATTATTATTATTATTATTATTATTATAGTTGATATACTTTGTTAGTTATCTATTTGTATGGATGAATTAAATATTAACATATTGACTTATTTTTTTGAGAGAATTTCAAAGGTTGCTAATTATATAAATATGATTAGATATTTTAGTTTTTTTGTTTAGTTATTAACTAATAATTATAAATTTTTAAAATAAGAAATAAAAAAATGATAAAATAGAAAAAGTATTTTGGAGTAATTTTAGAGTGTCACATCATCTCCTCGAAACTCTCATTTATATAAATACTAGATACAACAACGTGCAATGCACGTTTGCTTAGTTTTATTTATAGAATCTAGTAATTATATTTATTAAATTTGTATCATTGTCATATAAATTTCAAATAAATAAACAATATTGTATATAAAAAAATGAGATAAACATATTAAATGAAAAATTAAACCAAGACATTGTTTATGATTTATATATATAATATGATAACATTTATAAACTAATAATTTTTTAATAAAAATTAAGATTATGTATTTTATATTATTATTATAATGATATTTAGAGTATTTAAATTTATTTTAATATAAGTATTAAATATTATTATAATAATAATATTTTATAATATTTAAATTCATATTAGTATAATTAGTAAGAAATTAGGATTATATATTATTATAATAATATTTTATAACATTTAAATTTATATTAATATAATTATTAAATATCTGCTAATTAAACAAAGGCATGTGGAGCTTCCTTCTCTCTCCCCATGGTTCAGAAGAAAAAGGAGGCGCCGAAGCCGGCGGCAGTGGCCGTTACCACAGATCCGATTCAGACGAAACCAGATCTCCCTTCAATTCAAGAACAAGTCGTGCTGGAGAATAGCGTTGAGGAATTCCATGACCCGTGTGATGTTTTGGAAGTCGATTTGAATGCTGAGCAATTTTTGCCTGTGGAAACAGAGGGCAAATCAGGTCCGTTCAAAGCTGCTAGTTGGGCCGAGGAGGTGGAAAAAACTGATTATCAAAACCCAGCCAAAGATGTGTGGAGCAAATTCAAAGCCAACCAAGTAAAAACTCCTACTACTAGTTTGGATTTCATAGAGCCTATGAAGTTTGGGGATCAAATAATTGCTAAACTAGACATTGATGAAGTTGAGGTTGAAGCTTCTTTTTGGCGCACCTCGATTGTTTGTGTAGTTTTGGGTGCTAATCCCCCCTTTCGAGTATTTGAAGGATTTGTGAAAAGAGTCTGGGGTACCCTTGGTATTGATCGGATTGTTCGAATGAACTCTGGATTTACTCTGGTTTGCTTTCGAGATATTGCAACTAAGGATTTAGTCCTGGAAACTGGTGTGATTCATTTCGACAAAAAACCAGTTGTTCTTCGTCCCTGGACTCCAGATATGGACACATTGCAGATGGTGAAATCGGTTCCGGTTTGGGTTCGATTAAATGGCTTGGGGCTTCAATATTGGGGTCGTAATAGTCTAAGTGCTCTAGTTAGCACTATAGGCAAACCCATTATGATTGATCAAGTTACTCGTGATAGATCGATGGTCAAATTTGTGAGAGTTCTTGTTGACATGGAGATCTCTGAGAACCCCCCTAAGACTATCTCGTTTATTAATGAGAGAGATCAACTAGTTGAACAACTGGTGGAGTACGAATGGCTTCCCTCTAAATGCAAAGCTTGTGACTGCTTGGGACATACCGTGGTGAACTGTTCGAAGGATAAGGGGCAAATTTGGGTTAAGAAATCCAAACTAGATCATAAGGAAACAGAGATGGTCACTGATAAGAATATTGTTGAGCCTTCTGTTGATAATAAACAGGTCAATGCTGGTGCTACTACTTCTCAGGTTGCCTCAAGTGAAACAGTTGCTATTACTGTAGTTACTGCTACTTCTCAGGATGCCTCAAAGTGTGAAGTAACTGTTGTTACTGTAAACAAGGCAGTTGAAACTAATGTAGTTACAGCAGCTAAGCAAGTTACTGTTAACAAAACAGGGGTGGCTAATGATACAGGAACGGGGGGTGATTGGATTACGCCAAGAAGGAGAGGAACCAAGATCACTACTATCCAGCCTTCTAAAGCAACAACTCGAAATGGTTATGCAGCGCTCCAAGAGCCTGGGGATGGGAAGTTGGCTACTACTTCTAATTCTAGTTAACATGGAAAAGTGCAACATCCCTAGTTGGAATGTTCGGGGTATGAATAAAGGTAATAAACAGAGAGATATTCGTGACATGTGTCGTTTGAATAATATTGGTTTTGGGGCACTCTTTGAAACCAAAGTCCGCCATGAGAAAGCAACAGGAATAATTAGTAATAGTTTTCCCAACTGGGAATATTACTCGAGTAGTGTGATTTCTTACAGAATATTGCTAATTTGGCAATCGAAATTTGTGCATGTTCAAATTCTTGATGAAGATACTCAGTTTGTGCATTGCAAAATTAGAGTTTCAGGTCATAAAACAGAGTTCTTCTTAACTACTGTGTATGCCTCAAACTCTATTTTGGAAAGGAAAGTGTTGTGGGATAAGCTTGCTGGGTTAGGGCATTTGAATCTTCCTTGGATTGTTTTAGGGGACTTCAATGCTATGTTTAGCTATCAAGACAGAAATGGAGGTAGACCTATAACTGCTAAAGAGGTTTATGATGCTCAAAATTGGCTATCTTTAGGCCAATTGGATGAAATTCGTTGTGATGGTTCCTCTTACACCTGGTCCAACAAGCATGATATAGGGGATCAAATTTATTCGAAGTTGGATAGGGTTTTTACCAATGAAAAATGGTTGGATCACTTTCCAAACACTGAAGGAACTTGTAAATGGGACAGTATTTCAGATCACAGCTACTGTGTTATCAAGAACCATGTTATAGGGAATGTTGGAATCAAGCCTTTTAGGTTCTTTGACTGCTGGATGTATCATAGCATGTTCAAAGATAATGTTCTTGATAGTTGGAACAAGCCCACCACTAAGGAAGGCCTTGCTGGCATCATCCAAAAGCTCTACAGGGTGAAACATGTGTTGAAGAAATTCCACAAAAAGGAATTGGGAGATATTCCTCACAACTATCAGGTAGCTAAGGAAAACTTCAATATGGCCCTAGATGACTTAGCTAATGACCCGCTCAATTCAGTGCACCAGTTAGCTGAACAGACCAAGCTTCAAGAGTTTACTCTAGCGAGGAAGAGGTATGTTAGTTTCCTCCAACAAACCAGTAAAATAACATGGCTGCAATTTAATGAAGAAAACTCCCATTACTTTCATGCTATTATGAAGAAGAGGAGGGCAGAGAATAGAATTACATCCTATGTAGTAAATGATGAGGTGATCGATGATTATGACAAGGTGGTAGAGCATTACTTTAATCACTTCAGGAATTTTATGGGGAAGAAGAGTTCGGCCAATAAAAAGATTGATATCAACTGCCTGAAATTTGGTGGAAAGCTTTCTATTATGCAACAGGCCAAACTGATTAGGTCGTTCTCTATGGAAGAAGTGAAAGAAGCTATGTTTGGTATTCACTCAATTAAGAGCCCCGGTACGGATGGGTTTGGTGCAGGTTTTTTCAAAGGTCTATGGAATGAGATAGGAAATGACATTAGTATGGCAGTGCTAAAAATTTTTCGAGATGGTGTGCTCCCCAACGATCTTAATGAGACTGTTATCTCCCTCATCCCGAAGATTGATTCCCCAAATACTGCAGCAGATTATAGACCTATTGCTTGCTGCAATACACTCTATAAATGCATCTCAAAAATGCTATGTTCTCGTTTGTCTGAAGTCCTTCCTTCATTGATCCATAGTAATCAAGGGGCTTTCATTAAAAATCATCTCCTGACTCATAATATCCTTATTTTTCAGGACTTGCTCAAGGGTTATACGAGGAAAAACATTTCAGCAAGATGTATTATGAAGATCGACCTTAGTAAATCTTACGACACAGTTGATTGGCAGTTTGTGGCTGACCTTCTCAAGGGTCTTTGCTTCCCTTCAAGATTCATTCAATGGGTGCTGGTTTGTTTAAAGGGAACCTCTTATTCGCTAATGCTCAATAGTCGGCTTCATGGCACTTTTAGAGGGGAAAAGGGTCTTCGACAAGGAGATCCGATATCTCCTCTCTTGTTTGTTCTGATAATGGAGTATCTAACTTGGCTTTTGCTTCAGACTTCTGAACAAAAAGGATTTGGTTTCCACCCCTTATGTAAACATTTAAAACTTGTCAATCTCTGTTTTGCAGATGATCTAGTCATTTTTTGCAAGGGTAATGTGGAATCAATGAGTCTCACTCAGTCAGCCATTAATAGCTATTGTGCTACAACAGGTCTCTCAATCAACAACACAAAGTCTCATATATACTTTGGAGGCATTAATGATGACCGTAAAACTCAACTTTTGGAGATTGCTCAAATGGAAGAAGGCTCTTTCCCGCTTAAGTATCTTGGAGTTCATCTAAGACCAACAAAATGGAGAGCTGCAGACTGTGGGGGAATTATTGATAAAATTCAGCGGAACCTCCATTCTTGGGCGAGCAGGAATCTTTCTTTTGCGGGCCGAGCTCAACTCATTCATTCAGTCATTCTTGGTATTAGGAATTTCTGGATGAGTATCTTCATCTTACCTCAAAAATTCGTTGCTGCCATTGATAAAAGCTGCAGAGATTTTCTTTGGGGGTCGCACTACAACAAAATAGAGGTTTTATGACTTTAATTGGGAGACATTGGAAGTCTACAATGTCTCCCACTTAGTGAGACGTTGTTGCTAGGGTCATTGTAGGTATATATCCTACGTCTCCCATTGGGAGACGTGCCTCACTTCCCACGTCTCCCACTGGGAGAGGTGGAAAGTCAAATGTTGACTTTCCACCTCTCCCATTGGGAGAGGTGAGTCACTTCCCACGTCTCCCAATGGGAGACATTGAAAGTCTCCCACATTTAAAAAAAATAAATTAAATAAATTTATAATTAATTAATATTATTTTAATTTGATTTAATAATTAATTAAATTGAAATAATATTAATTTAAATTGAAATTATTTTAATTTAAATTGAAATTATTTTAATCTAAATTTAAATTAATTTAATAATCAATTAAATTGAAAGAAAAAAATATATTTGTTAGATATATACAAGAAATACAATATTTGTTAGAAATATTCAAAATAAACAAATATTGCATTGTGTATGAAGAAAGAGTTAAAAAATTAAAAAAAAAACCTATCAACGAGGTCGGTAACTTTGGATTATCGGCAACATATATGTCGCTCATTCTTGTCGCAACTCATCAATTTGTGCCTCTGTATATGATGTGCTTATTAGCTGCAAGAAATATAAAGTAAAATATATTAATTAATTATTTGATTACATTTATAGTTTCAAAAATAATTTGTAAATTTTAATTAAATAAGCACGTGATAAATTTGTATGTCTATATAAAACTAATTTTTTATTATCCTAGATAAAATCGGGCAGCATTTCCCCTATAATAGTGGCCTAACCATCTGCATGTGAATATCAAAACAAACAATTCAAACAACATACAATAAGTTTCTTTCTTATAGAATGTCTATATAAAACTAATTGTTTATTATCCTAGATAAAATCGAGCAACATTTCCCCTATAATAGTGACCTAACCATCTGCATGTGAATAGCAAAACAAACAATTCAAACAACATACAATAAGTTTATTCCTTATAGCTCCACAGCACACAGTCAAATTTCTCAGAACCTACTTCACTAATCCACACAAGTTCTCAACCTTCCGTTATCACCGCAGCACACAATTTTAATCTCAGAACCTACTTCACTATGGATGAATATTTAAGATATTCAAACTCCTCTAACATTTGTTTAATAATATTAAAAGTAGAAGTAAGATAATATATATGTACCTCTTGCAATCTTTAATCCAAAAGCTAGCAAAATTACTTCACTTAGTAATCAAATTCGCTATTAAATCCACAAACCAATAAAATTAAATTAATAAATAATAAATAAAACATCACTAAATATCTAGCAATATATAACGTATTATTGTAATTTTAGAAACTTAATTACCTCAAATGTGTGATTGATATAGGAATTTTGATGCAAAATACTCTCTAAAATCTCACCACAAAAATCACAACCTATGAAATTAAATTAATTAATATGTTAAACATTACTAAACAAATATCACTAAATATCTAATAATAGTAAATGATATTGGTAAACAAATAAAAAAAATCCCAATGTGCCGCTAATTATAACCTCAACAAAAAATCAATAAAAAATTTCATAACCTAAAATCTCAATAATCAACAAAAACATAAATTTTTTCATATATTTATATTTTTAAAATTATTTAATAAATTTATTTTAACATAATAACTATATATATATAACAAAATAGTTAGAATTTTAAAAAAAAAAATTTAAATATACATACAAAAATATATCTAAATTTCAAAATAAATAATGATAAAAATTTAAAAAAATCATGAACATATATATTATAATAAAATATATACAATGTGATAGGTTAAATTAAAAAAAAAACTATGAAATCTTAAATCTATAAAAAACCTCCATGGAAAAACAAATAAATCTAACAATGTATAGAAAAAAATGCATAAAAATGTAAAACTAACACAAAATCATGTATATTACTCATCCTAATGCTAAACCTATGATTTTTTATCAAAATAATTAACTAAAATTCATAAAAATTAAAAAAAAACTAACCTTGAAAACCCTAAAATCGCAGCCCCCTTTCGTGCTCTCTGTTTGGTGTGCTCTCTCTGTTTGGTGTTATGAGGAAGAAGAAGACCCAAAATTCATTAAATGCCCACGGGGACATCCAACGTCTCCCACTGGGAGACGTGGGACACGTGGCACGTCTCCCACTGGGAGACATTGAATGTATAGAGGGGTACATCCAACGTCTCCCATTGGGAGACGTGCCACGTGTCCCACGTCTCCCAGTGGGAGACGTTGGATGTACCCCTCTATACATTCAATGTCTCCCAGTGGGAGACGTACCACGTGTCCCACGTCTCCCAGTGGGAGACATTAGATGTCCCCCTGGCCACTTCTCAACCTATTTCCAACGTCTTCCACCATTTTTAATGTCTTCCAATTGTAGTCATTAATAAAAACTTTCAATGTCTTACACCATTAGACATTTAAAACCCTTGATAAGTTTTAATGTCTTACACCAATGGTGTAAGACATTGTAGGGAGTCATTGTATATAAAAGTTGTTGTAGTGTCGAAAGGGAATCGGAGCAAGCTTCACCTCACTTCTTGGGAACAAGTCTGTCTTCCCAAAAAGTATGGAGGAGTTGGCTTCTTTGAAGGTAGGAAATGGAACATTGCGATGATGGCCAAGCACATTTGGGCAATTTCGAGCAAACAGGACTGCCTGTGGGTCAAATGGATCGATTCGATCTACCTTAAAGGTCAAAGTTTCTGGTCTGTCCCTCTGAAAAATGACACAAGCTGGTACTTTCGGAAATTCTTGAAGCTGAGAAATATTATTGATTGTGCTGCTGTTTCTTCTTCGGGGTTAGGAGGTAAGTTCAAAGCGAAATTTTTTTATCTTTCTCTTATAACAGCAAGCACAGTTCAATATGCTTCTGCAATATGGCATCGTTTATGTGTCCCGAAACACAGATTTATCTCCTGGAAAGCGATGAATGATCACCTTCTCACTCGAGATCATCTTGGGAAAATAATAGAGCTGGCCTCATATTACTGCCCTGTTTGTGAAAGTGTCATTGAGACCCATCAACACCTCTTTTTTTACTGCATTTTTACTAAGAAAATTCTGCAGGATGTTAGTTCCTGGACTGGTTTTAGTGGCTGGCCTTCTAACATTGAAGCCTAGAAGATTTGGTGCACCAAAGCCTGTTCCGACTTGCTATCTTCGGTGTGGAATGCTATTCTTTCAGCAGTGCTTTATTCTGTTTGGTGTAATAGAAATAGGTGTGTGTTTGATTTGTGTTGTAGCTCGGTGAAGGCAGTTAGTTTATCTGTTAAATTAGCTATCAAAGCTAGAGTTAAGGGAATTAATTGTTCTAAGGCTAAGATACGAGAAAGAGATGTAATTGGCCTTATAAACTCCCTTTAACTCTTCCTTGCTTGTTGTTGGCTGTAGCTATTAGCTACTGCTGGTTTTGTATCTGTTTTGTGATTGTTGATTGAATATATTTTCTTCCTTTCCTTAAAAAAAAAATATTAAATATCTAGTCTTGCATTATATATTATTATAATAATGATATTTTATAACATTTGAATTTGAATTTGAATTTATATTAATATAATTATTATATATGTAGTTTTATATTAAATATTAATATAATAATGATATTTTATAATATTTGAATTTATATTAATATTATTGATAAATATTTATTTTTAGTTAGTTTTAAAAGTATATTCCATTAAATATTTAGAATATTCCGTTAAAGTTAACAAAACAAACCGTTAAAACTAAAAATTTATGTTATCTACACACTTTTTATATAGAAGATATAGATTTTTTGAGAGAATTTCATAGGTTGCTAATTATATAAATATAATTAGATACTTTTAGTTTTTTTTAGTTATTAACTAATAATTATAAATTTGTAAAATAAGAAATAAAAAATGTAAAAAAAAAGAGAAAATAGAAAAAATGATTTTGAGTAATTTTAGAGTGTCACATCATCTTCTAGAAGCTCTTTTTTATATCTCTTCTATATAAAAATTGTGTAGATAATGGAAATTCTTGATTTTAACGGTTTTTTTATTTTTTTCCATTAACTTTAACGAAATATTCTTATATTTAACAGAATATTCTTATATTTAGCGGTAGATTGTAAACATGACTTAAACTAGGGGTGAGCATCTAAACCGACAAACTGCGCGCGACCGACCGCAACACACCACACTACACCGCAAACCGCAGTGTCAAAAGTGGAATGGTTCGGTATGGTTTGTATCTTAGCTAAACCGCGCGGTGCGATACGGTGCGCGGTTTGGCAGTGTGAAATTTTGGTTTGCACCACATCGCACCATATACTTACAAATATGTTAAAAAAAATTAAACTTTACATATATACTATTTTTTAGTAACCCAATCTAAAACTAGGAGCCCACTTAAATTAGGAGTCCACTTAAATTAGGGTATAACCTTATTCTCTAACACATCATACACGATAACAACTCCTTCCTCTCTCATCTCATTTGCACCTCCTCCCTATCACCTCTCTGTCTCACACATATTTTTTTAACCCACTTACACCGTGGAAAACCACCCAAACCACACCGCAAAAAATGGTTTGGTTTGGTCGGTTTGGTGCAACAAAATCACACCGCACGGTGTGTTCTAGCTACTAAACCGCACTTGTAGCGTGGTGTATTAAAAAGTGTTCAAACTGCCCAAACCACACCGTGCATACCCTTAACTTAAACTTAGATAAAATTAAATAAATTAAAATAAGATACTTTTCTAGATATTTTACAATGATAATTATTTTAAAATATTAAAACCATACGTTTTATAACTTAAATACAATTTAATTAAAGAATAAATAGCATTTTTGCCCCCGAACTATAACCACTGTATGATCGTGCCCCCCAAATAATTTGCAATGTTAAAAATTCCCCCCGAACTATGCACGTTTTTTAAATATGAGACTTCTGTTAGATTTCGTCCTAGGTGGCTAACAGAATGATGATATATCATTTTGTCTCTTGATGTGGCAGTGCCATGTGTAGAATAATTGGAAATTTTGCCCCCCGAACTTTTATCACTACCAAATTGTGCTATTTTTATTAAAACTAATTTAATTTTTTTAAATGATAATTAAATCCTTAAAAATTAAAAAAAAAATAATTTCTAAAGATTAAGAAAATAATCAATACTAAAAGTTTCAAATTAATTAAATAAAATTCAAATACTCAAAAAATAAAAATCTAATTAATAGCAAATAATTTTTTTTTACTTTTTTTTTCTTTTACAATATAAAATAAATATATTTTAATATAAAAATTAAAAAATAAATCTTAAAACAAAGTTTTTTCCCCTTTGTCCTCCTCTTAAATTAAAATTTTTATTTATTTATTTAAGTCGTTCGTCAACCACTTTAATTAAAAGGTTTTTTCTTTGTTTTAGTATTTATTTTAAATGTTCATTCTAAAATAGTTTTAATTAATATTGTAAAAGAAAAAGTAAAAAATAATTATTTGTTGATAATTAAAATTTTTTATTTATTAAGGATTTAATTATTATTTTTAAGAAAATATATATTTTTAATAAAAGGGGTATAATTTGGTAGTAGTCAAAGTTCGGGGGGCAAAATTGATATATATTCTACACATGGCACTGCTACATCAATAGACAATATGCTACGTCATCAATCTGTTAGCCACATATGACGAAATTTAACAGAAGTCTCATATTTTAGTAACGTGAATAGTTCGGGGGGCAAAAATGCTATTTATTCTTAATTAAACTTAAACTTCACGTATTAGAATAATATCATATTAAATATATAATATAATATAATTTACTATCAACTAGCAACAAACTTAAATTTAAAATACCCGTATAACATTAATATTATATTAAACATATAATATATAATGTCTTGTTGTCACTGTCAAATTCAAAAACTAGAACAAACATAAACTTAAACAAAAATTAATTAATTAAAATATGATATTTTTAGAATATTTTATGATAATTTAAATAATTAAATCATATTTATTTAAAAATAATAAATGAATACATATCATTTTTATCTTATAAATTTGTATGATAGTTTATTTTTTATCAAGTGATTGAAGCTATTTTTCTTCATCAAATTCACCAAAGGACATTGCGATATACATTAGAAACTAAAAATAGTTTATGCATGTATACTACTGTCTAGACTATGACTTTTTCTATTTTTATTTTATTTCCATTATTAATTTATTTTTAATATATTATTGCAATTTATATATATATATATGCCATGTAGCCATGTAAATATATATATATTTATGTCAATGTTGTGTTTATATGTCATATATGTAGAGATTATTAATATAAATATTTATATATACTATAGAACTATAATTTATTCTATCATATATTTTTAAAAACAAAAAAGAAATTTTTATTAAAATTATAGACAATGTTTACAACTTTAAAACAAAGCAAACATGCATTGCAGTTACTTCAAACTAGTAAATATATCTCTTCTATATAATAAGTGTGTAGATAACGGAAATTATTGGTTTTAATAGTTTTTTATTTTTTTTAATGTTAAATTTAACAGAATATTCTTATATTTAATAGAATGTTCTTATATTTAATGGTAGTTTGTAAACACTTCAACTTAAATAAAATAAAATAAATAATTTAAAAAAATTAAAATACGATATTTTTGAGATATTTTACAATGATAATTATTTAAAAATAATAAATAATTAAACAAATTAAAATATAATATTTTTCAGATATTTTATAATGATAATTATTTTAAAATAATAAATAATTAAACAAATTAAAATATGATATTTTTTTTAGATATTTTACAATAATAATTATTTAAAAATAATAAAATCATACATTTTATAACTTAAATAAAATTTAATTAATCTTAAACTCACTTATTAAAATAATATCATATTAAACATATAATATAATCTACTCTGAATTAGCAAGAAATTGCTTTTTAAAAAAAAAAAAACTAGCAAGAAACTTAAATTTAAAATCCACGTATAATATTTAATATTATATTAAATATATAATATATAATCTCTTGTTGTAACTCCCAAATTCAAAAACTAGAACAAACATAAACTTAAACAAATATAAATAAATTATTTAATTAAAATAGGATATTTATTTCAAAATTTATATGACATTATTATAAATTTAATAAAAATAATTAATAAATTATATAAATAAAACTAAGCAAACTTGCATATTGCAAGGTGCTTGTATTTAGTAAATCTCTTCTATATAATAAGTGTGTAGATAACATAAATTCTTAGTTTTAATGGTTTTTTATTTTTTTAATGCTAACTTTAACAGAATATTCTTATATTTAACAGAATATTCTTATATTTAACAGTAGTTTGTAAACACTTAAACTTAAATAAAATAAAATAAATAATTAAAAAAATTAAAATATGATATTTTTGAGATATTTTAGAATGATAATTATTTAAAAATAACAAATAATTAAACAAATTAAAATATGATATTTTTTAGATATATTACAATGATAATTATTTAAAAATAATAAAATCATACGTTTTATAACTTAAATAAAATCTAATTAAATTTAAACTTACTTATTAGAATAATATTATATTAAACATATAATATAATCTATTGTGAATTAGCAACAAATTTCTTTTTTTTTTTAAAAAACTAACAAGAAACTTAAATTTAAAATTCACGTATAATATTTAATATTACATTAAACATATAATATATAATCTCTCGTTGTCACTCCCAAATTCAAAAACTAGAACAAACCTAAACTTAAACATAAATAAACAAATTATTTAATTAAAATAAGATATTTATTTGAAATTTGTATAATATTAATATAAATTTAACAAAAATAATTAATAGATTCTATAAATAAACCAAGCAACCATTTGCTTGTGTTAGTATGTATATACATAACGGGAAATTCTCCTATAGGGGTTTCACTTTAAGCCTTACCGGTGGGGCTCTCAGTGTTCTCGACCTGTAAACAGTTTTCGGCGCGATTTTTTTTTATGATCGTGTATATTGTAGCTATTTAGAGCATCCTACAAATTTTCAGAAAATTCCAAATAGTTTACAGTACCGAAAACTAAGTTCAGACATGTTATTGCACTCGTGACTAATTTTTTTTATGCGCGTGGAAAGAAACATGTTTGAACCTAGTTTTTGGTACTGTAAACTATTCGGAATTTTCTGAAAATTTGCAGGATGCTCTAAATAGCTACAATATACACGGTCATAAAAAAATTGCGTCAAAAACTATTCACAGGTCGAGAAACACTAAGAGCTCCACCAGTAGGGCTTAAAGTGAAGCCCCTACAGAAGAATTGTCCTATACATATATATGGGGGAATTCTCCTATAGGGACTTCACTTTAAGCTCTACCGGTAGGGCTCTCAGTATTCTTGACCCATGAACAGTTTTCGACGCGCTTTTTTTTTTTTTATGACCGTGTATATCGTAGCTATTTAGAGCTTCCTGCAAATTTTCAAAAAATTCCGAATAGTTTATAGTATCGAAAACTAAGTTCAAACATGTTGTTGCATGCGTGGCTAATTTTTTTTATGCGTGTGGAAAGCAACATGTTTGAACCTAGTTTTTGGAATTGTAAACTATTCGGAATTTTCTGAAAATTTGCAGGATGCTCTATATAACTACAATATACACGGTCATAAAAAAAATCGCACTAAAAATTGTTCATGGATAAAAAAATACTAAGAGCCCCACCGATAAATCTAAAAGTGAAGCCCCTGTAGAAGAATTATCCCATATAAATTACTAACATGATAACTCCGACGAGTAATTATACAATTATTTCTAAACACGCACCAGTTTTTTGTTGTGGGCTTAAAATCTTGTAGTGGGCTGACGGTGCAAATACAAAATAAGCCCAAGATTCATTATATTAAAAAGCAATTAGCCCAATAAGACCATATATAAGGAAAGGAAACGAGTCATGCGAAAAGATAACTTAACATAAATATGGGAATATTAACTAAACTTTAAATATATATGGACAAAAAAATAATTAAGCCAAATATGGCAATATACGCTTAATACAAAAATATAAATATGGAATTCCCATAAACTAACAAACCAGATTCCCATATTTTTCGATCAAGAAAAAGATTTCGCCCACTGCCAATCAAGAAAAATATTTTCTGCCTACTGCAATTCGTCGACCATTTTTTTCGATCACAACTTCATATTCTCCATTGTTTCCGATCAAAATCCAATCAAGAATTGGTGACTGCTACTCTCATCTTGGTCTCCTCTTGGTAAATATTCCGACAGTAACATCATCTTCACACAGTTTCTCTCCATCTTTCTCCAGTCATCGAATTAAACATTCAATTCAATTTCAGATCAATTGATCTTCTTCTCCGGCAACTGAAACTGGTTTTGGATTCTTTTCCAATAATCAGATCTTCTTCTCCGATTACATCACCTGCTTTTACCTTCATTCACATCAGCAAAAGCAGAAATCCATCAACTTCTCTGATTTCTCAAACAGGTAAGCAAATATTTTTTCAAATATACGACATGCAAAATATTTACACAAAGAATCTGCAAATTACTTCCTGAGAAAATTCTTGACTCAAACTACTTGTTTCAAAAAAAAAATTAATTACACACATGAAACCAGTTACATCACAAAAAAGTTAAACATTTACATAATTCAAATATTACAAAATAATATAAAAAAAAACAACAAAATAAATATAGTAACCAGTTACATACGAAAAATAATAATAATAACATCCTGCATAATAATTTATCATGAAAAATGGAAAAATAGAAATTGATTTACGTTTATGAAACCAGTTACATAATATAATTTTAACTTTGCATATTTGAAAAAAAAAAAAAAGACAACACATTCACTAAAGTAACCAGTTACACACACAAAAACAGAACATAATGCAACATAAATAATTATAGAACCTGGAAAATAGTTCTCGATTCACTAAAAGAAACCGGTTACTTAAATAATTTCAACATATGATAATATTCATTCACTAACACAACCAAATACATTTTAAACAACACTAAAAATTATGTTGTGCTATATTGCAGATATGGAGTCCATAATGACATTGATTCGTTTTGGAGGAAAATGGACAGATAGATATCAGTATGATGACTACACCATGACTGGACTGATAATACCAACAAATTGTTCTCTAAACAATTTGGTTCATTTAGTGAAAACTGAGATAAAATGCAATATTCAAAATATTGAGCTGAGTTACCAGTTATCACCAGGTATGCCACCAATGAAATTACTCACTGACAATTCAGTCCTATTCTACATTGAGCTGAAAAAGAAGCAAAATGAAGTAACTGAGCTACCACTATGAATCACCACTGTTGATCAAACAATAGCTGAAACTGTTCAACACAATACATATGAAGAAGAAACACAAAAACAAAACACAGATTTAGAAAAGCTAGTTCTTCAACTAAACAACGAGCAATCAGCTACAGAATTACAATATGACGAAGCAACCTACACGAGAAATAACCAGGAACAAACCTTCCCAAATATTACAGACATAGCTGATGATGTAGCAGAATTTATCATAGAGAGAACAGAAGAAAACAAAAGAAAAAGAGAAGAAGAAACAGAAATTATAACTGATCATAAAATTTTCAAAGTTGAAGAAGGCTAGATTTATAAGGACAAAAAGCTCTTAAAATCTGCACTATGTAATTATGCTATGATCCACAACATCCAATTCAAGACAAAAAGATCTGAACCGAGAGAGTACCTGGTAACTTGTGTGGATGACAATTGTAACTGGTTACTTAGAGCTTCAAAGTTCAGGAAAACAAAAACATTTAAAATCAGAAAGTATGTAAAAACTCACACCTACTCCTTGGATATCATTATGGAAGACCACAGGCAGGCTAATTGCAATGTCATTGGGGAACTAATAAAATCAAAATACATGTCAATAAAGAGAGTACACACACCACATGGCATAATCAACGACATGCTAGATGATTATGGTGTTTCAATGGGGTACCAAAAAGCCTGGAGAGCAAGAGAAAAAGCTTTAGAATTGGCAAGGGGAAACCAAGATGAT
The DNA here is from genome assembly GCF_963169125.1 of Humulus lupulus. NCBI lineage: Eukaryota > Viridiplantae > Streptophyta > Magnoliopsida > Rosales > Cannabaceae > Humulus > Humulus lupulus. Next base: position 225,808,223 of record NC_084802.1, read on the forward strand.
TCATACCAAAAACTTCCCATCTACCTTCACATGCTAAAAGTCTCGAACCCAGGTACAATAACACACCTGGTTACAGACAATAAAGATCACTTCAAATATATGTACCTAGCATTTGCAAATTCCATCAAAGGATGGAAACACTGTAGGCCAGTCATTGTAATAGATGGAGCTTACTTGAAGACATCATTTGGGGGAACTTTATTCACTGCTTCAACAATGGATGCCAACAACAACATATTTCCATTAGCCTTTGGAATAGGAGACTCTGAAAATGATTCATCATGGTTATGGTTTTTCGCAAAGCTAAAGGAGACATATGGAGAAAGAGAAGGTACTGTTTTCTTTTTTATATTCTTATTGAAACAAACTAAACACATAAAATTATCAGTTTAATAATAATCCAGCAATAAAATAATAAAAACAGTGTAAAAAAAATAACAATCATATAAATTAATGAAACCAGTTACTCAATTAGGACAGAATAACCAGTTACTCCATTGTGATTTTGCAAACAGGTATGACAATCATTTCAGACAGGCACAAAAGCATAGAAAATGCTATAGACGATGTATACCCAAAAGCTTTCCATGGAGCATGCATATTCCACCTGTTAAACAACATCAAAGTCAATTTCGGTGTCCATGGAGAGGACCTAAACCTAAACTTTGTCAAAGCAGCAAAGGCATACAGGGTACAATCATTTGAGCACTACATGCATGAAATAGACAAGATTGACACACGCATAAGACCGTATTTACAAAAAATTGGATATTCAACTTGGTCTAGATGCCATGCTCCAACAAGAAGATATACAATGATGACATCAAATATAGCCGAATCAATAAATGCTGCATTGAAAGCTACAAGAACGCTGCCAATCACTACAATGATGGAAGGCCTTCGAAGTTTAGTTCAAAAATGGGTATGGAAAAATGGTAACGAAGCAAATGGAACATTCACACAAGTAACAACAGATATTGAAACTGTGCTTAGAGAAAACTTTATTCGTGCCATTAAATTTCAGGTACCTGACATATATTGAGCACTGAATATTATTTACCAAAACTTTTAGCAACCAGTTACTAAAAAATATCACAGTATCCAGTTTCTAACATGTATTCCTCTACTAAAATAAACAGGTCTTCCCAGTAAACACTATACTGTACCAAGTTGTGGTTGAACAGAAAGGAAATTTTTTGGTCAACCTAATGGAGAAAACATGTGAATGCAAAAGGTTCCAACAAGATGAAATACCATGTGCACATGCAATAGCAGTATTCGCCAAAACACGGCTGAAAACATATGATTATGTTGCTGATTACTACAAAACTACAACTATGAAAGCAACATATGAGTCAACTGTTCATCCATTGCCAAATGAAAGCGAATGGACACTGCCAGAGACTTTAAACAAAATTGTCCTACCACCAAAATCAAGAAAACAACCAGGCCGCCCTAGAAGGAAAAGAATCAGATCTAGAGGAGAACCAAAGGTGCAGATAAAATGTGGAAGATGCGCGCAGCCAGGACATAATAGAAAAACATGCAGGAATGAACCAATCCCAAAGCAGCGAAACCCAACAAAGTCAAAGAAAATAGACAAATAATTCTCTAAAGAATAGATATACTACAATTTCAATTGATGTAATAAAATTGTATATCCTAATGTTTTCTACTTCAATAAAAGTACAAACTTTTTAAGCATTTTACATTTTATAAACTTAATACTCAATTTCATGGTTCCAAACACAAGATATTCAAAATCTGAAGACTCAAGTACCTGGTTACAACACATAATATAGAAAGAAAAAAAAAACAGATACTATAAGTAAATTTAACAAACGACTATATATAAATGAAACCAACGATTTAAAAACATAATTATATAATCACAAATTTAAAAAAAAAAACATGAATATTATAAACTTGATACTCAACTTCCTGGTTCCAACACAAGATATTCAAAATCTGAAGATTCAAGTGCCTGGTTACAACACATAAAATAGAAAGAAAAAAAAAAGGCAGTTACTGTTATCCAAAATACTGGCATAGATGACGTGGTAAGTTATTCACGGACAGGTGGCTGACACTTGGAGGAATTCTGCTAGGATATCGACCAGAAGGCATATTATAAGCAGTAGGCGGCCTAGTCTTACCTGCGACCAGTCTGGTCGATGGTTCCACATGCAACGTAGTGTTTCTATAAAGATCTTTGTAAATCCCGAAATTGACTCACACAATCTCCTGAGTATCCGATTATTTAGGAGAGAATATCTGTAACAGATTCATGTAATCCCCCTTAAGCCTATAAATAGAGAAAGATAGCTCAAGGAAGGGACTTTTTTTTGGCTTTAGAATTATTGGAGACTAGAGTAATTCTACCTGAAATATTGTATTATTCTTCAGAGGTTAGTGAAACTCATTGAACCCTAGTTTTTTTATCACTCCTTTGATTCTCACATCAATAACAATCTAAGTGGACGTAGGTCATTACCAGATCCTGGGGTCGAACCACTATAAAATATCGTGTTCTTATTATTTTTGTCATCACGTTCTTTTCAACGCATTCATTCACGTCAAGCATATTCTGATTCCGTGTCAGTTGACCAAAATCTGGGTCAACATTCTGGTGCTTTCATTGAGAGCTTGATATATCATCGTTGAAAAAACCAATGGCAAAAGCTGCAAGGAAAACTGGACAGACGGCCGCCGCTGCACCGTCAAACCCGCCTCCTCCTCCTCCTGCAAGCGTGGCTGAGGATGAGCCACATTTGGACTTTGAGGAGGAAGAAATGGATGACGCAATGCTGAAGAGTACCTTGGGGGCGTTGCATGAAGAGCTGGCCAATCTGAGGGCCAGCCAAGAAAGTGCTGCTGAAATCATGGCGCGGCAGCAGCAAGAGATTGAACGGCAGCGCGCAGAGTTAAGTGAGAGGCAGGCGGAGATGGACCGTCGCCAGAGCGAAGCCATGGTAGCCCTCGAGGCAGCCTTACAATTGGCTAGGAATCAGGCTGCACCTGCCTCGCAGCCTAAGCATCCTGCGAATGGGCCACCCCACAGGGGTACCAATCCTAGCCCGCCTATCCAACCCTTGAGCCCGCAGAGGCCCGAACAGCCTCAAGTGCCCCACGACGATGTCCCACTGGACCCTGAGGCACAGCCTCCATCCCAAGCTGGTCGCGGCAATCCCCCGCATCAGAGGCAGAATAGGACCGAGCATTAGCCTCGCAGTCCTAGACGCCATAGGGGCGACGAGCCAAACCTACCGAACAGAGGTCAGAATCCTCCTGGTAACAGGAGGAACTCGGAGTTAGGCTCTGCGGTCCGAGGTCCCCCACGGCATGATAATGCATGGGGACACAACGACCAGCGCAGGCCACCCTCTAACGCTCGGGACGTTTCAGCCAGGGATGGAAATCGAGGGAACAGTCGATCCCACCATAGCCATTCAAGATTCAGAGATGGCCATGGGTATAATGAAGCCGACTCAAGCAAGGGAAATGCTGGTCGGAGGAATGAAGAAGGAGGTAGAGGCGGGAGCCAGATACCTCAAGATGGCCAACCCAATAGACGAGATGCTGGGGGGTAGCCCAGGCAAAATAATGTCTTCAACCGGCTCAGGGGTAGCGAACAACGAAGAAGAGACGAGGACTTGAGAGATGTGCTCAACGATCGCCGCGAGCGACATGGCGAGTACATCCCCCCAGCAACAGAGGCCACAGCGATTTCTATCGCTGTACAAGCCCAGATAGATGCCCTCAACCAGGCGGTGCAACAGCTGGTCGGGGGAAGGACATCTCACATCGACCACGACAGGAGGAAAGGCACTCCTTTCGTCCAGAGGATAGCTATGGCAGAGACCCCTAGCAAGTTTAAAATGCCTATGCTTCCGAACTTTGATGGGTACGGTGACCCGGTATCTCACGTTAATAAGTTTGAGATACAAATGGACATTCAGAAAGTGTCCGAAGACGCTCGGTGCAGGATCTTCCCTGCAACACTTTCTGATGTCGCGCAGGAGTGGTTTTTCAAGTTCCCTCCTGCAAGCATAGTTTCCTGGGAGATGTTCGTAAGGGAGTTTTACGGACAGTTCTACGCAGGTCGTGTGCATTCGACCGAGGCAAACCAGCTGGTTGAAATTCGCCAGCAAGATGGAGAATTGCTGAAGGACTACATCCAGCGCTTTATGCGAGCAGCAGCTGGAGCAAAAATAGTGGGGGACGAAGGCAAAATGATGGCCATAACCGCAGGGGTTAGGCGTCGCTCCCCCCTATGGAAGAGCCTCCGCAAAGATGGAGTTAGAACTACCCAGGAATTCTTGGACCGGGCTGATCGGTACATCAAGCTCGAAGATGCCATTGCCGACGATGGAAAGCCTTCAGGCAAGGATAAGAAGGCTGCCGAGCTCGCCAAAGCCGCCAATGGGTCTAAACCTAACGGCAACGGAAAAGGCAACGGGAACGGTAACGGCAATGGCAAGAATGGTGGAAAACGGCCACACAATGAGCCTTCCACCTCCGACAACAAACGAGCCAAGGGTAATCGTTATGAACCTCAGTTCACTAACTACACTGCCCTAGTCGAGTCTCGGGGAGAGGTTTATCAGGCCACGAGTTCCGGTGTGCCTTATAAGAAGCCTGGCCCCATTCGAAAGGATATTTCGAAAAGAGACACTTCCAAGTTCTGTCGTTATCATAACGACTACAGACATGACACCAACGAATGCAACCAGCTGAAAGATGAAATCGAGTTCCTTATTAGACAAGGACACTTGAGAAGATACGTACAGGCCTCGGGAAATTCCCAACGAGAAGCTCCGGGTAGCAACGAGCAAGCGCCCACGCGCCAACGCTCGCCACCTTTGCAGCCTGCCCCCGTGACTGGCACACTCTTAACCATTTGTGGAGGCCCGCACCTCGCGGGAAATAGCGGAAAGGCCAGGGAACGATACGCTCAAACTCTGCGCCATGACCAGGACATCGAGATGATGACTGTGGAGGACCGCGCGCCAAAAAAGGCTCGATCAGAAGAGGGCGAAATAACCTTCTCTGATGGCGATGCCCAACACATCTGGTTCCCACATTCCGATCCGCTGGTCGTGGACATCCAAATGGCCAACATGATGGTAAAGAGAGTGCTGGTCGATACAGGAAGTTCGGTGAATATCCTGTATAAATCTTCACTGGAATGCATGAAATTATCTGTCAAGGACCTGGAGCCCTGCAACCAAACAATATACGGCTTCTCTGGTGAGGGACTCGCCCCTGCCAGATCGATCAGACTACCAGTGATGACAGGTACAGCGCCAGCTACCAGGACATTACTCGCTACTTTTGTAGTAGTCGATTGTCCTTCGGCGTACAATGCCGTCATTGGAAGGCCTATACTGGTTGATCTACAGGCCGTCATCTCTATGTGGCACTTAGCCATGAAGTTCCCGACAGACGCAGGGGTAGGACGCGTGTTGGGAAACCAGAGGGAGGCCAGAGAGTGCTATAACGCATCAATTACGAAGGCAAAAAAGGGAACATCGAAAAGCACTACTTCAGATAGGTTGCAGATGGCAGTTGATACACAAGCCCAATCCAGTGATGAAGTCACCAAATAGGGTGTTGCCCAAAGGGGGGATAGAGATCTAGATCCTCGCTTTGGGGATTTTGAAGAGAACGTTGGACCCGTCGAGGACCTGGAAGAGGTCCAACTCGACGAAAAAGACCCGAACAGAGTCGTAAAGGTCGGGAAAAACCTAGAACCAACCACGAAGCACGCGCTGGTGGAATTTTTGCAGAAGAACCAGGAGGTTTTTGCCTGGTCGCACAAAGACATGGCTGGGATAGACCCTGCAGTTATCAGCCATGTCTTGAATATAGACAAGACTTTTCCACCCGTGCAACAAAAAAGAAGGCTGCTCGATAAGGATAGATCGAGAGCCTTAAAAGAAGAAGTGGAAAGATTAAAGGAGAATGGGTTCATCAGGGTGGCATTTTATCCATCGTGGGTCTCCAATCCAGTGTTGGTTCCCAAGCCTAACGGCAAATGGCGAACTTGCATGGATTTTACAGACCTTAATAAAGCCTGCCCAAAGGATTGCTTCCCACTCCCAAGAATCGACCAGCTGGTCGATGCTACTGCAGGACACGAGATCCTCTCGCTCATGGATGCATATTCGGGCTACAATCAGATTATCATGCATCCCCCTGACGAGGATCACACCAGCTTTCAGACCGATACGAGCTTATACTGTTACAAAGTAATGCCCTACGGACTGAAAAACGCAGGTGCGACTTACCAGCGGCTAGTCAACCACATGTTTAAGGAGCTGATCGGAGTAAACATGGAGGTATATGTGGACGACATGCTGGTAAAGTCTAAGAAAGCAGAAGGACATGTGAAGGATTTACAAGAGTGCTTTGATGTATTGAACAAATACCAGATGAAGTTAAATCCCCTCAAATGTTCCTTCGGAGTTGGATCAGGGAGGTTTTTGGGGTTCATTGTAAATTCAAGAGGAATCGAGGCCAACCCCGACAAGATAAAAGCCCTGATCGACTTGAAATCGCCAGAAAGAATCAAAGATGTACAAAGTTTAATCGGGAGAATCGCATCCCTAAGTAGATTTATTTCGAAGTCAACAGACAAATGCGTCCCTTTCTTCAATCTACTTAGGGGCAATAAGAAGTTTGAATGGACAGGAGACTGCGAGCAAGCTTTCCAAGTCTTGAAAGCCCATATGGCACAGCCTCCCGTTTTATCAAAGCCAATCGAAGGAGAAACTTTGTTTATTTACCTGGCGATTACTGAAGTTGCTGCTAGCGCGGTGCTGGTACGAGAGGAGGAAGGCGTACAAAAAGCGGTCTACTATGTTAGCAAGAGGCTGATCGGGGCAGAACTGAGGTATCCACCAATTGAGAGGTTAGCATATTGCTTAATCCTGGCCTCTAGGAAGCTGCGCCCTTACTTCCAAGCCCATCCTATCACAGTTTTAACTGACCAGCCCCTTCGGCAAGTCCTCCAAAAACCAGAGGCGGCTGGGTGATTATTAAAATGGGCAGTCGAACTCGGGCAGTTCGATAGAACTTATTCACCGCGAGCAGCAATAAAGGGACAAGTCTTGGCTGATCTTATTGTAGAGTTCACAGAACTCCCAGACAGCGAGCAGTGCGAATCGCCTAGTGCGCCTGAGCCTCAAGAGAAAGCTCCTTCGTGGAAGTTATTCACGGATGGGTCGTCCAACGAATCCCACGCTGGAGCGGGAGTGATATTGATAACGCCGGAAGGGCATCAATTTCACTGCGCCATCAGGTTCGACTTCACCGCGTCAAACAATGAAGCTGAATACGAAGCACTCCTCGCTAGATTGAGAATGGCGAAAGACATGAGCATAAAGACGCTTGATATTTACAGTGACTCACAGCTGGTGGTGAATCAAGTTCTAGGAGAATATCAACCACGAGGCTTAAAAATGGTAGCCTACTTGAATAAAACAAAAAACCTGCAAGCCCAGTTCATGGAGTACACCCTCCAGCAAATACCGCGGGATCTGAATTCAAACGCAGACGCCTTAGCTAAACTCGCGAGCACGAAAGATGCTGACACTTTGAACATTGTGCCAGTAGAAAGATTGAGTGAGCCAAGCATACAAGCGGTTGAAACCAGTATGGAAATTCGAATGGAGGATACATGGATGGCACCTTACTTGGAGTATCTGACAAACGGTGTGCTACCAACAGATAGAAACAAAGCCAGAACTCTACAAAGGCAAGCCGCTAGATACATACTGGTCGATGGTGTTATGTACCGAAGAGGATATTCCATGCCACTACTCAGATGCGTTACACCAGAAAAAGCTATGGAACTCATGAAAGAGGTGCATGAAGGCTTCTGCGGGGATCACGCTGGGGGGCAGAGTTTGGCAAAAAAGATTCTAAGGCAAGGCTACTTCTGGCCAACTATGAACGAAGATTCAATGGAGTTTGTACGAAGATGCGACAAATGTCAAAGGTTCTCCAAAATTCCACGAGTAGCTCCAAACGAATTGAAACAGATGCAAAGTCCGTGGCCTTTTGCGGTATAGGGGATAGATTTGATTGGGTCCCTGCCCACAGGAAAAGGTGGAGTAAAATACGCAGTTGTGGCAGTCGACTACTTCACCAAATGGGCCGAAGCTGAACCGCTTGCTACCATAACAACCAAGAAAGTTCTTGACTTTGTCATCAAGAACATTGTTTGCCAGTATGGTTTGCCCCGAAAGATCGTTTCAGACAACGGAACCCAATTTGACAGCGACTTATTCACCGACTTCTGCGAAAAGCATGGAGTTATTAAAAGCTTTTCATCAGTTGCGCATCCCCAAGCAAACGGGCAGGTCGAGGCCGTAAATAAAACTCTTAAGGACACCTTGAAGAAGAGGCTTGAAGACGCCAAAGAAGCATGGCCAGAGCAGTTGCCTGAAGTCCTCTGGTTATATAGAACGTCTCACCGAACAGCGACAGGACATACCCCATTTTCCTTAGCCTACGGATATGAGGCTATGTTGCCTGTCGAATTAGATCCCCCCTCACATCGACGCCTAACATACGACCAGGACCAGAACAGCCAACTGATGATGGAGTCCCTAGACTCAATTGATGAGATAGGGGAGAAGGCCCAACTCTGAGTTGTTGCGTACCAACAAAAGGTCGCCCGGTACTTTAACTCCAAAGTTAAAGAAAGAAAATTCAACGTCGGTGACTTGGTGCTGCGACGAGTTTTCTTAAATACCCGCGATCTTAAATACCCGCGACCCCACTGCTGGAGTACTCGGACCTAATTGGGAAGGACCTTACCAGATTGAAGAAGTCCTTCATCCGGGCACCTACAAACTTGCACGCCTAAACGGAGATCTCGTTCCACGTTATTGGAATGGAGAACACCTGCGCAAGTATTATCAGTGAACATTCCTTTTTAAAGGATTGGCTTGTATTAAATTTTATTTTTTACAAGTTTTGCAAAGAGGGTTAGCCACGTTGTATGGCTAATTGCTCATATATGTAAGATCTTATTTTAGGATCACTCGTAAAGACATGTTTAGTCCATTTTTAATACGAGATTATAAGGGACTGTGCGCAGCCAGTCATTCTTGCCAACATTTGTAAATTTATATTTACAAGTATTTGTTCATTACGTGTGTTGTTTTGCTGTATTACAAGTATTACGTTTCCACCCGAGCAGAAATGTTCGAACAGGTCATGGTCAAGGCAAGTGACCAAGGGCCTAAAGCTCCTCGATCACTTGGGGGGCATATAAGGCACATTGATAGCAAAGCGTACCATGAGGTATGTAAACACATGAACAAAATGAGTGAAAGCATGCTAAGGAACTTAGAGTATTTTTCAAAATTTATATTTTGTTAAATCAAGCCAAAGTACTATGCTAAGTTCGGTCATACGGACAGATGTTATAGTAAATGAAAATATTATAACATTATAAAGCAATCTTTTACACCGCAAGCATCACTGCTTGGATGTAACTGTTCAAATAAAAGGAAAAGTTTGCTGCCCATGTAGCAAATTCAAAAAAAGATAAAGTCTTTACATCACGACCCGTGGGTCGTGTAATAAAAAGAAAGAAAAAATAATAATAAAAGCTCAAGAGGCATTAGGAGCAGGAGGGTCTTTATCAGCGTTCTGATTGGTCGCATCCTCAACAACTCCTTCTTCCTCTGCGCCAGCGATGCTTGGGGAAGCAGGGATCCTTGCTCTTGCCACTTCTTCAGCCAATCGAGCAGTGCAGCGGGCCAGCTCAGCATTTCTAACATCTTCTGAAAGGTAGTCGAAGTTGGCACCCTGGTTGTGTTTCCAGAAGTTATAAAAACACTGGAGCGTCGCATTCTTGTACCTTTCCAGATCTTTGGCATTCGAAAGCTTCAGCTGCTCTACTTGGCTCTCAAGAGCAGTCATGGCCTTGTCCTTGGACTGGAGCTCCTCGCCCAGTCTCTTGCATTCGCGATATTGGACTCGGCTGGCCTCCTGATACTCCTCCCTTTGTTTCCTCATGACTGCCTTGGCAGCTTCGACCTCCGCCAACTTGGCCACCGCAGCATCCTTCTACTGGGTGACCGCCTCCAACTCCTTCGCATGCCTGGCCTCTGCAGTCTGAAGCTCCTCAGCTGCTTTTGCCTGGTACCTCTCGATAGCCTTTGCCCGGGCATGGTCAATGGTGGCTTGGGTGCGGGTACGAGCAGCAGTTGCAGTCAGCAAAGCCTGTGGACAAAGGATAAAGTTAGAGCCTGTTGCAAAGAATAAAAGACTAAGGCCAAAAAGATAAGGGGCACTTACGCTGGCCATTTCATTGAGGGCCATGTTCAGAATTTGGTTGACCCCCATATTCTCTGCCTCAGCCATTGCATCCTTGCAGCGGTCGTACCTCACGATGTGTGCAAGGCGGTCCTTGGCTGCTCACAGGGCGCGGTTTGAGAGTTTGGCCCCGAGGGCTTCGTCCCGCTGGGTCTGTTCTTTGGCGGCTGCAGGTTGAGGGTTTGCCGTCGCAGGCGGAGTTTCCTTTTCAGCAGGAGCCGAAGGCTGGGCAAAATTTTGCCCAGTTGGTGCGTCCTTGGAAGGATCTTCTGTTCGACCCTTCTTGGCAGGAGGTCCCTGGCTTGTTTCGCCATTATGTCTCCTAGACGACTTTCGCCGAACCAGAGGAACTTCTACTTCCTCCTCAGCTTGGTATAAATCGAAGACATTGGGAGTGGCCATATCTGCATACAAGTAAGCACATGCAAATGATAAGATAAAGGCAGATAAAAACTCTTTATAAAGCAGAAAAAAGGTCACAAAGTTAATACCCGAGCTACAACTACTGGTCGCAATACTATTGACTCTATTAGTCACACACTCACTATCTGGCACGAAGAAGTCTGGCCCTAGATTTGGAATATACGTAAATGTTGATGCCGTTTTTCGTCAAACAGTGAAAGAAGAGCACATAAACAATAGTTGATAATGGCCGATTGAAATAAAACAACACAAACACGCAGTTTTTACGTGGTTCAGCAGTTAAATCTGCCTAGTCCACGAGTCTTTGTTATTAAACTCAAGATTATCTCTAGGAATTCTTCAGGAATGAATTCTCCAGAGTTTTCTCTCAAGAATCAGAATTTCGGTCCTTTACAATGGTGCATGGCCTCTCTATTTATAGAGAAGGCTAAAGAATACTATCCCACATATTTTGGGTAGTTACTCTTTTTGTATAAATAAAATAAATGGCTTTAAATGCCTATAATCAGATATAAAAGGAAACGTCCCCTGAAGACCAGGGGACGTATAACTGACCAAATAATATCCCATGATTCTAGGGAATTTACAATAATAAATGAGGATTACATCTCATATTTATAACACTTGTAGATATTCAAGGTGGTTATCACGTATCTCTAAGGCTTTAGCCTCCCAGGTTTCCCGTCACCTTTCGAGCTGGAGACATCTTCCGAGGTCACATGGCTTTCGAGATCGTATGTGCGTCGAGCTCGGGACCCCTGACCCGAGGTCATCCCTTGAGATGAATGTGTTCCCGGAGCTATCTTTCGAGATCATGAATACTTCGAGGTCACCATACTCGAGGTCGTCTACATCCTACAAGCTCGACATACAATCCTAGAGCATGTTTCCAACCTTATGAGTCCACTTTTTTGCGAATCCAACTTTCGAGGTCATAATTAACATAGCTCGAAATCTGGGTGTAACAGTAAAGTTGCCCTCCCTGTCAAACAAGTGACAGAGAATTGGCAAGCTATTTAAAAGCAAAATAACTGTACCGTTTTCATCGGAGGATTCCCCCAAGTCCACAATCGGCTCTTTGGCCTTTTGTTTCCCCTTGCCCTGGGGTGCAGAAGGCCTTTCTGCGGAAGGATTGCCCGTGGGTTCCCTGATGGTAACCCCCGTCGGCCTCCTGCGCGGAGGAGACACGGGAGGTTGCTGCTCGGGAACCCCCTCGGCAGTGGCATCAGCAACCACGGGTCCTCTTGTTTCATGGCGAGGAGCCAGAAGGCCAGATAGCCTCAAATTTTCATCAGTAACCAGGGACTTGACGCTTTTTTCTGCGTCTGTCATCCTGGCCAATGCGTTGGACCTCAACACCATGTCTGGTGTTGGGGTCGGACGTAACCATGGGCCTGAAAGACAAAGAGTATTTTAAGAAAAATGAAGGAAAATTCGCTGATGAAAAATATCGACCAGTAAAAGCAGCATTTACCTCCTCGAGCGAAGGCCAGGTTGTTGCTGGTCATGTCCGGAGTAAGGAAGTACTCCTTGCTGTACTGCCCCACGTTGGATATGTGCGTGGTGTCACTCAGGAACGTCCGGTTTGTCTTCTGGTGACAAAGATGGAAAAAGCCCGTCCCATACTGTTGAGGGTTGGACTTGAGGTCGAAGAGATAATTGACCTCATGGGGGGTGGGTTCTGGCCATTTTTTAAGTTTGTACAGGATATAGAGTGCGGCCAGCATTCTATATCCATTCGGAGTAATTTGGAAGGGGGCGACACCAAAATAGTCGGCCACCCCCTGATAAAAAGGATGTAGAGGGAGGGTAGCCCCCGCCTCTATCTGATACCGAGACCAAGCACTGTATACACCTCCGGGGAGGTTAGCTCTTTGGTCTGCGGCAGGAATTTTGAGATTAATCCCTGTGAAAGGATACTTCCTAAGGTAGTTGGCAAGCATCCGAGGAGTCACTTGGCTGGTCGGGGAGAGATACTGCTCGACATCAGGCAGATTCTGATGGCGAGGGCGGGCCCTAGTTTGGATATTGGGGTCAGGAACAGGATTTTCTCGACCGCTAGTCGAGGGAACCCTAGCCTGTGAATTAGGCTGGGCAGGAGAGTTTGGGCTATCTTCGGAGTTGGGTCTTTTCTTGCCTAAGGATTTAGAACGGGCCATTTGAGGAGGAGATGGGCGAAGTCTAGGAGAAGATCATGAGAAAGGGATCTCGTGAATTCGGTCGGTCGGTTGTTCTTCGCCTTCGAGCAACTGGGCAAGAAGATCGTCGTCGATGGGCCGTTCACCTCCCCACAAATCAGGCATTAAAGTCTGCAAACAGAAGAATGGGGAGGTGAGGATAGAGAATTTTTAAGACTTTCTAGAGTAACGCTGGTCGAGTATAAAAGTTAAGCTTTTATACAACAGCATTCTAGCAAAAGTTAAAAAAAATTTCACACGAACAGTTTGAAAAACGGATCAAAGGGTGAAAGCAAAAGGTTTTTTGTAAAAGCTTTTTCAACTCCCCTTAGGGCGGGAAAAACCCATTTTTCTGCTGGCCTAAAAATCGAGTTTTTTCTTCGGTTTTACGTCCTAAAAAGCATGATCCCAACTATCAAACTAACTCGTAACTTTTTTCACCCACAAGACATTCTACTAATAAGCATCTCAACTCAGAAGTAGATAAACTCAAACAGTCAACATACAGAAGCATGCATTACACAAATGAGAAGCATAAGGATTCAAAAACTTACCAGAAAGAAGGTTGTGAAGATTGATGGGAGTTTTCGGAGATCAGGGAACTCTCGGGCTGAGTCTTGAAAGTGCAGGAGGACGGTCTCCAGAAAAAAAATGGAAGCTCTGGTTTTAGGGTTTCTTGAAAGGGTAATGGCGTGCGTAAAAAGAAAAAGAGAACTTCAGGGATGATTATATATGAGTTTTGTCTGTGGCATTAAAAGGGATTAATCATCAGTTTCCCCTTTTTCGAAGTATGGGGAAGCAAGATAGCCGTCGAATTATTACTGGGGAACCGAAAAGTCATGATTGGACAAGAGTAGGTTGCTTTTTCCAAGAACACACGAAGGGTTCTGACACATATGGCGGGGTCACCGAAGGGTCGTTTCCTCAAAAGTTTATTTATTGCTCGTAATAAATAAACTTGGGGGCAAATGTTATCCAAAATACTGGCATAGATGACGTGGCAAGTTATTCAAGGACAGGTGGCTGACACTTGGAGGAATTTTGCTAGGATATCGACCATAAGGCATATTATAAGCAGTAGGCGGCCTAGTCTTACCTGCGACCAGTCGGGTCGATGGTTCCGCATGCAACGTAGTGTTTCTATAAAGATCTTTGTAAATCCCGAAATTGACTCACACAATCTCCTGAGTATCCGATTATTTAGGAAAGAATATCTGTAACAGATTCATGTAATCCCCCTTGAGCCTATAAATAGAGAAAGATAGCTCAAGGAATGGACTTTTTTTTGGCTTTAGAATTATTGGAGACTAGAGTAATTCTACCTGAAATATTGTATTGTTCTTCAGAGGTTAGTGAAACTCATTGAACCCTAGTTTTTTGATCACTCCTTTGATTCTCACATCAATAACAATCTAAGTGGACGTAGGTCATTACCAGATCCTGGGGCCGAACCACTATAAAATATCGTGTTCTTATTATTTTTGTCATCACGTTCTTTTCAACGCATTCATTCATGTCAAGCATATTCTAACTCCGTGTCAGTTGACCAAAATTTGGGTCAACAGTTACTATAAGTAAATTTAACAAACGACTATATTAATGTAACCAACGACTTAAAAAACCTAGTTATATAATCACAAATCTTTCACATAAGAAAACAAAAGAAACATAAATATATCAAAAAATAATTAAAAAAATAGAAATAAAAACTAAAGAAACAGTAACCAGTTACCTGAAACATATAGCTTTTACCATCTAAAACAGAAGTAACCGGTTACACCATCTTCATACAATAATAATTGAAACCTATATGAAAAAAAACATGTACATAACAATATCTTCAAACTTTAAAAAAAAATCACCAACTCTATTGAAAAAAAAACATACACATTAAAATAAAATACATTAAAAAAAACTTTATGTTAAGCCAGAAGGTGAAACCAATTCTTTACATTGACAAAAAAAAAACACCATAGATAAGTACAATACTAAAACAGTATCTAGTTACAAACCACAACTTCACTATTAAACAAAGAAAAAAAAAGATATGGTCATTAATACAACTAAAAAAAAATTGCAAAATCTCTACTTATAATTCCTCCTCCTCTTTGATTTCTTTGATGGATCATCATCTTCTGTCTTGTACTCACCAATCTGCTTCTTTTTTGCATGACTATACAAGTTAATGGCAAGATAATCACGATAGGTAGCAATTTTGGCAGCCATGTTCTTTGGGATGTCATCAATCTTCCCATGGATAAATAAATCAGCATACTTGATAACAAATACTCCACAATCACTGAAAAAAGAAAAAACAACAACAAATGAAATTATTTAAAACAAACAAAATAGAAAAATAAACAACAATATACAAAAACCAGTTACTTACTTATCTTCTTGAAACGGCAAGTCTTTGGCAAAGTTAAAATCAATTTGATCCTTCTTCCCAACAGAATATGGACCAACATTCAAGTCCAAAACTTTCCTAGAACAATAAAAATCAAGAAAGTCTAGAAAATATGGTAAAACAACAGAATAAGCCTTCACATATGGCAAAGCAATACTCTCATTCTTCTTCCCCGTCAAAGATTTGTAGACAGTTAACATCCTACTCTTAATGGAAAAGTGAATAAAAACCCAATGCAACTGAACCTTGACATGCACAGGAAAAAGAACATGATCCACATCCACCCAATGAGTGTTACAAAACAAATATTCACCAATAATGTAATATGAAATGAGGTTATCAAAACGAATGCTGCTTGAATCACATTTGGCTGCCACAAAGTTATCATACAAACTCTTGATAGTTGCATCAAACCAAGAGTCTGTAGTTGTAACCCTCTTGTTCAAACCATCAATCAACTTAATCTTCTTCCTCAAGTAATAAAAACATACATTGATATGCTACAAAAAATAAATAAACATACAAAAGTTAGGAACCTGGTTACTAGCCAATATATAATAATAAAAACAAGTTACACACAATACTACAAGAACCTGGTTACTACCCATAAATAATAAAAACAATTTACACACAATACTAAAGGAACATGGTTACTTGTCTTAACCATGATCAACAAAAATAACAAAACATCTAAACAAACAAATACTAATTAATAAACATTATACCAAGAACCTGGTTACTTACAGTGTCCATAAGGTCCCCCCCACAAGTTTGAAGCTTGTAAAACCACATCTTCTCAGAAATTTTAACAAAAGAATAATCCATCGGTGGATTGATAATGTTATTGATATCAGAAAATTTCTTCTTCCTTCAAAAAAAAAAAAAAAATATTAACAAACAATTAAATATCAAGAATAATAATATTAAACAAAATATAAAAAAACATACTTATTTTTAAAAATCATTTTATCCTCAATCCAAGAAATATAATCCAGGCATTCATTCTTTGAAACATTCTGTCCAATTTCATCTTCAAATGGAAGCAATCCTCTAACAATCACCACTTCTTCTCCCTTCCTCTTCACAGTTTCTTTTACTTCAGAAGAACCAAACTCAGTAACAAAAGGAGATTTGACATGAGTACTAGGTTTAGGCTCCTTCTTTTCAATAGCAACAGGAACTTCATCAACATCACCAACCATCACAACTTTCCAACCATCCTTACTTCCACTAAATCTCTCTTTTCTCCTTCTGCATACTTAACAGTTTTATCAATAACATTCAAAATCTCTGGATCCACATATACTTCTTCAAAACTTAAACCAACTGAACTGAACTCATGTTTCTTTGAAAAATCCTATAATGAAGAACAATAAAATCAATTACAAAAAATTCATTTTTAAATAAAATAATACAAAAAACAAAAACAAAAATAAATTTCAAATCCTTATCTCCACCCACAACATTTGACAACTCCAACCCAGAATAAACAGCATCAAAATTTTCATTTAAATCATTCCCAACACCCTAAAATAAATAATGAAACTGGTTACAACAGTAACTGGTTACACTAATAAACTAACAAAAACACAACATACTATTAAGAAACATAAACTAGTTACCTTACTACCATCAAAATCTTCACCTGAATCTATCCTACAATCGTAGACCTTAAAAAAAAAAAACAATATGGTTACAACAAAAAATGGTTAAAAAAAAACAATAAAGCATAAAAACAAACAAGTTACCTTAGAATCATCAGAAATAGGACTGGAAACATTATCAAAATCAGTTGGCTTTTCCCCTTCATTACAACCAGCACTTTCATCACTAGAATTTGCAACTTTTTCAGAATTTTTGCAACAATTTTTGCAATCATTGCAGACAAATCACCGAGTTTACCCATGAACTCAGATCTCATAACTGCAATATCACTAATAATAGATTATTGACTCGCTTTTATTGATGAGATTGATTCACAAATCAATCTCAACTTTTCACTATCAACCTGGAAAAACATAATAAAATAATTTACAAAACAGCAAAAAATAAACATAAAAAGAAACCTATAAATTTCAAAACAAAATAATATATTTTTTTTAACTAAAACAAACAACAAAACTAACCAGTACCTGGGTACCCGAACTACTATCTCCATCTTCAGCACACACCTTCAGCAAGTATAAATGCTCAAACTTAAACTTCTTCACTGCCGGTTTCTTCCTCTCCTCAGAAGATGGATAGACATTCAAGATAGTCAACTGAATAAATTAAATATATATATATATAAAAAAACAAGAAACTGGTTACCATCAACTGAAACCAGGTACACAAACAAAAATCCTAAAATGAATAAAACAAATTTAGCAAGTAACTAGTTACAAAACAAAAATATTATACCTTTTGATTGTTGAAAATCTTTGCCACCAAGTTTGAATAGAAGGCATTATTAGTACTCTTCCAATTCAACAAACATGGATATTTTTTCCCAACCCGTTGACAAAACTCAGGACTCAACTCAGATATACATTCATATATCAAAACAAGAAAAGCAATCGGAAAACCAAGAAGTTTGTAAGGGTGAAGGCCAACCTTCCCATCAATGAAAACTCCATCAAAGATTTTATTTCCACCCTTCAAAGCAATTTTCAAATAATGAAAACTCCTATCCCATACCAACTTCCCAAAACTAATATTTGCTAATTCAGAAATATCTCGATCAACCATCTCAAAAAAGAAATCATCAACCAACTTCTCACTAGTATAGCCGTACAAATAGTTAACTAAGATATGAACTATACCCAGTTTGACAACATCATCATCATCATCAACTAAATCCTTACTAATGAAAGCATTTCGTAATTCAAACTTTGACACCTTACCAACAAAACGACCAAATATTTTTTTCTTAAACAAAACTTTCTTTTTTTGAAAACAACTTAAATCAAAATCACCATCACATTTAAGACCCGTAACTAGAGCAAACTCTTCAACAGAAAACCTACAAACTCTACGACCAAGCTTAAACCACATTTCCTCTTCCTCCCTCTCATGAGACACCTCTCTCAACAACACAAGCTGGGCAAGTTGAGTTTGGAAATGAATATCACATATTTCTAAAAAGTGCCCAAATGGCGTCTTCTTAAACAATGATTTCTGACTTTTGGTCAACTTAGATTTCAAGTCATTAATGACACTCTTGTCATTAAAATGTTGAACCTTACTACCAAACCTCTTGGAGGGATTTATCTTTAAATGAGCTTGCAGAAGAAAAAAACAAAACAATTAAACATGTAACCAGTTTCAAAAAATATAAACATGAAAAATTGATAAGTACTTTACATTTATAAAACCAGTTATATGTATTTAACTTTGTATGGTTGAAATATATATATATAAAAAAAAACAATTCATTCACTAAGGTAACCAGTTACAAACTCATTAAGCAAAATATTCCACTGTTATCTGCAAGTAACCAGTTACACATGTAACCAGGTACAAAGAAAACAAAACAGTTTAACAACAAAAAAAACACAACAATAAAAATAAAACAAACACAAACAAAAATGAACATTATGCAAATTAACTACAAATCTACAAGAAACCAGATACACAACCATAAAAAAATAAAACAAACACAATCCACTGAATGTGAAACACAATAACAGTAACATAAACAGATGAACAATTTTTTTATTATTATACTTAAAAAAATAAACACATACCACAACATGTTTAGTTTCATGAGAATCATCTCCAGCATCCTTACTACCAGATGCACACGAATTCTTCGTCTGTTTAACAGTGGAAGGGGATTTACCTTTCTTCCTTGCAACAGTGGAAGGGGATTTACTCTTCTTCCTTGCAACAGACGTCAAATGTGTAACGTTACTCCTTCGAGGAAGAATCTCGCCAATATCATCCCCTACATTATTCGATTCATCCTCTACTATACCAGAAATTTTCTTCTCAGAACCAGAAACACCACCAACTTCACCAGAGTGATCCATGACACAACTTTGAAATTTAAAATATACAGTGCACTGCATAAAAACAAACAAACAACACAAATGAAAAATAATAAATAACTACCCATAAACTTCCAAAAAAAAAAAACTGATCAAAAACTGACAAAACCTCCACTAAAAAACTAACGATAAAATCGTGCACCAAAAATAAAAACCACCATTAACACAGATTAAAAAACAACCACCCACGACAGAAAATAGATAATACAAAGCAAAATTAACAATAAATATACATTAAAAAATAAAAAAATAAACCCTGAAACCGGGTACTCGGTGAGACGAAAACACCACAAAGAGGCACAAATCTACAACGAGAAACTTATAAAATCCTAAAAAAAGATCAAAAAGAAAAAATCAACACAAAAAATCAAATGCTGAAGGAAAGAAAAAATTCGAACTAAACAATATACAAAAACGTGATACTGAAGCAAACTGTAAATACACACCTGAAACCAGGTACTCACCGAGACGAAGACACATACAGAAGGCACAAAATCCACAACGATAAACTCAAAAAAACCTTAAAACAGAAAGAAAACTGAGAACAAATATCAAAACAACAATTGCTGAATAAAATATACTGATAAAATGAAGAAAACGTGACAATGAAGATAAAAAAACAATAGAAAATATAGGTACTCGAGTACCTACATGCATAAGATAAAAATACTGAGTATTAATTTTCTTACAAAAATTATTTTCCAAAAAAAAAAAAAAAATAATACTTAAAATGACTGAAAAGCCCTCACAAAAATTCACATGAATGCATAAGAAACAACTACTGAATTATGATTTTCTTACAAAAATTGTTTCCCAAAATAATAATAATAATACTTAAAAAAACTGAATTTCCCTCACAAAATTTCCCAGATAGAATAAATAAACTTATACAAAAAAATATGAGATACAAAATAATTTATTTGATAAATATGGGAAAACAAAACCCATAAAAAAGTTAAACAACAAAAAAAACCATAAAAAATGCACACATAAAAAAAAGCCATATATATCAAATTTTACTGAATTTTCCCATAGTTTTTGGAACTGTAAACTATTCGAAATTTTCTAAAAATTTGCAAATGCTCTATATAACTATAATATACATAGTCATAAAAAAAAATCGCACTAAAAACTATTTATGAATAAAAAAATACTAAGAGCTCTACCGATAAATCTTAAAATAAAGTCTATGCAGAAAAATTGTCCCATATAAATTACTAATATGATAACTCCCACTAGTAATTATACAATTATTTCTAAACACGCACCAGCTTTTTGTTGCGGGCTTAAAATCTTGAAGTGGGCTGACGGTGCAAATACAAAATAAGCCCAAGGTTCATTTTATTAAAAGTCAATTAGCCCAATAAGCCCATATATAAGGAAAGGAAACGAGTCATGCGAAAAACCCTAAAGCTAGCATCGGGTAGTTGGAGGATTGGCGCCGTGTTTGTTTCAATTGCATCACTCATCCCAATTTCTCGTATCTACTAGGGATTTACTGGTCGAAGATGAAGGTAATGTTGGTGCATTTTGTTCAGTATTCTCTTTCTTCCTTTAGTTTTGTAAATTTTCGTCTACGGTTTGGCACTGATTTTAACTCTGTTTTTATTTTGAAGTTCAACATAGCTTGCCCCACTACGGGCTGCCAGAAGAAGCTTGAGGTCGATGACGATCAGAAACTGTAAGTTTCTTCCCAACTTGTAAATAAAAACTCCTGGTTTGTAAACTTGCTTAAGTAGTTTCCCTCTGATATGGTTATGTTACTTAGTTCTCCGACATTCGATTAATTTTCTTACCGTGTCAAAGTTGTGATGCCAACCCCTGAATTCAGATTCTATTTCCTTGTTTTTGAAATCCATTGCTTTTTTAAAATATATATATATATATATAAATATGAAGCTAGTATTTCTCTTTGATGCCGACCTTGCTCGGTATGTACTTGCTTTTATGTTCATTTCTGTTTAAATGTCTTTGTTATCAATTAATGAAACGGGGACAAACATATCTAGTTGTTGTTTATTGGAACTTTTGCAGTTCTTCATCTCTTGTAATTACATGAGCTATTGTTTGTTGCGAATGAAATTTGGTTGACAATTTTGTTCTCTGTGGAATTGTATGTTGGTATATTTTATGTTCTTGTACTTCTCTTTGATTGTAGGCGAGCCTTTTTTGACAAAAGGATCTCTCAGGAAGTTAGTGGTGATTCTCTTGGAGAGGTATACAATTTAAGAATTGCAATGTACTTTATTGTCAATAAATTGAACTGTTTTAGTGACAGAAAATTTGTTGTTAACCAGGAGTTTAAGGGTTATGTTTTCAAAATCATGGGAGGCTGTGACAAGCAAGGGTTTCCAATGAAGCAGGGAGTCTTGACCCCTGGTCGTGTTCGCCTCTTGCTTCACAGAGGTTGGTTGAAATTGATCTCTTATTCAATTTTTATGTTTTTCAAGTGCTAAAGCAGACAGTTATCAAGAACGGTCTGATGTATGTTGCGCTTAGGAATTGGTGAAAATGTGATTGACCATTGACATTTGATGGCCAGGAACCCCTTGCTTCCGTGGTTTTGGAAGGCGTACTGGAGAGCGGAGGAGGAAGTCCGTACGTGGTTGCATAGTCAGCCAGGATCTGTCTGTGTTGAACTTGGTGATTGTGAAGAAGGGGGAGCATGATCTCCCAGGTTTGACCGACACAGAAAAGCCTAGAATGAGAGGTCCCAAAAGGGCATCAAAGATCCGTAAACTCTTCAATCTATCCAAGGATGATGATGTGCGCAAGTATGTCAACACCTACCGCAGAAATTTTACAACAAAATCTGGTAAAGATCTTATTGTGTTGCACACCCATGAAATGGCTGACTTTTTTCTTCAGAATTTTACATATTTAAATATTTAAACATTATGGTGGCATGTATTAGTAAATTTGGCCCGAGGAAAATGGGAGTTGATTTTTAATTGTATGTTGTGATACTGTTGGGTTATACTGTCTGTTTGTATATAGCTTGAAGATACTTGTCTCCCCTGCAGGGAAAAAGGCTAGTAAAGCTCCTAAGATTCAGAGGTTGGTCACTCCATTGACCTTGCAGAGGAAGCGTTTGAGGATTTCTGAAAAGAAGCAGCGCGTCGCTAAGTCCAAGGCTGATGCTGCTGAGTACCAGAAGCTTCTGGCCTCCAGATTGAAGGAGCAAAGAGAGCGACGTAGTGAGAGTTTGGCCAAGAAAAGGTCTAGGCTCTCTGCAGCAACCAAGTCAGTTTCAGCTTAGTGAACAAACCCCTCGTAATTTGGTTAGTTTTGTTTTATTTTGTTAAAATTACTTGATTGGGATTTTGTTCTAGAGAACAACAATATTTGAGAACTGCATGCGTAGCTGCTGCATCTTCAATTAAAATGTGACGGGTAATTCGTGTATGTTATTTTGTTTTCTCTATTTTTATTGGACTTGAATCTTTCTAATACTAAGTTAGGAATAAGTGGTTTTTATTTATTTATTTTTGGCATAAGAAAACTTTTTGCAAGTTGGAAGACCATTTCACCCTTGCGTCTTAGGGCCGACAATATATGTAGTTCCCTCAAAATCAAGGGTGAAATTGAACCCTGTGTTCGGAGCGTAACAAGTTAATAGATAGAAACGGGTGAAAAAAAGTAAAGAAAAAAGAAATATGGAAATTTGAAATAAAGTCATTTTACAGGTTTTGATATGTTTTTTCCGCATCGTTTATCCCCGTCTCATGGACGATGTTTTATCCAGGTGGTGCCGATCTATATCTACTCATATATAGAAGTGTGGTGAAAGCAACAAAATTTTTAAGTTATTTTGTTACTATTTCATTGGTGAAGCTATTTTGGGGTTGTGTCTAATATCAACCTAAAATAATAAGTTATATACAAATATAAAATGTGTATATAATTAAAAATCTGTAACAAGAGGACAATAGATAATGTGAAGCTATTTTGGGATTTTTAAAAGGGAAATTTGATTAATCATACTTACATTAGCTTAATAATTAAAATTTGAACCAAAGTTAACCACCATATGATATCAATGCTCATCTTTTATTTAATACCAAAAATACTCCTCTCATAACACCTTTCCTCCTCTCTACCTCTCTTCACCATACATTCTCTCTCACTCTCTCTTCACCATACGTTTTACACACAAGATTTTTATACTAAAATCTTGCAAGAAAGATACACATTCGGACATTGTGGATTGTTTGAGGAGAAACACCAAGCTTTGTGTTATTTTTGCTCATAGTGAAGATATTAAATGGGTAAGTGATTTTCTTTGATTCTTATTGTTGTTGGTTGCTTTTATGATTCATAATGCTGTTTATATGTTGGATCTGTAGTTTGTTGGTATTTTTTGCTGTTTTTTTTTTGTGAAAATCGTGTTATGTGAAAATCTGCGTTTTCTTGGGTTCCCTGAGTTTTTTTCTAAATGCCCGATAGTGTCCGATAGAGACCCGATACATGCACGATAGTTGTTGAGTTTCAAAGTTAGGGATGAAGGTCCGATGGCAACCCGATGGTTGCCCGATAGTTTGGTTACCCGATGGTTATAAGGGTATGATGGCTACCCGATGGTTGCCCCGATTATTATTTTAAATCTACACACCCTTTTAAGTACGATAATGGATCGATAGTAGTCCGATATATGCCCGATAGTTATTATTAAGTTACTGCTGACCTAATAGTACGATGGTACTCGATGTTACCCGATACTTGCCCGATATTAGTGTTTTAAGTGATCAAAAAACATAAATAAAACTTTGCCCGATACCGCCCGATATGGCCCGATACTGGTACGATGCCAAAACATTTGAACTAAATTTCGACATTTTGTTGCCATTTACTGATTTTTTTTCTTTGTACATGATAGGGTCAACTTTGTTCGCGTACTTAATGTATAATGGTGTTTGGGAGCGTGAAGGTAGAGATTGGGTTTTTAATGGAGCCGAAAATTTAACGTTCGAGTTGGAGAAGGACATAACTTACTCACAACTTGTTGAACTTCTGTACTCAGAGCTGGAGGTTGACAAAGTGCAGTATGACCTGAAATTAGAAGTGAATTATAAGTACATGAAAGGGTTAATGTATCGGCCTGAACTTATAAGGAATGACAAGGGTGTAAGCTTATATTTGTCAATGCTTTTGAAGAAGCCAGATGAATTTGTTCCCCTTTTTGTGACTTTGGTGGAGAAGAATATCATTGTTGATCGTAATCCTCCACCAAGTACTGTTAAGGATACTCGTAGTGAGGTTGGGACTTATATTCCAGAAACAAATCCGGAGGTGCTGGTAGCCACTGCTATACCTGAATCAAACCCTTTCATACCAACAGTTGACCATGTAGCACAGATGCCATTTCATGATGATTTTCCTGATTGTCCTGACCCTGAAAATGATTTTGAGGGCAATGACGACCAAGAAACAGAGGTCCGTTCTCAAGCTTTGAGCCTGAGTCCACTGTCGTACCAAATACCGAGGCAAACAACATGTAGAAGTAGACCCCGTAGAGAAGATCGCCAAACACCTGGTACTAGTAGTAGTCGTCCAGACGGAACAAATGATGCTAGAGAATTTAGTGATCCACTCTCTTCTTCGACATATTATAGTAAATTCAAAGCTCAGATGTTTACAAGAGAAGACATTGAGGATAATAGTCACTATATATCTATGGGTGGCACATCGGGCGGGGAGATTCATTTAGGAAAGTTTTTCAGAGACAAGGAACATTTAAAGAAGGTTGCTGGCTTGTTTGCAATGAAGAAGGGATCGAAATGAGTTATGAGAAGGCTTGGAGATGCAGAGAGAAAGCACTCCACATAGTTAGGGGTACGCCTGAAGCTTCATATTCGAAGTTACCTGGGTACTTGCACATGCTGCAGTTGAACAATCCCGATTCCATTACTGATTTCAAGGTAGACGAGGGTCGCTTCAAGTATTGCTTTTTTTCTCTGGGTGCTTGTAGGCGGGGATTCAAGTTTTGTCGACCTGTTATATGTATTGATGGGTCCTTCTTGAAAACTAGGTATGGTGGCCAAATGTTGTGTGCCGTGGCATTGGATTCAGACAACCACATATTTCCGATTGCTTTCGCAATGGTTGACAGTGAGAACCACGACTCTTGGACCTATTTCATGAGGAAGTTGAAACAAGCGATTGGTGATGTTGAGAACTTAGCATTCGTATCGGATAGGCATCAAAGCATTGTTCATGCTTTGGAACTTGTCTTCCCTGATGCACCCCATGGCGCATGCTACCACCACATTATTATGATCGTGGCTAGCAAGTTCAAGACTGATTGCTTCACGGATCATATTTACAGTTGTGCATACTCGTATAAGAAGACAGATTTTGAAAGAGAATTTGAAAAGATAAAAGCAATGGATGTTCGAGTTGCACTATATCTTGAGGGCATTGGATTTGAAAGATGGGTTCGTGCGTACTTTCCAGGGGACCGTTACAATGTAATGACAAGTAATTGGGCTGAAAGTTTCAACAGCAAAACTAAGGACGCAAGAGCCTTCCCGATCACTGCTTTTGTTGAATTCATCAGGTTTACTATTCAAACATGGTTTGCTACTCGAAAGGAAAACGCTGAAAAGTGTAGCACGACTCTATCACCAGTTATGGAGGGGGACTTGTCATGTCAATTTGAGAAATCTCGGTTCTTAAGCGTCGACAGAGCTGGACCTTATACATTTAATGTCCACCCCGGAGGAACAGTTCAGAGCGGTGGTATAGTTGATTTGGAGGCACGACAATGCAGTTGCGGCCTATTCCAAATCATGAAGATTCCTTGTCCACATGCATGTGCTGCTGCTCAAGAACGAAATATTAGCATGTACGCATTGTGCTCTCAATATTACACAAGAGAGAGTTGGAAGAGCACATATGAGGGGACAATTATGCCAGTTGGTGATGAGGATGATTGGGAATTGCCTGAAGACATTAAGAACATCCAAGTTGGAGTACCGATTGAGAAGAAACCTGTAGGCCGACCGAAGAAGCAAAAGGTCGGACGAATTAGGAAAAATCGATATCCTTCTAATGGAGACAAGGTTGTGATACAACGATGTTGTAGCAAGTGTGGTGGTAAAGGGCACAACAAAGCGTCTTGCAAGTACCGAGGTTAACTTGTTTTGTTTGTATTCTAGTTGACCTATTATGTTTTATTTCTGCTTGAACTAGTAATATTTGTTATGTGCTGGATTTTGCAGGTTTTTTTCTGTTTTTTTCTCCATTATGAAACTCTTAAATATGTAATAATCCAGTGTTGGTTCGATAGTGCACGATGCCGGTACGACAATGCACGATATTGTTTGTTGTAGGATTATTTAAATGTATCTTACAATATGGTACGACGTTGCTCGATGTAGTACGATAGTTAATGTACGACATTAGGGTACGATAATGTACGATATTGGTCCGATAATGGTACGATGGTATGGTTTCAGTACAGTTCGTGAAATTTGTGAGGCAAGTGAGGGTACGATAGAGTACGATAGTGATCGACGATAGTACGATGCAAAGATTAAGCACATTAAAATGTAGTAATTACAAAAAGAGCAATAAAAAAAATTATACAATTCAAAAAAATTAAGACCGTTCAACATAAGTTTTGGTAGAATAAGTCTACACACCACCTTTGCCTAAAAAGTTTCATATTATTGTCAGTTACATTATCAAATGGTAGTTGTAGAAGCTTATGTTCAATATGCTCAATTACGTAACATCCGCAATCGCCACTGCATTAGAAAATAAACAATAATTTAATAAAGTTTTGTAATTAAGAAATAATAATTAATATGTGATATTTAATAAAGTTCACCTGGATTTTGTTTGCGGTACGAATTCACGTGGAATGAGTTTCCAATCGAAGGGTCTGACCTGACTCTCTGATGTTGTCAACTGAGGCGCGAGTATAACGTCATGGTTCTCAAATAAACCGGACTGTCGCAAGACCGACGGGAAAATGGTACACTAGTCAACCATCAAGCTGATCAAATTGTTTTCGGAAATTGATCCAATACTGGAGTCAAAGATGTTGAGCATCCACCCATTCAGGTCTGCCTCTACAGCTACCCAATGCATTTGGTCTTTCAAGAAGAGGGCAAAATAAATGAACTCCTTGTTCTGCCAACTCGGTAAGAACTGGACTGCATCACCCCTAACCAGGTCCAATATACTGTCATCCCAACTAAATCTAGAGTAGTCAGAACCTGGAAAAGCGTCCCACCGACCCTTCAATGATTCGGGAAAAATTGTAGGCATAACAACACATTTCTGAGGGTACACGTTAGGATAAAATTCTAGACGCCTCCTCATGAGATGGAATGCTGCATCTAAATGCTACATTAAAGGAAAATTAAGTCAGTAACCACAATATCGTACCAAAATAAACAAACAAAAAACTATCAGACATGAAATAGTAACTATCGTACCCCAATCGTACCATTATCGTACACCAATCGTACATGAATATAGTAACAATAAAACCTTCTATCGTACCAATATCGTGTTAATGTCGTACCATCATCGTACCTTTATGGCAAAAACTAGTATTATACACCATCGTACCCACTAGCGTCCCACTGTCGTACCATCATCGTACATTATCGTACTACCATCGTACCTAAATTGTCCCACTACAAATTCTAAAATTATGATGGTAATAGTAACTACTTAACAAATTATATCGTACCACTATCGTGCTAATGTCGTACCACCATCGTACCATTGACATATAAACAGTTTATAATTTGACACTTATAATTATCGTACTACATTCGTACCATATCGTACCCATATCGTACCACTATATATAGAAACATTTAAATAAATTTTCAACATTATTTAATTATGAAGTTATAGAAAACTTACAGAGTCAGAAAGCCATGTCCTCGGAGTATGCAGTTTCAGGAACCAAGCAGCATCGTGTGTCCCTGAGAAGCATTCCCTCGGATATTTATTCCCAATGGTGCCAAGCAACCACTTGTGAAAGGTCATAAGTAATTTACCATCAACAACCCTCAATGGATCCACATTCACTGCTGTCTTCGATTTCTTATTCCTTTTCCTCATTGCAGTGTACTCATCGAACCACCTAGGCCTCTTTCTTTCTCTCCTCTTCTCCGGTGCTGGTGGAGCTATGTTTAAGAATTGTACTTCAGAATCTTCAGTATCTCCGATTACAGTAATTTGCATATCCTCTGGTGTGCGAAAAATGTGATCATCTACATCATCAGGTCTGTAATCGTTAGGGAGAATGTCTTCATCTACAGGAGACTGAGGGCCTTCTTCAGTGGACTGAGGGTGTGGATCTGGAACTGGCCTACTAAGATCTTCCATCATTGTCATCAGCTTCTGCAATTGACCCAAGATCTCAGACTGACCTTTAATAAGGGCACTTTGTTGCCCTTCAACCTTTTCCAACCTGGCCAAAATCATAGAGTAGCCTGGTTGCTCAGCTTGGGAGGAGGTGCTGGCATGAGGTGTTGATGGGGGAACCTCAGGTGCCTCAGGTTGAGCTGGTGGAACCTCCTTAAAAATATTTGCTGCTTCTGCTTGCTCAGCTAACTTTTCAGCAAGCTTTTCAGCCTGGCTCTGTAAGGCTTCCTGTGTAGGCTGTCCATCGGGACCCACCTCTAGTTCCTCTAACCCCATGTCCACATACAATGGGGCTTCATTGTCTGTAAGGGTCCTCACATACTGTTCTTCAGCAGGTCGGGCACACAGGTAGGGGTATACTGTCAACTGCCACAAAAAACAATGCATATTTAGATTGGAAAGTAAAACAATATAAAAAATAAGTAATTGTCATCTGTGAAAAATGGTAAACTATCGTACCCCAATCGTACCCATATCGTACCCATATCATGCAATTATCGTACCCATAACATAACAATATCGTACCCGTAAGTGAGAATTACTTGCTAACTATCGTACCATTATCGTACAACATCGTACCAATATCGTACCTCTACTACTACATTAACAAAGAATACATATCGTACCCCCATCGGACCATCATCGTACCAAATCGTACCACTTAGTCAGTTTTCAAACAGTTGACAAAAAACCACAAAATAACCCCATAATCGTACTCAAATCGTACTCTATCGTATTCCTATCGTGCAGTACCCATAAAATTGCATATCTAGAAAAAAATATAGAACATTCAAAAGTAAAGTAAAAGCTCACCTTTTTGGCAAACAACTTAATAAGTTTCTCTTTGTGTATCTCTACTTTCTCCTTGCTCTGCCAGTTGATCATTCTTGGTATGCCTTGGCCCAATCTCACAGCATGATCCTGACCCAACTCAATGATGGACTCAAAAGCCCAATACTGCAATGCTGCAGCATACCCATAAATAGAGTACTTGGCCTCCTTCTGAGTCTTTCCTTTCTCAATCTTCTTCTGTAAATGCTTCTTCATTTCAACAAAGTCTTTTTGACAAGTTTGTAACAACTTCTGGTATGATATCTTCCCCCACGGGTACTGGAAAAAGAAGTCAACGTCGTCTACCATCTTCAGCATGTCAGTCCAAACCATCAACTTCTCCTCACGACCTTTCAAAACACCCTCAACTAATAAGCACAAACCCATCTTGTACACATCATCAACTATTTGACAACTCTCAAAAGTTCTGCGCAGTTGCCCTATGCTCACTGGGGAATGACCATTGAAGTACTCAAGAATCAACTGATCCGAAGTGGTCTTCGCTTTAATCTCAGCTTCAGACGGTCCGGCCTCAAAATTTAAACCAGTAACTAAAGCGAACTCCAATTGGCTAAATCTACATCTTTTTTTCCCAATATAAAACTGGACTTCGTCAGTCTTCTCCACTCTGAATTTGTGCAACAACAACTGATGGACTAAGGCACTAGAAAAATTTAATGGTTCCGCCATGAAGAACTGTTTGAAAGGGGATTCCTTCACCCTATCCAATAAACCACACTGTATAAATTTTGCTTTAATCTTTGGAAAGTACCAACTGCCGCGCCAAGTGATACGTCCCGTAAAATGTTCCTCTACTGGAACTATCAGTTGTGGAGGTCTTAAGTTCTGCATAAAACAAATAAATACCCAATTAAATAGAATAACAAAAAAAAAACATCAAATTTTATATTCTGCAATATACTATCGAGCAACTATCGGAATCTATCGCACCATATCAGACACCAATGGAAAACTGGAACTATAACATTATCGTGCACAATCGTACCTCACATCGTACACCATCGTATTATAACATACACAACAATTTGTTCCCACTATTGGGCACACATCGTACCCAACATCGTACCCTATCGTACCTCCATCTTCAACCTCAAGTTATCAGAAAACACAACCTATCGTACCACCATCGAACCACTATCGTACCCCTATCGTACACTCATCTTCAACCTGAAGTTATGAGAAACACAAATACTATCGTACCCATATCGACCCACTATCGTACCCTATCGTACCTCTAAAAAAACCCAGAAATTTTTTTCAAAATTTTACGGTTTATCAGATTTCACACAGTCAGATTTAACACAGTCAAATTCAACAATACATACTATAACATTTTTCAATGGAGAAGAGATTAAAAAAAACACATACCCTAGACATTTTTGCGCAATGGGGTGTCGGTTTTTCTTCGTCTCCGGTGGGGGTTGGGGCTTGGTTTTTCTTTGTCTCCAGTGGGGGTTGGGGCTTGGTTTTTCTACGTCTCCGGTGGGGGTTTTTCCGACCGTCGGGTGAGGGAGAGAGCAGCGTCGGGTGATGGTGGGTGAGGGAGAGAGAAGCGTCGGGTGTGAGTACTTATGTTGCTCGATGGTTTTGTGGGAGTGAAGAGTTGGGATTTGGGAGGGAACGGGAAATGGGCAGGGGAAAAGCCGAAAGGTACGGTTTTTATTAAGTTTTTTTATCACTATCGTGTACCATCGGGTAAAATCGTGTACCATCGTACTATTGGGCAAGCATTGGGCACTTATCGGGTACCATCGTGTACAATCGTGCTAATAGGTCTGCATTAACTTAATAACAACTATCGGGCATGCATCGGACTAGTATCGATCAATTATCGTACTTAAAGGGTTTGTAGAATGAAATAAATATCGGGCAACCGTCGGGTAGCCATCGAACCTTAATGACCATCGGGTAACCAAAACATATCGGGCAAGCATCGGGTGGCCATCGGACCTCATCACTAACCTTGAAACTCAACAACTATCGTCCCTGCATCGGGCCTATATCGGACACTATCGGGCATTTAGAAAAAAATTCAAGGAACCCAAAAAAACGCAGATTTTCACAGACCACGATTTTCACCCAAAAAACAGCAAAAAATACCAACAAACTACAGATCCAACATCTAAACAGCAATCTAAATCATAAAAACAACCAACAACAACAAGAATCAAAGAAAATCACTTACCCATGTGTATCTTTTTTGCAAGATTTTAGAGAGGAAAGGTATGGGATTTTGTTATGAGAGGGGTATTTTAGGTATTAAATGAAAGATGAGCATTTGTATCATATGGTGGTTAACTTTGGTTCAAATTTTAATTATTAAGCTAATGTAAGCATGATTTATCAAATTTCCCTTTTAAAATTGTATGATTGATTAAACATAATGTCAAGCTACATGTAATGTGATATATTATAATAAAATTTATCTCTTAATATATATGTAATAAAAAAAATATTACAAATTAAATTATGTTCACCACAAAATCTATTTACTATAATTAAATTTATAAATTTTAGAGTAAATGACCGTTAATATGTTTTGTTAATATGTTTTTTTGTAGTAAATATACTTGATGTCTTTAAAATATTACTTTTATATACAAATTTTCTTTTTGTGGTAAATATACCTAATGCTTTTAAAATATTGAATTTTTATACTTATTTTTTAAAATTATTTTGAGAAATAATAAGAAAGTGAAGGGAAAATATAAGATTTTAGTTATTTTTAAAATTATAAATTATTTTCACTTTCAAACCTTATATATAGAATGACTCCAATAGAGTTAAATGAACTGAAGATTCAGTAGCTTGGGTTTAGGATTCATTAGACCCATCTTTTCACTGTGGGGTGTTCCAGTGTTGTTTGTTAAGAAAAAAGATGTGTCCTTAAGTTGACTACTAAGAATAAGTACTCACTGCCCAAGATTGTCGACTTGTTTGATCAATTATATGGAAAGATAATATTTTCTAAGATTGACATCCGGTCTGGCTACCATCAGTTGAGGATTAAGGAAGAGGATATACCAAAGACCACGTTTCGAACGAGGTATGAACATTATGAATTCCTAGTCATATCTTTTGGGTTAATCAAAGCCCCAGCAACCTTCATGGATTTGACGAATAGGGTATTCATGGATTATTTGGATAATTTTGTAATTGTGTTCAATGATGATATACTGATGTACTCCCAATCATAAGCAGAACACGAGCAACATATGTGTTTGGTACTACAAAGACTGAGGGAGCATAAGTTATATGCTAAGTTCAGTAAATATGAGTTTTGGTTACCCCAAGTAACATTTCTGGGTCATATTGTGAGTAAGGAGGGGATTCTGGTGGGCCCAACCAAGATAGAGGCAGTGAGAGATTGGCCAAGACCAAACAATGTACCAGAGGTTAGAAGCTTCCTTGGGTTAGCAGGGTGCTATCGGCGATTCGTTGTGGGATTCTCTAGAATAGCAACATCATTGACTGAGTTGACACATAAGAAGATAAAGTTTTTCTGGACAGATAGATGTGAAAACAACTTCAAGGAGTTGAAGCGACGACTGATTACCGCACCGGTATTGAGTCTTCCATCAGATAAGGAAAAATTTGTGGTCTATTGCGATGCTTCGAGGCAGGGTTTGGGTTGTGTATTGATGCAAGGTGGAAATGTGATAGCCTATGCTTCTAGCAGTTGAAGGAGTATGAATAGAGGTATTCCACTCATGATCTAGAACTGGCAGCGGTTGTATTCGCACTGAAGGTATGGAGGCACTACCTGTATGGAGAAAAGTGTGAAATATACACTGACCATAAAAGTTTGAAGTATTTCTTCACTTAAAAGAATTTGAATATGCGCCAAAG
The DNA here is from genome assembly GCF_963169125.1 of Humulus lupulus. Classification (NCBI taxonomy): domain Eukaryota; kingdom Viridiplantae; phylum Streptophyta; class Magnoliopsida; order Rosales; family Cannabaceae; genus Humulus; species Humulus lupulus. Next base: position 225,841,684 of record NC_084802.1, read on the forward strand.
ACGTTGACTGAAGTTGGTAAAGGACTACGATTGTGAGATTTTGTACTATCCAGGAAAGGCCAATGTGGTGGCTAATTCATTGAGTCAGTGGGGTCCAGGGTAGTTGTTCAGTTCAAGATAAATATCAGAAAAGCTAGCTGAAGAAATGATGAGATCGAGAATTGAATTGGTAGTTGGTTAGCTAGCCAACATTACCCTTTAGTCCACGCTTCTTGAGAGAATTATAGAAGCACAGAAGGAGGATCCTCAGTTGAAGAAAATAGGGAGAGCGTCTTAGCTGGACTAGCTAGAGACTTTTCTACTTCAGAGCCAGATCTGTTGAGGTATAAAAATTGGATTTGCGTTTCGATGGATTCTGGTATTAGATGTGAGATTCTGGATAAGTCTCATACCACTCTTTACTCCCTACATCCGAGCATGTAAAAAATGTACCAAGATTTAAAGGCTCTGTATTGGTGGCCAAGAATAAAGAAGGACATGGTGGATTATTTGGCTAAGTGTTTAACCTGTCAATAGGTGAAGGTTGAACACCAAAGGTCAGCAAGGTTGCTACAACCTTTAGGGATTCTGGAGTGGAAGTGGGAAGATATTTCCATGGATTTTGTGGTTTGATTGCCGAGAATAGTGGGGCAACATGATTCCATGTGGGTAATTCCACTTTTTGCTTGTTAGAACAAATTATATGGTGGAGCAGTATGCTGAATTGTACGTGAAGGAGATCGTGCATCTCCCTGGGGCCCCAAAATTGATAGTGTCAGACAGGGACCCCACATTCACCTCTAAGTTTTGGGAAAGCCTGTAGAGGGCTATGGGCACCCAGTTGAGATTCAGTACAACCTATCATCTTGTAACGCCCCGGTTACTCCAATACCGTTACTGTGAACTTTGAACCGTGCTTAACTCGCTAATCAAGTTCTTTTGTTATAAACGTGCATCTATGTGTCATTAATAGGTTAAGGTGAAAAACCAATCAAAAGGAAATGATATATTTTATTTAAAACATAAAACTGTTCATGGGCCCATAAAAACGTTTACAAGTTATTTACAATCCAAAATGGTCATTACATTGCAAAAGTTACAACCCGCCGACCTAAGCGGCAAAAATAGGGTTAACCCCTTAGTTCCTCCGAGAAACTCCGAGAAAGTTACAACCCGCATATGTACATCATCACCACCTAAGCTCTTCACTCAAGGCTGGGTGAGCTTTTCTTTCCCTTTACATGCATCACATAGCACCCATGAGCCAAAGCCAAGCAAGAAAACTCAATACTGCATGTATATAATATCAAATGATGATCATGCTAATCATACAGAGCTTATAGCCCTGAACAGATGAGTAAATATCACTTTGTGGTTACGTTAACCATGAAGGAGCGTATAGCTCTAATCAGGTGAGTGATTTAAAACTTGAGGTTCTTTTAACCATACTGAGTGTTTGACGAGCAAGTCACTACAGGGCTCAGCACCCACAGCCATGTGACAATCCAATCACCTGGACCTTCTGGCCCTGGCTCCAATCAGATGAGTAACTGTTGGGTAAGTCACTTCGGGCTCAGCACCCATAGCCATGTGACGAAGCAGTCACCTGGGCCCTCTGGCCCTGGCTCTAAATGGCTAGCCATAGGCTAGACAAGTGCTTTTAGTTTTCATCGAACTTGAGGCCCGTCCGACATTAATTCTCATTGTGAGTCATTCAATGCATATGTCGATTAGATCTAATCTTTGTCAGCTTGCGTTAAACATGCTAAGACCGTTCTTGACTTATTACTCAATATCATGTGACCGGTACTACTGCCGAACTTGACAAGTGAGTCACAACTTCATAGTTAATACTGACACCATTGCCAATTCTGACTAATGAGTCAGTGCCATGCACAAGCGAGCAAGATTTGCTAAGCATTCGATATGCAATCAATGTCCACATTTAAACATTTAACATGCCTCATGAATAACCATGCATGTCACATATGGGGTGTAGTTTTCTTACCTCTGGGGCGTTAGCTCAATTCATAGCCTTCCTTTGAGCGAGAAATAGTAAAAGAACGACCCTTGAGAACGATCTGTCTTTTAGTTCCTTAGCGGTCACCTAGTCATAACCAAATATAGAATTCCATCAATAAAATGAGTAATAAAAGGTTCTCGGACCAAGACCTAGCCTCTGGGACATCGAATCCTACTAAACCGGGTTGTAGGAATGATTCCGAGGCCTAAGGTTTGAGTTCCCATGATCAAAACATTACTTTGGCCACAAATACCCTCAAGCGCCGCAGCCCCACCTCACTGAGCCGCGGCTGTAACGACCCAAATTCAGTGTTAAGGCTTAAGGGCCTGGAGTAGTGTGCCTGGAGGGCATAATGGGATTCTGTGTGTGATTTTTTATGAATTTAATGCATGATTATGACTTATTGCACGCTATATGACTATTTGACTATTTGAGATACATGACTATGTGAATTAGTATGCATGTAGACCTGAATGCCTTAGAATGAACATGATTGTAATCTGGCCATGTTAGGGCATTACTGTGATAATTGTACTACGTGAATTGTGCCATGTGAGGTGGTGTTTTTATCAGGATGCACGCATCGAGATGGTCCTAGTGGGCCATTTAGTCTAAAAGTCACAACGGGATGTTGTACCCGGCTCGGGTAAAGCCTAGGGGTACTTTGGGAATCTTATAAGTTGAGTTGAGAATGAGTGGTTAGTTATTGGTAATTGGGTAACCTGGGTAACCGTTTGTAACTGCTGTGGGTAACAAGTTTTAAGATAGAAAGTGGTAGAATTGAAATGAAAGTGTAAAGACTTAAGTGCCCTTGAAGGTTTAGCTAAGGAGGGATTATTAGGAAGGGGTAAATTGGTCTTTTGGCAAGACAAATAGGCAAGTTTCAGCTGGGTATATGGGGTATACGGTTTGGGCATTGGATCATTTAGTGTCTTGATAAAGTTAGAAGAGAAGGAAAAGAAGAGGAGAGAAAGGCTAGGGCAAGCAAGAAGAAGAAGAAGAAGAAGAGAAGGAGAAGTGGGAGTCTAGGAGGAGATCAAGGACTTTGTGTGGATTCTTCATTTGAGGTAAGGGTTTTATACATATTTAAGTTGGGTTTTTGTTTTGAATTAAGGAATTTAAATGCCTAAGCTAAGCATGGTTGAGTTTTGGGTTAGTTGCTGAAATTTGAGATCAAAGGTGTGGATCTTGGGTGTGTTGATGTTTTGATCTTGATTCTAGTGTTTATAGGGTGTTAGATTGTTCATTTGAAGTTTGGATTTGAGTTTTGGGGTTTAGGTATTGGTTTGGGGTGATTTGGAGAGGTTAAAGCTCGGGAAAAATGCAGGAAAAACCCAGAAAATCTGGGTTCGCGAAGGAGCGCCGCGACCCTGTTCTTGGGCGCCGCGGCGCGAGGAGGCTTCAGGATGGGGGCATGGGCTCTGGGCGCCGCGGCCCTTGATGGGTGTGCCGCGGCCTTAGGCCATTTTGGCAGCCCAAATGTTGGATTTTTAGGGGTTTTGCCCGGGGACACGGGGGATGGTTTCGATGCTTTGCTTTATGGATTTAGAGGTCCCGGGAGTGCGGGATTGGTCCCGGGAAGTGGTTTTGGGCTTGGTTAGTATTGAAAGTGTTTTATGTGTGTTGTGACTAGGATTTTGGAGAGGCTCGTGCTAGTGGACCGTGCTCGTGATCGTGGTGCATCGGAAAGCACGGAATACAGGTAAGAAAACCGTAACACCTGAGAATAGGGCATAGGCCCACTGTGTGATTGCAGGGCGCGGCCCTAGATTGTGTTGTGTGCGAATGTGTAATCTTAGATAAATTGTTGTATGTTTGAATGGTTATTTCTGAATGTGTTATATGTGTGATTGTAATGGAATGAACGGCTAAGGCCGAGAGCGGCGTAGGCCGGGTACGGCAGCGGGGCCGGAAGTAACGCTCAGCACATGGGATGCTATAGCGAGGGTGGGACCCAAGGGATACATGAGTTATCCTACGGTAATGACCGAGACCCCAAGCTTTGGTAAGGCCTCTGGGGCGGCATGGCCGTGCTTGTTTAATTAATGATTTCCTATTTATCAGTGAATTATGCCAGTGATATTATCTGCATATGTTATGTGCTATTTGGGTTTTCTTGCTGGGCTTCGGCTCACGGGTGCTCCGTGTGGCAGGTAAAAGCAAGGAGTCAATCAACTGGCCATGAGTATGGAGAGCGTGGGAGCGGCGCGTACATGTTCGGCTTGCCCGACTGCTTTGGTTGGGGGCATTTTGTATATGGCTGTATTTAGCCATTCTTTTGATAGCTGATCAAGTGTAAATCTATTTTGATTTGTAAACATTTTGTAAACCTTATTTTGGGATCCCAGATGTTTTATAATTAACGTTTTTAATGAAACTAAACATTTTCAAAGAGTACAGCCTTAAACTCTGGTTTATTCACACTTTTGGTTTTAGAAACCACTTAGAGTCAATTAAATGCACAATTTATGTTTTAAACTCACTTAGTAACGGCTCTAAGGTAGTAGGGCATTACAGCGGCCCCCAGCCAAGACAGAGGCGCCAGCCTCAGGCACCTGCACCAAGCGCCACGGCCTGCCTTCCCAAGCGCCGCATCCCCCAGGCCCTTCAGCTCCACCGCCCACCTACACCAAGCTCGGGCCGCGACGCCCAAGAATAGGGCCGCGCCCCACCTAGAAACTCAGCCATAACCCTGATTTTCCACTTCTAAATCCTTCCAAAAACCTATTCAAACATCTCCAAATCCAAAAATCAAAGTTCCCAAACATCCCAATGATCCAAAATCATCAAACCCCGAGGCTCAAACAAATCAAAAACTCATCAATCACACAAAATCCAAATCAGAGCTTAGAAATTCTAAAACTCAAAACTTAAAGCTTGGATTACCTTTGATCAAGTTGTTTCTCGCTAAATCCTTTGGTTAAGAAGCTTCTAATCTTTCCTAGGATCGCTATGTCTCGATCCTCGCTTGATTCCGAGTCTTAAAACTCAAGTTTACTTCGAAAATGCGACGAACGGTCAAAAGAGATAATGTGTGCCAGAGAAAAGGTTTTTAAACGTAGTTTTCCTTCTGACAGGTAACTTCAAGCTTAAGTAATCTCAAATAAATCCTAATGCTCGGGGTCCCAAAAACGTCCCCGGGAGCAAAATAGTCAAAACTCCCAAAATTTCCTCCTGATCTCACTAACTCCCAATATATCATCAAATAATCATTCTCATTATCCCATATCTCAATAATTGACCCTGTTATGACAAAACCGCTAACTTGCATCCTAAGATCGTCTTATGCCGAATGACTCGAACAAATCCACATTATTATGTGGCCTCAACAATGATTCACCAACATGCATGAAAATCACAATTACGCCCTTAACAAGCCAAATTACCAAAATGCCCCTATGATGAAATGTGGACCTACATGCACGCATTTAACATCATATTATAATATAATTCACATAAACATGCATATAATAATTTAATGGCATAATAAATCAATTATGGCCCTCCCGGCCTACTAATCCAACGATTAAACTGCATTAGGGATTTTAGGGCATTACACATCCTCAGATGGATGGAGAGTCTAAGAGGACAATTCAAATACTAGAAGATATGTTGCGGGCATGTGTGTTAGATTTTGGGGGATCTTGGAGTAAGTATCTCCCTTTGATTGAATTTTCTTATAATAATAGTTATCAGACAACTATCAGAGTAGCTCCGTATGAAATGTTGTATGTGAGGAAATGTAGATTGCCCATTCATTGGGATGAGATGGGTGAGAGAAAGTATTTTGGTCCTAAGGCAGTTCAAAGTACTAATGAGGCGATTGAGAAGATTAGAGTCCGGATGCTTGCCTCTCAAACTAGATAGAAGAGTTACTCAGACTTAAAACGTAGAAGTGTAGAGTTTCAAGTAGGTGACTATGTATTTCTTAGAGATTCTCCCTTGAGAGGGGTGAAACGATTTGGAGTGAAAGGTAAATTGAGCACCGGGTTTGTTTGCCCCTTTGATATTCTGGAATGAGTTGGACAGGTGACTTACATATTAGCTATGCCTCCAGCTTTATCAGGGGTTCTATAACATCCTCCTATTCAAGGACTGCTACATTGTGTATTTTAAATAGTGCTAGACTCGCTAAACGAGTCATTTGGCCATAATTGTGTAACTAAACATGATTAATGGTTTAGGGTTAAATTTTTTGGTCAAAAGGTATAAATGTTTTACTAAAACGTTTACTTCCATACATGGGATCCCAAACTAACATTTAAAAAAGTTAATTACAATTAAAAGGTTACAACCAGCCGACCTATGCGGCAAAATAGTGTTTGACCCTAGTTCCTCTGAGAAACCCCGGCCATGGTGGTCGAGCAGCCGCATATGTACACATTGTCGCCGATGCTCTCCAACTCATGGATGATCCAACTTTCTTTTCCCCTTACCTACACCACATAGCACCCATGAGCCAAGGCTCAGCAAGAAAACTTAAACATGCTCATAAGAAGTTAATAACCTGTTACAAAATCATAATAAGTATGCCTAGAAGTAATAACCCTACTCATGCATGCATACCATTCATATAAATGACTACAGTGTCATGTGGGGCCAGCTGCCCTAATTAAATGATTAATGAATCATACTGGGGCCCGATGCCCAAAATACATGATTAATGAATCATACGGGGACTCATCGCCCTAGGATATGTGACTAATGAGTCACCCCAGGGCCCTTTGCCCTATCCTCTGTATAACCAGCCTTGGAGCTGGCCCAGTGTACCTGGCATTGAATTTTCCACGACCAATGGGTCAGTCAAGTGTATGATGTGCTCTTGATTAGGCCTAACCATATCGACCAGCGCTCAGCGCGCTATTTCCGCCCTAGACTTATAAGTAAATGCTTTCGACCAGCGCTCAGTGCACTATTGCAGTTCTTGACTTATAAGTCAAGTCCGGGGCCCAGCCCTAGGATATGGGACTAATAATTCACCCCGGGACCCATTGCCCTATACTCTATATAACCAGCATTGGAGCTGACCTAGCGTACCTGGCACTGAATTTTCCATGACCATTGGGTCGGACAAGCGTATGATGCCCTCCTGATTAGACTAATCATATTGACCAGCACTCAATGCGCTATTGTCGTTCTTCACTTATAAGTCAAGTTTTTTCAATCAGATAACGCGGACAAGCATATATCATATATCAAATATCCAGATACAGAGCATTCAACATGCATAATCAAAAATCACAAGCATAATCATAATCATGCACATTCCCAGGGGCCTATACCTTATTCATATCCCTGTTTAACAATTGGGCCAAGCCCTAATCAAGTACATCAAGTATTGGGTGAAATTTTCTTACCTTTAGTCCAAGCACAAGTTAAGAATGAACGACCCTCCAGCATGATCCTGTTTCTGAGCCCCTAGCGATAACCTAGTCACAACCAAGTATAGAATCCCGTCAATAACGAGCAAATAAAGGCTTCCGAACCGAGTCCTAGCCTCCAGGACATTGAGTTCTACTAAACCGAGTAGTAGGATTGATCCCGAGCCCTGAGGTTTGAGTTTCCGCACTCAAAACCTCCACTGGGCCCAAAAACCCTTCAAGTGTCGCGGCCCAGACAAAAGAGCCTCGACCCGCTCAAGTCAGAGAACCCAAGGGCTATTCTCTGAACACATATGCCGCGACTCACCCCAATAAGCGTCCCAGCTCAAATGGAGGTTCAACACCTTCTTTTTTTCCCCGTTCATGAGAATTGTGGCGCCCCAAGAACAGGGCTGCTGCTCAACATGAAAACTCAGCTTTTCCTCCGTTTTTCCCAAATCCCACAAGTCAAGTTCCCAATCAACTCCGCAGCTCAAAACCATCAAAACCCAAGTTACAAATGAATCAAAAAATCATCAAAACCATAAAATCCAATCAAAGCTTAAGAACTCAAAAACTCATAAACTTAAAGCTTAAATTACCTCTAATTAAGTTGTTTTCCAATTAAATCCTCTGACTGTCAAGCCTCTAATCTTCCCTAGAATTGTTATGACTCTAACCTCGCTTGAATCCGAGCTCTAAAACTCGAGTTTCCTTCGAAAATGCTAACGGCTGAAATGAGAGAACGATAGAGTTTTCTGAGTTACACGGTTATGAGAGGATACTTCAAGTTCAAGTATTCTTAAGCAAATCCCAATGCTCAGGGTACCCAAAAACGTCCCCGAGGGAAAAATGGTAAAAATCCACAGAATTCCCTCCTAATCTCACTAACTTCCAATATATCATCGAATATTTATTCCCATTACCCAATATCCCGGTAATGTACTAAATACCCAAAATATCCCTTGACTCACCTCGAGTCAAGTATTTGTTCCGTTGTGACTTTCTCGCTAGCTTGCTCCCTAGGATCGCATCGTGCTGAGTAACCCAAATATATCCACATAATATCGTGGTCTCACACATATATCACATTTATGCACATATACTCCAAATATACCCGTAACGAGCCAAATTACAAAAATTTCCCTTCTGATGAGAAACGAGCCCACATGCGTATTTAATACACCTAAACATGCATATCAAGTCATATTATAATATAACTCACATAATCGTATAATGATACACATATATATCACATAAACACATAATTTTCCATCTTAGCTCCCTAATCAAGGCCCTAAGCCTTATTAGGTAATTTGGGACATTACAAATATCCTCTCCTTACAGGAATTTCTTCATCGAAATTTTATCTGAATAGCTCGGGATACTGATCTCGCATATCTAGCTCTAGCTCTTAGGTCACTTCCGCGACCTTTCTGTTTCTCCATAATACCTTAACCAAGGTATAGTCTTATTCCTCAGGACCTTGTCCTTCCTTTCTAAAATCTGAACTGGCTGCTCCTCATAGGAGAGATCTGCCTGAGGCTCCAGATCTTAGTAACTCAATACATGAGTCACGTCTAATACATATTTCCAAAGTGTCGAAATATGAAATACATTGTGTATAACCAACAGTGCCAAAGGTAAGGCCAATCTATAGGTCACTTACCGATCCTCTCCAGGATCTCAAACGGTCCTACATCTAGGGCTCAACTTGCAATTTTTTCCCAAATCTCCTCACCCCTTTCCACGGTGAGACTCTAAGGAAGACATAGTCTCCCATTTGGAACTCCACGTTCTTGCACTTCAGATCAACATAACTTTTCTGTCTACTCTGAGAAGCGAGCATCCGAACTCTAATCTTTTCAATGGCCTCAGTGGTCCTTTGAACTACCTCAGGACCCAAATATTTCCTCTTACCGATCTCATCCCAGTGGATGGGTGATCTACACTTCCTACCAGACAACATCTCACAAGGTGCCACTCCAATAGTCACCTGGTAGCTATTATTATAGAAAAATTCTTTTAGAGGCAAATATTACTCCAAGACCCTTCAAAGTCCAATACACATGTTCTCAGCATGTCCTTCAATATCTGGATAGTCCTCTCTGATTGACCATCCGTCTGAGGATGATAAGTTGTACAAAACTTCAGTTGTGTACCATCGCCTTCTGTAAACTTCCCCAAAACTTGGAAGTAAAAATAGGGTCTCTATCCGACAGGATAGACCTCAAAGTCCCTTGAAGGCATACTATCTCTCTCACATAGAGATTTGCATATTGGTCAACTGTATTGTTCATCCTCACTTGTAAAAAGTGAGATGACTTCGTATACCGGTCCATAATGAACCACACTGAGTCATGCTAGCCCATTATCCTCGGCAACCCCACCACGAAATCCATCGTGATTTCCTCGCACTTCCACTCTGGAATACCCAAAGGCTGTAATAGCCCTATTAGTTTCTGATACTCCACCTTGACCTACTGACAGGTCAAGCACTTTGCCACGTACTCAGTCACGTCCCTCTTCATCCCAGTCCACCAATATGAAGCTTTCAGATCCTGGTACATCTTCAGGGTGCCTAGATGTAGAGAATAAGGGGTGGTATGAGATTCATCCAGAATCTCCCGTCTGATCCCAGTTTCCATCGGAACACAAATCCGATCCTTATACCTCAATAAACCCATGCCTGACACTGTATAGTCCTTTGCTACTCCAGCTAGGACATCCCCTCTAATATTTCCCAAATGTGGGCCACTCAATTGTTTCTTTTTGATACTCTCTGATACTCCACCTTGACCTACTGACAGGTCAGGCACTTCGCCACGTACTCAGTCACGTCCCTCTTCATCCCAGTCCACCAATATGAAGCTTTCAGATCCTGGTACATCTTCAGGGTGCCTAGATGTAGAGAATAAGGGGTGGTATGAGATTCGTCCAGAATCTCCCGTCTGATCCCAGTGTCCATCGGAACACAAATCCGATCCTTATACCTCAATAAACCCATGCATGACACTGTATAGTCCTTAGCTACTCCAGCCAGAACATCCCCTCTAATATTTCCCAAATGTAGGCCACTCAACTGTTTCTTTTTGATACTCTCTAAAAGGGTCAATTACATGGTGATGTTGGCTGACTGGCCCATTACTAGTTCAATACATGCTCTAGTCATATCCTCTGCTAACTCTAGGTCATGACTGGGGTACCTCTGCTCATATTCCTTTAATTGATGTGATGCATAGGCAATCACCTTTCCTGCCTGCATAAGAACACAACCAAAACTCTGTCTCGAGGCGTCACAATAAACCATAAACTTGTTTTGATCTATAGGAAGACTCAGGACTAGAGTTGTAATCAATCACTGCATCAGTTCCTAGAAGTTGTTCTCACACCTATCTGACCATGTAAACTTTCAATTTTTGCGTGTTAGTTTCGTCAATGAGGTAGCAATCCTTGAGAACCCTTCCACAAAATGCCTGTAATACCCTGCCAATCCAAGGAAACTCCTGATCTCTGAGGCGTTCCTTGGCCTTGGCTAATCTCTGACTGAGAGTATACCAAATATCATCGAGAAAGACGATCACAAATTGATTTAGATAATCTTTGAACACCCTGTTCATCTTATCCATAAAAGCAGCTGGGGCATTAGTCAAACCAAAAGACATAATTAAGAACTCATAATGCCCATATCTAGTACAAAAAGCAGTCTCTGGTATATCCTCCTCCTTGATCCTCAACTGTTGATAACCAGATCGAAGATCTATCTTGGAGAATACCGTCTTACCCTATAACTGATCAAACAGATCATCAATCCTTGGAAAATCCTCTGCAAACACATCTAGAAACTCACAGACTAATCTAGTCTGTCATGGTCCCACTGGCATGACCTGAGTGGTATCCACCACACTTTCTAAGAATTTTATGCATGCCCCCTTGCAATAGGTCTCTAGCTCCAAGTACAAATATCATAGGTATACGGGGTCCATGGACAGTGCCAACAAATACGAAGGGATCCTCACCCTCACGTTCAAAGGTTACCATATTTTTCTTGCAATCTGTCGTTGCCCCATACTTGGCTAACCAATCCATATCCAAGATCATATCAAAGTCGGCCATAACAAACTCCTTATGAATCTTTCCCCACAATAATCTAACCCATCTCTTAAAAGTTACCAGTAGGGTTCCAAATTCTTATCACAACATAACCACATAATCCACATACTAATTTGATACTTCTACTAGATACAAAAAAAAAAAAAAAATATGGCACCAGAACCAATCAACACAATATAGGAGTAAGAACTAGGAAGCTGACCTGTCACTTTTGAGGGACCAACCTCAACCTCAGTCTTTGACTGCGTTAGAGCGAACACTCGAGCTGAAGTCAAGTTTTCTGCCCTCTTTGGTTCATCCTTCCTCAGCCTTGGGAAATCCCTCCTGAGGCGCCCAACGATCCCACATAAGAAACATGCCTTTGCTCAGCATTCTCCTAGATGGCGCCTCCTGGACCAAGCACATTCCAGGTAGAGTTCCAAATCCTCGTCCTATCCCTAATGGCCTATCTAAGTATTTCGGAACCCTTTTCTAGTTTGGAGGTATTAAATATGTTGATAAATTTTCTTTTCTGATCACTAGGGCCTCCGCCCCTATCTGATCCAATAAACGGAGGTATCACTGTCCGAGCTCTGCGCTCTCCGACACTCTCCCTCCAAATCTCATTTCCTGTGCCCTCAACAACAAGAGTTGCCCCTACCACCTGAGCATAGGTAGAGATCTCATGTATTGGGGAAATTCTAACGCCCTGAGCTATCCCAGAATCCAGTCCATGAATAAATCACTATTTCTGAGACTTGGCCGACCCATAGAATTTGTTAACACACTCTGTTACTGCCGTGTTTCCCTGAACCAGGTTCAGAAATTCATTTGTCTTTGCAGTCTTAACTGCGTCACAATAATATCTTTCATTAAATAACTGCCTAAATTCCTCCCAATTCATTGTAGCTACATCTCGCATCTGGGATACCATTTCCCACCAATTCCGGGCATCCTCCTGTAACACAAACGTAGCACAGATCACCCTATCGTGACCTACCACCCCCATAAAATTGAGGATGGAACTGATCATGCCCATCCATTGTTCAGTTCTAAATGGATCTAGGCCTCCCTAAAAAACTGGAGGTTAATATTCCTGAAATCTCTCATATAGTAATTCCCACCTGTTCTCAACCCTACGCTGAACCAAAACTTGTGCCATCCCTGTCATAAGAATGGAAGAGGTGTTCCTTGACCGAACCTATTGTTTTAAACATGTGATCTCTTCCTCTCGCCTCTGCAATCTTCCTTGCATATCTATAAACACCTACTGCCAATTCTGAGGGGCAGGCAGAGGGCTCAGGCCCTGGCTATAATTCCCAGCCTCAACATAAACACCGCCTGGTCCCATTAACAGCCTTGGGTACATAACCTCTGAATTCGTTTGAAGTCAATGACTTGACCCATTAAGCATGATGAGCACATTCAAAAGCCTTCCCATGGGAAAACTAAAATACACCACATTCACATACAACTGTACTACTAAAATACATGCCCATAACATTCATGCATCAATCAATAAGCCCTGCTCTTCCCAACATAAATATCATGCTCTCAACTCTATCATGCAGATAAACCATTCATATATCAACTGAGCAGGCAAGCACATAATCATATAACCAGTAAAGGCTCAGGCCCTATCAAAATATCTCATGCTTCCTAATACGGCAGGGAGATAAGGCATTTATATCTTATTTAAGCAGTTAAAGACATAACAACATAAATAGTTACCAAACCCTAAGTGAAGCTTGTCTTTAGTGGTGAGTGTACATGCCCAGCTTGTCTTTAGGAACCAAGTTACAAAAGAATAAAAAGCTCATCAAATCCATAAAATCCAATCAAAACTTAAGAAATTATAAACTTAAAGCTTAAATTACCTATGATTATGTTGTTTTCCAACTAAACCCCCTGGCTATCAAGCCTCTAATCTTCCCTAGAATCGTTATGACTCTAACCTCATTTGAATCTGAGCTCTAAAACTCGAGTTTCCTTTGAAAACACTAACGAGCTTAAATGAGAGAACGAGAGAGAGAACGAGAGAGTTTTCTAAGTTATACGGTTATGAGAGGTTGCTTCGAGTTCTAGTAAGTAACCTTAAGGAAATCCCAAGGCTCGGGGTATCCAAAAATGTCCCTGAGGGCAAAATGATAAAAATCCCCAGAATTCCCTCCTAATCTCGCTAGCTCCCAATATATCCTCGAATATTTATTCCCATTACCCAATATCCCGGTAATGTACTAAATACCCAAAATACCCCTTGACTCACCCCAAGTCAAGTATTGGTGCCGCTGTGACTTTCCCGCTAGCTTGCTCCCTAGGATCGCCTTGTGCCGAGTAATCCAAATATATCCACATAATAACGTGGTCTCACATATATATCACATATTTGCACATATACTCCAAATATACTCGTAATGAGCCAAATTACGAAAGTTGCCATTCTGATGAGAAACGAGCCCACATGCATATTTAATACACTTAAACATGCATATAAAGTCATATTATAATATAACTAACATAATCATATGATGATACACATATATATATCACATAAACACATAATTTCCATAATTTTCCATCCTGCCCCCCTAAGCAAGGCCTTAAGCCTTATTAGGTAAATTAAGACGTTACATGTTCACACTGTGTTTCATGTGTCTATGCTCCAGAAGTACGTATCAGATCCTACACATGTGTTGCGTTATGAAAACCTGGAATTGGATCAGGATTTATCTTATGAAGAGCAGCCAGTTTAGATCCTAGACAGAAATGACAAAGTCTTACGGAATAAGACCATTGCCTTAGTGAAAGTGTTGTTGAGAAATAGCAAGGTAGAAGAGGAAACTTGGGAGCTTGAGTTAGATAGGTGGGATCGGCATCCCAAGCTATTCAGGTAAATTTTGAGGAAGAAATTTCTATAAGGAGGGGATAGTTGTAACGTCTCAAATTTGCTAATAAGACTCCTTGATTAGTATGCCAAGAGGGCATAATTGGATTTATATGTGAAATTAATTAAACCTATGTGTGATTTATATGGTAATATGAATATATATATGCATGTTTATGTGTATTAAATATACATGTGGACCCGTTCTTCTTAATAAGGGCATATTTGAAATTTTGGTATGTTAAGGGTATAAATGTAATTATGTGTGTGTTAGGACTGAGATCACATTATTATGTGGATGTATTTGCGATATTGGACTCGAGGCGGTCCTAGTGAGTAGATTAGCGGAATAGTCACAACGGGGTCAAATACCCGGCTCGGGGTGAGCCTAGGGATATTTTGGGAACATAGTGCATATTCAGTGTTGATCAGGTAACATGTAGTTATTTGGCGATTATTTGGGTATGCCAAGATTAATTGGGAATTTATAGGATTATTTGAGGATTAGCGGGAAACGTGACAAAGACCATTTTTCCCTTGGGGGTGTGTAATGATTAAGCTAGTGGGCAGGGGAATTTTAGACATTTACTAGCCTTAAGAAGAGATATACTCAGCCATAGAACTCAGTAGAATTAGCAGAAAGGAAAGAAAACACTCCCTCCCTCTCTTTCTCTTTCTCTTTCTCTCTCTCTCTCTCTCGTGCATCTCTCTCTCACTCTAAACCTTGGGAATCTTTTGACACTATGGAGAATTGACTTAAGAATTGAAGAGGGGGAGGCGAGGATTACTTGGGGTTCAGTTCAGAGGTCAAATCACTACTGAGGTAAGCTTTACAATTGGATTTTTCTTTGTGAATTTCTGTGATTAAGTAAGGTTTTGGCTGAGTTTAGCTCTTGCTTGGGTTTTGAATTGGGTTCAGGATTTGACTTGGATTTCGGGTTGTTTGTGCTGTCTAAGATGTGTTATTGAGAGTCCTAGACTCAATTCTGGATGTAGGATTGTCTAAGTTGAATTCGGGGGAGTTTAGCTCGGGGAAAACGTAGGAAAAGCTGGGGAAAATCTGGGTTCGTAGGGTCGTGCCGCGGTGCTGTTCTTGAGGCACCGTGACCTGCGTGAACCCAGGGCCTGGGGTTTTCATTTTTTTCCTAGGCGCGCTACGACCCTTCAGGGCTGAGTCGTGGTGCATGTCCCAGGGAATGAAGGGGACAGGGAGCCTCTGACTTGAGGTGCGCCACAACCCATTAGGGGACGCCGCAACGCGCATAGGCAGAAATGGCCAAAATAGGTTTTTAAGCTTGGGAACTCAAACTTAGGGGCTCAGGAAGAATTCTACTACTCGATTTAGTAGAATTTGAGGTCTCGGAGGCTAGTATATTGTTATGAAGCTTTTAATTGGTTTAGGTTTTGACGGTTATTTACTATTACATTGTGCCTAGGTTTCACCTGTAGTGTTGGAGGTGGGCATTAGCTCCTCATCGCGGAGGGTGTTCACTATCTTAAATCATTCGTCGAAGGAATCAATGAAAGGTGTACGACAGAAGGGACCTGAAATGAGACGTTTGAAGACTAAGGATCAATTACGGGCTGGACACTATTAGATGAAATGACTCGAGGGCAAAAGCACTTACCAACCCTATCGAAGTCCAAGAGCAAGGTTGTAACGCCCTAAACTCCAGGGACCGTTATGGTGTGCATTTTAAACAGTGATAAACTCGCTAATCGAGTCATTTGGCCATAGTCGTGTAACTAAGTATGAATAGCGGTTTAGGGTTAATTTTTTTGATTAAGATACAATGTTTCACTAAAACGTTTACCATATACATTCGGATCCCAAAAATATAATTTAAAGGTTAATTACCACAAAATATTTACAACCAGTCGACCTAAGCGGCAAAATAGGGTTTAACCCTAGTTCCTCTTTCAACCCTTCGCCGTGGCGGTCGAGCATCTGCATATGTACACATCGTCACTTAAGCTCTCTAACTCAAGGATGGTCCAGCTTTCTTTTTCCTTTACCTGCACCACATAGCACCCGTGAGCCGAAGCCCAGCAAGAAAACTCAATATGCTCATGAACAGTAATAACATGTTACTAAATCATAATGTGCATGCCTAGCAATAATAGCCCTATTCATGCATGCAAATAGGTTCATATAATGATGGGGGATCTTGCCTTCCTGAATGGATGACTATCAAGTCAATCCTAATCAGATGAATGATTAAACACTTTGAGGTTCTGTTACCCATGCTGGGGCTTATAGCCCTAATCAGATGAGTGATTTAAGACTTTGAGGTTCTGTTAACCATAATGGGGCGTGTAGCCCTAATCAGATGAGTGATTTAACACTGGAGGTTCTGTTAACCATAATGGGGCTTGTAGCCCTAATCAGATGAGTGACTGATGAGTAAGTCACTAACTTAAACCAGATGAGTGACTGATGAGTAAGTCACTAACTTAAACTAGATGAGTGACTGATGAGTGAGTCACTACGGGGGCTCAGCATCCATAGCCATGTGACGATGTAGTCATCTGGGCCTTCTGGCCCTGGCTCTAAGTGACTAGCCATAGGCTAGACAAGCACTTTTAATTTTCATCGAACTTGGGGTCGGTTCGGAATTAATGCTCATGATGAGTCATTCAATGAACATGTCGATTAGATCTAATCTTTTTGGCTTGCGTTAAACACGCTAAAAAATTTATTGACTCTTAAGCCAATACCATACGACCAGTGCTCAGTACTACTACCAAACTTGACTAGCGAGTCATAGCTTCACAGTTAATACTGATACCATTGCCGATTTCTGACTCATGGGTCAGTGCCATACGCAAGTAAGTAATGCAACCAGGCATATATCATATGTCAAATATCCAAATGTAGGGCATTAAACATGCTTACTTAACAATTGCTATCATAATTATGATTATGCACAAACACAGAGACTCAAGCTCTGATCAATCTCGTATTCAACATTCATGGCATGCCCTTATCACATGTTCCTCATGCATCACATGCATCACAGACTGGGTGCAGTTTTCTTACCTGGTTCGAGCGAGAAATAACAATTGAACGACCCTTAAGAACAATCGATCCTTTAATCCCTTAGCGGTCACCTCAATCATAACCAATTACAATCTCCATTAATGAAAATCAAGAATAAAAGGGTCTTGACCTAAGCCTCACCCCGGGACCCCAAATTGTACCCAAACGGTGAGTAAATTCGATCCCGAGCCTTAGGAATTGAAACCCCAAGCCAAAAACCCTCAAAAGTGACCAAAATATGCATCAGGAAAAATAGGGTAGCGCTACAGCGCTGCCCCCTAGTGCCCCAGCGCTACAGGCAGGGGAGTTTTGCCCTGGCTAGCGCTGTAGCGCTAGGACCAGGCAGAATTGCCCTGGTTTTTCCCTCCTTCGATTCCTCCATTTTCAACCTGAAAAAAAAAGCTTCCAAACTCCATCCAAGCCCCCAAATGAACCCAAATATCATATACACAAGTCCTAGGGATCATAACCCAAGTAACCCTAGCCAAAAACTCCCATCAATTCCCATTATCCAACTCAAAAATCCAGCTGAAGCTCAATAATAAAACAGAGCAAGAAACCAGAGATTCTATGGTTAAAAACTTACCCCAAGCTCAGAATTACACCCTCTTCAATGGTGGAACATAACCCAAAACCCTCAAGGCTTGGTTCCCTATCTTGGTTCCTCAAAAAGAGCTTCAAAAATTCAAAGGAAAATGAAGAAGAAATGATGAACGGTTGAAGGAGATGATGCTCTGTTTTGGTTCAGCCTTCCATAGCCTTCTAATGGCTAAATATAACCTTAGGGTGAAAAGACCATATTGCCCCTAAGCCTAATTAAAACCCTTAACAGCCACCAAGGGCAAAATCATCCTTTCCCGCCTATCTCGTTAATCATAATTAACACCCTCCCATTCCGTTTATTCTCAATATTCTTAAATGCTAATAAATCATATCTCATTACCCTTCAATTCTCGGTAATGTTCTAATCACCAAATTACCTCGAGACTCACCCCGAGCCTCGAAATTAACCCTGTTATGACCAGACTGATAACTTGCATTCCGAGATCGTCTCATGCCGAATGGCTCGAAAAAATCTACATATAAAGTGGTATTATTCATAAATCACCAACATGTATGACAATACACAATTATGCCATCAACGAGCCAAATTACCAAAATGCCCTTATAATTAAAAATGGACCCATATGCATGCATTTATCATCATATAATAATATAGTTCACATAAACATGCATATAATCATTTAATGGCATAATGAATCAATTATGGCCCTCTCGGCCTCCTAATTAAGGCCCTAAACCTTATTAGGGATTTTGGGGCATTACAACTATCCCCTCCTTACATAAATTTCGTCCTCGAAATTTATCTGAACTGCCTGGAATAAGAATTATGCACAACTTATTCCAATTTCCCAGGTCGTTTCCTCGACCTCACTGTTGCTGCCACATACCTTGACTCAAGGTATAACTTTGTTCCTCAGAATCTTATTCTTTCTGTTAAAATCTGAACTGGCTACTCCTCAAAGGATGTCTTAGCATCAACCTCCAGATTCTTATAACTCAACACATGAATCTCTTCTAACCCATGCCCTCAACATGGAAATATATAATACACTGTGTACAACTGACAGTGTCAAAGATAAGACCAATCCAAAGGCAACATGACTGGTCCTATCCAGGATTCACACGGTCATATCAATCTAGGGCTCAACTTGCCCTTATTTCCTCACCCCTTTCCATGGTGATACTTTAAGGAAGATACAATCTTTTACTTGGAACTCCACATTCCTGCATTTCAAATCAATATAACTTTTCCATTTACTCTGAGAAGTGAGCATCCAAGCTCTAACCTCTAATAATCTCAATGATCCTCTGAACTACCTAAGGATCCAGATATAACATCTCACCCAACTCATTCCAATGAATGGGTGATAAACATTCCTTCTATACAATGTTTCATAAGGTGCCTTTCCAATACTGGATAACTCTCTCTCTCTCTCTGATTTACCATTAGTCTAAGGATAATGCACTGCACTAAATTCCATCTATATACTCATCGCCTTCCTCAACCCTCCCAAGACTTGGAAGTAAAATAGAGTCTTCATCTGATAAGATAGACCTTGAATTCCATAAAGGCAAACTATCTTTCTCACACACAGAGATCTGAATAATGATCAACTGTGTTACTTGTCCTTACTAATAGAAATGAACTCACTTGAAATACTGGTCCATAATGACCCAAACTAATTCACGCTGACCCACTAACCTGGAAGCCCCACCGCGAAACCCATCGCGATGTTTCCTTATTTCCACTATAGAATACTCAAAGGCTACAATGACCTTACTGGTTTCCAATGCTCTGATTTGACCTGCTAACAGGTTAAGAACTTTGCCACATATACCATTATGTCCCTCTCCATCCCAGGCCACCAATATAAGACTTTCAAACTCTGTACATTTTCCTGACACCTGGATTAAGAGAATAAGAAAGTAGTATGAGATTCATCCAGAATCTCCCATTTAATCCCAGTGTCCATCGGATCCCAAGTCTGATTCTTATATCACAATAACCTCATAACTGACACTATATAATCCTTAGCTAATCTAGCTAAGAATTCCCACTCAATCTGCCTATCTGTGGTTTACTTAATTGTCTTTCCACTGATTCTTTCCGAAATGATAATCTCAAGTACAAAGCTGGCAACCTGGTCTACTAGAAACTCTACTCTAGTCCTGGTCAT
This sequence comes from Humulus lupulus, assembly GCF_963169125.1. Classification (NCBI taxonomy): domain Eukaryota; kingdom Viridiplantae; phylum Streptophyta; class Magnoliopsida; order Rosales; family Cannabaceae; genus Humulus; species Humulus lupulus. The sequence goes on from NC_084802.1 coordinate 225,861,803, forward strand.
ATCCTTTAAATAACACGACGCATAGGCAATCCCTTTTTCCATGTCACTGAGGTGTCATAACAACCTGCAAACTGATTCTGATCTGTAAGAAGACTCAGAACTCTTTCCCGAAGCACATATAATATCCTGCCCGTCCAAGAAAACTCCTGCCCTCTAAGGCACTCCTTGAACTTGGAAATTCACTGCAGAGAAAATACCACAATACCGTCGATCAAGACGATAAAAAATCCAATTAAGATAATCCTTGAATACTCTGATCATCTAATCCATCCAAACATAACTTAGTGTTAACCATTTCCTCAAGACATAACTCAACACTCCTAGTGCCCTTATCTAATATAACAGCGGTCTTCTGCATATCATTCTCCTTGATCTCTAGCTGGTACTAACTAGATCAAAGGTCCACCTTGGAGAATACCATCTTACCCAATAACTGAGCTTTCAGGTCTTACAACTTTGCTGAAGCCGTTCAATACAGTACCCTAGACCTGATTTCATTCCTGGCACCAATCCAATTACCATTTAACTCTTTGTGTGAAAGTAATCCTGACAAATCTCCTGGAAGCACATCCAAAAACTTACAGACTACTCCAGTCTGTCCTAATCTCACTGGCACAACCTAAGTGGTATCCCCCACACTAGCTAAGAGTTCTATGCATCCACCTGCAATAGATCTCTAGCTCTAATTACAGATGTCATAGACATACAAAATCCATGCACAGTGCCAACTATCACAAGGGTTAGCGACCCAACTAATTCTAAGACTTTCGACCATTAAAACTACTATACATAGACACTATGCTTAAGAAAAGATACCTACGAAACATTCATAACTTTATAAAAAAACTATAAAGGAAATGTTGAAATACATAAATTCGGGGTATAGGATCCCATTGTTTGAAAATAAAACATAACTTTAATCTTAAATAAATTTGTTACAAAACCAAGTGCGAAAAATACATAGAAATCATAATTAAAAAGACTGAAAACAACGTCGTCCTCGAATCGTTCACGCAGTCCATCGACTCCATTCTTCCTTAATACACAACCCCAAGCTACCATGAATCCTTCCACCGCCATAACTATTTTCCTGCATACATAAAAATAAAGGAATGAGCCTAATGCCTAGCAAGGAAAATCTACTAAAAACATAAAACATACACATAAACTATATCATAAACATATACTATAAACATATGTCATATACTACTACAATGACCATTATACTACTTGGGGCTTGTAAACTAAACAAGTTATATGCCCAATAGATTGGTGGGGCTTGCTAGTCAAGCAAGTCATATGCCCATAATTTACTGGGGCTTGTTAGCTATACAAGTCATATGCCCAAGGTTTATAAACATACTATACATAATGTAAAATAAGATAAGATAACATAAGATAATCATAACATAAGATAGCATAACATATCATATAAGCATATAAAATTCTATCCTATTTTCCTTACCAAAACCGGGATATGAGAACAAGGACGGGATTTGGAACACTCCTAAAAACCAACAATAAGAAGGTGAGTATTTCTAAAAGAAAGAGATGATAAAGAAATGAACTAAACCACTGAGAAGAAGAGCTTACCGAAAGGAAACCTTAAGTCCAAAGAACTTAAATACCTAACTAAGAATTGAAAACAATGAGTTAGGATCTGAATGAAAACTAAAGAAAACTAAAGAATTAAACTGAAATGAACTTAAGATTAGGAATACCTTTGAATGTATTAGAACCGAACTACACCTCTATATAGAAAAACAAACTATTTATCTTACTTCCCAAGTGTTTATAAAGCTTAAAATGATCAAGCTTATAACCCAACCCAAGTGTTTATCACTCTATAGTAAACCTAGCAGCTTGAAGGCTCTGAACACAGCTTGAAGAATGAGAGAAATGGCTGGGTACTAGGTCCTATTTATAGAGTTCAAGAGTGAAAAGATCTTCTTTTAGCTTGAATAAAATAATGAATATTTAATTGAAAAACACTGGAATATTCGTTCAGCAAAGGCTTAAGACTCGTTCAAAATGTTCAGAGGCTGGTTAAGAGGTTGAGTGTTGAATTGAGCTCGGTTTCAAAATAATTTGAAAACATAGCCCTAGGGCCGATATATCGCCCATGGTAGGTGATATATCGCCTGGGCTTATATCCCGAGGCTCGTCTATGCATTTGTGCGAAGTTCACATGTTTTTCGTATTCCCCGTGTGGCGATATATTGCCCCTATAGCTGCGATATATGGGCATACGATGAAATATTATGCACGTAATTGCACTTTTTTAGCTTAATTTGAATTGGGTAAATAGCTTTGACTGAGTCATAATACGTTTTTAAAGCTGCTGGCAGGTCCTAGGTTTTTTAAATATTTCTCTTATAAAACTATTCATCAAAATTACTTAATTCCTTAATAAACATGCACACAACAAGTGTCATGATCTTATTAGTTTCTTATAGTATAATAAATAACATCTTTATAATCAGCTATATTAATCAAACCTTATGTTATAATTAATATTCTTAAACTATAGGTTAAACTTATAAAATCTATAAGTGTTGCTACGAGTGTTCAACAAGTACCAGCTTGAACCAAAATCCACAGTAATAAACATACTATAACTACTACTATTATCTAACTAGCTAAGTAAAGTTCTGGGACTCTACAATTCTCCCCTACTACAAAGAATTTTGTCCCTGAAATTTACTTACCAAACAAATCCGGATACCGAGCTTGCATGTCCTCCTCCAACTCCCACGTTGCCTCCCGTTCCAAACTATGACTCCATAGGACCTTGACTATCGGAATACTCTTGGATCGTAACTGCTTCATCCCTCTATCTAGGATGCTAACCGGTCGTTCCTCGTAACTCAAGTCTTTCTGGAGTGCTATTGTATCGTACTTGAGGACGTGAGATGGGTCTGACACATACTTACGCAACATCGAGATGTGGAACACATTGTGACAATCTGTTAGAGCTGGCGGTAGGGCTAATCTATATGCAACTGCTCCCACTTTGTCCAATATCTCAAAAGGACCTATAAACCTGGGACTAAGCTTGCCTTACTTCCTAAACCGCTTCACACCTTTCATAGGAGATATCTTTAGGAAGACTTGATCTCCGACTTTGAATTCCACATCGCGCCACTTGGCATCCACATAGCTTTTTTGACGGCTTTGAGCAGCGAGCATACGCTTTCTAATCAGCGCTACTGCTTCCCAAGCTTTTCTAACAGCTTCGGGACCAAGAAGTTGCCTTTCTCCTACCTCGTCCCAATGTAACGGTGAATGACACCTTTTTCCATAAAGTAGCTCATAAGGTGTCATCTCGATCGTTGACTGGTAGCTATTGTTGTAGGAAAATTCTATCGGCGGCAAGTACTTACTCCACGATCCTCCGAAATCAAGTACACAAGCGCGCAACATATCTTCTAGAATTTGTATGGTACGCTCGGACTGACCGTCTGTCTGAGGATGAAATGCTGTACTAAGACTTAACTTAGTACCCATGGCTTGCTGTAAGTTTCCCAAAAATCTCGATGTAAACACCAATCCTCTATCAAATACTATTGTCTTAGGGATTCCATGCAATCGTACTATTTCTTGGATATAAATGTCTGCATATTGATCCGCTGTGTATGAAGTCTTAATAGGCAGGAAATGAGCTGACTTGGTTAGTCTATCGATTACTAGCAAAGCTGAATCACGCTGCTTACTTGTTCGTGGAAAATCCGTCACGAAGTCCATGGCTATATCGTCCCATTTCCATTCTGGTATGCTAAGTGCTTGCAATAAGCCTGCAGGCCGCTGATGTTCTGCTTTCACTTGCTGGCATACTAAACATTTAGACACAAATTCCGCTATATCCTTCTTCATTCCTGGCCACCAATATATTGCCTTGATGTCGTGAGTCATCTTGGTCGACCCTGGGTGAACTGAGTATGGGGTTGTTATCCAAAAAACAGGCATGGATGACATGGTAGACATTTAATACACGTGGTTGACATCTGACAGAAGTCTTGTTCGTATATCGACCAAAGAGATGTCTATGACGCGACACTCAATCTTTATATACGACCAGCCTGGTCGTATACTCGCTATATTTGGAGAGAATCTTATGCAGTTATAACCATATCCGAAATTATCTCCCATGATTTCCTGAGTATCCGATTATTTAGGAAAGAATATCTGTAACAAATTAGTGTAATCCTCCTTGAGCCTATAAATAGAGAAAGAGAGCTCAAGGGAGGGACTTTTGGCTTTCTAATTATCTGAGATTAGAGTTTTACAAGTGTATTAAAGCTATCACATTCAATATATTGTTTTTTGTTCTTTAGAGGTTGTTGAAACTCATTGAACCCTAGTTCTTTGATCACTCCTTTGAATCCTATATCAATAACAGCTCAAGTGGACGTAGGTCATTACCAGACTTTGGGGCCGAACCACTATAAATTCTTGTGTTCTTTATTTTTGTCATCACATTCATTTCAATGTATTTGTCCACATCAAGCATATTTGACTCCGTGTCAGTTGGCCAAAATCAGGGTCAACATTCTGGTGCTTTCATTGAGAGCTTGATACAATATTGTTGAAAGATCAATGGCGAAAACTACCAAGAAGACTAGACAGACGGCTAGCGCTGCACCATCTCACCCGCCTCCTCCTCCTCCAAATGTGACTAAGGATGAGCCACATTTGGAATTCGATGAGGAAGAATTGGATTCCGAGGCGCTAAGGAATACCCTGGGGGTATTGCAGGATGAACTGGCCAGTCTGAAGGTCAGCCAGGAAAGTGTTGCCGAGATTATGGCACGTCAGCAACAAGAGATTGAACGGCAGTGCCTAGAACTAAGTGAGAGGCAGGCGGAGATGGAGCGCCATCAGAGGGAGGCCATGGCAGCCCTCGAAGCAGCCTTACAGCTGGCTAGGAATCAGGCTGCACCTGCATCATAGCCCGATCAACCTACAAATGGGCCGCCCCAAAGGGGTCCTAATCCTAGCCTGCCTGTCCAGCCCTCAAGCCCTCAAAGGCCCGAGTAGCCACCGATGCCTCAGAACGATGTCCCGCTAAGGGACCCTGAGGCACATCCTCCATCCCAGGCTGGTCGCGACAATCCCCTGCAACCAAGGCAGAATAGGGCCGAGCAGCCGCCCCGCAGTCCTAGACGCCATAGGGGCGATGAGCCAAACCCTCCAAGTAGAGGACGGCGTATTTCTGGCAACAGAAGGAACTCAGAGACAGGCTCTGCGGTCCGAGGCCCCCCACGGCATGATAATGCACGGGGACCTACCGACCAACGCAGGCCACCCTCTAACGCTCGGGAGGTTCCAGCCCGGGAAGGCAACCGAGGGAACAGTCGATCCCATCATAGCCAATCAAGATTCAGAGATGGCCATGATTATAATGAGGCTGACTCAGGCAGAGGAAATTTCGGTCGGAGAAATGAGGAAAGAGGTGGGGGCAGAAGCCTACCACCTAGGGATGACCAACCCGAAAGGCGTGACACTGGGGGGCAGCCCAGACAAAATAACGTCTTTAATCGGCTTGGAGCTAGCGAGCAGCGGAGAAGAGACGATGATTTGAGAGATGTACTCAACGATCGCAGGGAGCGACATGATGAGTACATTCCCCCAGTAGCAGCAGAGGCCCCGGCGATTCCTAGCGCCGTGCAAGCCCAGATAGATGCCCTCAACCAGGTAGTGCAACAGCTGGTCGGGGGAAGAACATCTTATATCGATCACGATAGGAGAAAGGGCACTCCTTTCGTCTAGAGGATAGCTATGGCAGAGACTCCTAGCAATTTTAAGATGCCTACGCTTCCGAACTTTGATGGGTATGGTGACCCAGTATCTCATGTCAATAAATTTGAGATAAAAATGGACATTCAGAAAGTGTCTGAAGACGCTCGGTGCAGGATCTTCCCTGCAACACTTTTTGATGCTGCATAGGAGTGGTTTTTCAAATTCCCTCCTGCAAGTATAGTTTCCTGAGAAATGTTCGTGAAGGAATTTTATGGACAATTCTATGCGGGTCGTGTGCACCCAACTGAGGCAAATCAGCTGGTCGAAATACGCCAGCAAGACGGAGAATCACTGAAAGATTACGTCCAGCGTTTTATGCAAGCAACTGCTGGAGCCAAAACAGTGGGAGACGAAGGCAAGATGATGGCCATAACTGCAGGGGTTAAGCGTCGCACGCCTCTCTGGGACAGCCTCAGAAAGCATGGGGTCAGGACTACCCAGGAATTTTTGAATCGAGCTGATCGATATATCAAGTTCGAGGATGCCATCGCCAATGAAGGAAAGCCCCCAGGCAAAGATAAGGGGACAGCCGAGTCCGCCAAAGGGTCGAAGCCCAACGACAACGGCAAAGGCAACGGGAACGACAATGGCAATGGCAAGAATGGGGGGAAACGGCCACATAATGAGCCTTCCACCTCTGACAATAAACGAGCCAAGGGTAATCGTTATGAACCTCGGTTCACTAACTACACTGCCCTTATTGAGTCTCGGGGAGAGGTGTATCAGGCCACGAGTTCCAGTGTGCCTTATAAGAAACCTACTCCCATTCGAAAAGATATTTCGAAGAGAGACACTACCAAGTTCTGTCGTTACCATAACGACTACGGACATGATACCAATGAATGCAACCAGCTGAAGGACGAAATCGAGTTCCTTATTAGACAAGGACACTTGAGAAGATATATACGGGCTTCGGGAAATTCCCGTAGAGAAGCTCCAGGTGGCAACGAGCATGCGCCCACACGCCAATGCTCGCCACCTTTGCAGCCTGACCCCGTAGCTGGCACTTTACTCACCATATGTGGAGGCCCGCACCTCGCGGGAAGCAGTGGAAAGGCGAGGGACCGATATGCTCGGACCCTACATCACGACCAGGACATCGAGATGATGACTGTGGAGGACAGGGCATCGAAGAAGGCTTGGTCAGAGGAGGGTGAGATAACCTTCTCTGATAGCGACGCCCAACATGTCCGGTTCCCACATTCCGATCTGCTGGTCGTGGACGTTCAAATCGCCAACATGATGGTGAAAAGGGTACTAGTTGATACAGGAAGTTCAGTGAACATCCTGTACAAATCTTCGCTGGAACGCATGAAGTTGTCCGTTAAGGACTTGGAGCCCTGCAACCAGACGATTTACGGCTTCTCTGGCGAGGGACTCACCCCAGCAGGGTCAATCAGACTTCCAGTGACAGCAGGTACATCGCCTGCTACCAGGACATTACTCGCTACTTTTATAGTAGTCAATTGTCCTTCGGCGTACAATGCTGTCATTGGAAGGCCCATACTGGTTGATCTTCGGGCCATCACCTCAGTATGGCACTTGGCCATGAAATTCCCAATAGATGCAGGGGTAGGACGCGTGTTGGGAAACCAGAGGGAAGCCAGGGGTGCTACAACGCCTCAGTCACAAAGGCGAAGAAGGGAACGTCAAAGAACACTCCCTCAGATAGGTTGCAGATGGCTATTGATACACAAGCCCAATCCAGTGATGGAGTCTGTAGAGTCCAAGAACTTTACTTAGCTAAGTTAGATAGTAGTTTAATAGTAATAATAGTATTATCTTTATGACTGTGGATTTTTGGTTCAGACCGGGATTTATTTGGACACTCATAGTAGTACTTGTAGATTTTCTAAGTTTAACCTATAGTTTAAGAATATTAATTTTAACCTAAGGTTTGATTAATATGACTGATATTGAGGGTAATATTTATTATATTATAAGGTTTAGATAAGAACCAATTAGATAATAACACATGTTATGTATGGGTTATTAATGATTAAGTATTTTGAGGATTAAATTTATTAAGGGTAAAATTTGAATGCTCTAAGGTCAGTCAGCAGCTTTGAAAACGTAAAAGGGCTTAGTCAAGGCTGTTTACTCAATTCAAATTAAGCTAAAAATGTGTAATTTCGTGTTTAAATAATCAGCGTATGTCGATATATCGCACTATAGGGGGCGATATATCGCAGCACGAAGATACGAAAAACCCGAAACGATGCACGATTGCCTCGGGCATACTGGCCCAGGCGATATATCGCCTACAGGGGGCGATATATCGCCCCTCTCAGCATAATTTGAAAGTTTTTGAAATCATTTTCCATTCAAACCTTCAACCTCTTGATAAGTCCAGCACCTTTCTGAACGAGTCTTCAGCCTCTGCTGAACGATAATTCAAATGATTTTCACTTAAAAAGCCATTATTTTTATTCAAGTTAAATGAGATCTTTTCATTCCTAAACTCTATAAATAGGACCTAGTACCCAGCCATTTATTCATCTATTACTCTAAGTTCAGAGGTTGCAAGTTGCTAGGTGAGTGTGAGAGTGTAAACACTTGGGTTGGGAATCATAAGCTTGATCATCATAAGCTTATCAAACACTTGGGAAGTAAGGTTTTATAGCATTTCGGTTCAAGGTTTAGATTGGTCTTATAAGTCTTCAAGGTATTTCCACACTCTAGTTTAATTGATATTATTTTATTTAAGTTCTCATAGTCTTCTACTCAGCCTTCTAACCTTATTCTTTATTTTGGTTAGGAAATCTAAGAACTTGCACATAAGTTTTTGGTAAGTATATTGTCAATGGTTTAGTCCTTCCATTCTTTTCATCCCTTTTCTTCAATTTACTCACCCTATTATAAATGGTTTTTAGGAGTGTTCCAAAGTCCCAACTCTGTCCTCATATCCCGGTATTTTGGTAAGGAAAATAGGATAGAATTTATATGTTATATGTTTTTATATGTTATCTTATGATTTTTATGTTATGAAATATGTTATGTTAAGTATGTTTGTAGGCTTGGGCATATGACCTATATGACTAACAAGCCACAAATAGATTATGGGCATATGACTTGCTTAGCTAGCAAGACCCCACTAATCTTATGGGTATATGACTTGTTTAGTCTATGGGACCCCAAGTAATGATGGCCATTATAGTATGTATGTGATATAAGTGTTATGTTATGTTTTTATGTTTTTTTTATGAAATATATGTATATGGACTATGTGTTAGATTTTCCTTGCTGGGCATTAGGCTCACTCCTTTTTGTTTATATGTGCAGGAAAATAGTCTTAGTGGCGGGAAAGGTTCTTGGAAGCTTGGAGAATGTGTATTGAGGCGGAATGGATTCAAGAGCCGAGCGTTTCGATTCGAGGATGTAGTTTTGTTTCTTATGGTTTTTACATGTATTTTTCCGCATTTTATTATGTAAATCTCTTTTTAATTATGTCATGTTTTGATTTTAAAACAATGGGATCCCATATCCTAACTTGAATTTTATGTAAGTTTAACTTTTATTTTTACAAGTTTCTTAATAAAGTTATGGTATTTTCACTTGTAAGTTTTATTAAGGATTAGTGTTTATGTATAGTTTTCGTTAATGGTCCAAAAGTCTAGAGTAGTTGGGTCGTTACAGAGTCACCAAATAGGGTGTTGCCCAAAGTGAGGATAGGGATTTAGATCCTCACTTTGGGGATTTTGAGGAAAATGCTGGACTCGTTGAGGACCTGGAAGAGGTCCAACTTGACGAAAAAGACCCGACCAGAGTTCTGAAGGTCGGGAAAAACTTAGAAGTAACCACGAAGCATGCACTGGTGGAATTTTTGTAGAAGAAACAGGAAGTCTTTGCTTGGTCACACAAAGACATGGCTGGGATAGATCCTGCAGTTATTAGCCATGTCCTGAACGTAGACAAGAGTTTTCCACCCGTGCAACAAAAAAAAAGGCTGCTCGATAAGGATAGACCGAGAGCCTTAAAAGAGCAAGTCGAAAGACCGAAGGAGAATGGATTCATTTGGGTGGAATTTTATCCATCGTGGGTCTCTAATCCCGTACTGGTTCCTAAGCCTAACGGCAAATGGCGAACCTGTGTGGATTTCACAGACCTCAATAAAGTCTGCCCAAAGGATTGTTTCTCACGCCCAAGGATCGACCAGCTGGTCGATGCAATTGCAGGACATGAGATCCTCTCCTTCATGGATACATACTCAGGATACAATCAGATTAGTATGCATCCCCCTGACGAGGATCACGCCAGCTTTTGGACCGATACGGGGTTGTACTGTTATAAAGTAATGACCTTCGGACTGAAAAACGCAGGTGCGACTTACCAGTGATTGGTTAACCACATGTTTAAGGAGTTGATAGGACTAAACATGGAGGTGTATGTGGACGACATGCTGGTAAAGTCGAAAAAAGCAGAAGGATATGTGAAGGATTTACAAGAATGTTTCGATGTGTTGAACAAGTACCAAATGAAATTAAATCCTCTCAAATGTTCCTTCGGAGTCGGATCAGGGAAATTCTTGGGGTTCATAGTCAATTCAAGAGGAATCGAGGCCAACCCCGACAAGATAAGAGCCCTGATCGACATGAAATCGCCAGAGAAGATCAAGGATGTGCAAAGTTTAACTGGAAGAATTGTCGCACTAAGTAGATTCATTTCCAAGTCGACGGATAAATGCCTCCCTTTCTTTAATCTACTTAGAGGCAACAAGAAATTCGAATGGACAGGAGACTACGAGCAAGCTTTCCAAGCCTTAAAAGCCCATATGGCACAGCCTCCTATTTTGTCAAAGCCTATCGAAGGAGAAACTTTTTTCATCTACCTGGCGATCACCGAAGTTGCTGCTAGTGCGGTACTAGTACGAGAAGAAGAAGGCGTACAAAAGGCGGATTACTATGTAAGCAAGAGGCTAATCGGAGCAGAGTTGAGATATCCTCCCATTGAGAGATTAGCCTATTGTTTAATTTTGGCCTCAAGGAAACTACGTCCTTACTTCCAGGCCCATCCCATCACAGTCTTAACTGACCAGCCCTTTCGGCAAGTTCTGCAAAAACCGGAGGCAGCTGGGCGGTCGAACTCGGGCAGTTCGACATTACATATTCACCGCGAGTAGCAGTAAAAGGGCAAGTCTTGGCTGATCTTATTGCTGAGTTCACTGTGCTCCCAGACAACAAACAATGCGAAGAGCCTAGTGCGCCTGAGCCACAAGTCAAGGCTCCTTCGTGGAAGTTATTCACGGACTAGTCGTCCAACGAATCTCACGCAGGAGCAGGAGTGATATTGATAACGCCGGAATGGCATCGATTTCACTGCGCTATTAGGTTCGACTTCACTGCATCAAATAATGAAGCCGAATATGAAGCACTTCTCACTGGATTAAGATTGGCAAAAGACATGAGTATAAAGGTGCTGGATATTTACAGTGATTCACAGCTGGTAGTGAATCAGGTCCTGGGCGAATATCAGGCACGAGGCCTCAAAATGGTGGCCTATTTAAATAAAACTAAAGATCTGTTGGCTCAGTTTGAGAAGTATACCCTCCAGCAAATACCTCGGGATCAGAATTCCAACGCAGATGCCTTAGCAAAACTCGCAAGTGCGAAAGACGCTGACACTTTGAATAATGTGCCAGTAGAAAGACTGTGCGAGCCAAGCATACGAGCAGATGAAGCTAATATGGAAATTCGAATGGAAGATACATGGATGGCACCATACTTTGAGTATCTTGCAAATGGTGTACTACCAGCAAATAGAAATAAAGCCAGAACCCTCCAAAGGCAGGCTGCTAGGTACATACTGGTCGATGGTGTTCTTTACCGAAGAGGATATTTCATGCCATTGCTCAGATGTATTACACCAGAAAAGGCTAAAGAGTTGATGAAGGAGGTACATGAAGGCTTCTGCGGGGATCACGCTAGGGGGCAAAGTCTGGCAAAAAAGATTATGAGGCAAGGTTATTTCTGGCCGACTATGAATGAAGACTCAATGGAGTTTGTGCGAAAATGCGATAAGTGTCAGAGATTTTCCAAAATCCCATGCGCAGCTCCCAACGAGTTAAAGCAGATGCAGAGTCCTTGGCCTTTCGCAGTATGGGGTATGGATTTGATTGGATCCCTGCCAACGGGAAAAGGCGGGGTGAAGTATGCAGTAGTAGCAGTCGACTACTTCACCAAATGGGCCGAAGCTGAGCCGCTCGCTACCATAACTGTAACGCCCTACTTCCTTAGAGCCGTTACTAAGTGAGTTTAAAAACGTGCATTCAACTCGCTAATCGAGGTTTTAAGTCAAATAGTGTAATTAAGCCATAAACAGAGGAAAATCTTTAGAAATAACTCCATTTCATTGAAATTCATAACGTTTAACACTTGGGATCCCAAAATAAACATGTACACGCCGCTTCACGCCTGCTACACTCATGGTTGGTTGGCTTTCTCCTTGCCCTTACCTACACCACAGAGCATCTGTGAGCCGAAGCCCAGCAAGAAAACTCACAAACAGATAACATATGCAAAACATACACCAAGTACATAAACTGGCCATCAATAGGCTAAACACATACGACCTAGCCGTCCTAGGTGCCTTACCAGACCCTGGGTTCGCGGTCCACACCGTGAGGATATCCCAAGTATCCTTTAGGGACTCGCCCTGGCAATTCGCACTCCACGTGCTCAACGCTGCTCCCGGCCCCTTGCCGTACTCGGCCTTGCACTTAACGTGCCTAACGCCGTTTCTGGCCCTTTGCCGTTCCCGGCCCCTGCCGACCTCGGTCTACATCGTTCCCGGCTCTTGCCGATCATTCACATAATTGCATTCATAGCATAATAAACAAGTACAGAATACTATCAAATTCAATCAAAGGGCTACGCCTTGCAATTAAAACACATTGAGCTCAGCCCTGCATACAAGCTCTATGGGAACAATGGTTTTCTTACCTGAGTCCCGAGCTCTTCGAGCACCGATATCCCGAGCACAGTCCTCTAACTTGAGCCTCGCCGAAACCCTAGTCACAACACATCAACAATATCCATCCATCAAGTTCTAATCCATTAAATAACTTTGAGCCATATCTCCAACCTCCGGGACCTTGAATTCTATCACTCTGGGTGATAAAATCCATCCCGAGCCTTAACCATTGAGTTCCCAAGCCTAAACACACTTAAGAAATCAGACTGGCACTAAGAGCCGCGACCCTACCCACAAGCGCCGCGGCTAGCCTCGAAACAGAGGCTAGCATCTCCCTGAAGCACACACGGGCCGTGGCGCGCATCAAACATCTCGGCCTCCCATGGTCACGCGCGCACACGGGCCGCGGCATGCCCCTCCTAGGGCCGCGGCCCTAGCCTCCAACCCAGAAATCTTCATCATTTTTCTGTGTTTTTCCTCAAACCAATTCACCCAAAACTTAACTAACAGTCCCAAATTATCACCACAAAAGTTCTAACACAGTCTCAACATCAAAACCTATCAAGAACCAGCTTCAAAACTCAACCAGGCAATCAAGAACATCCCAAACTTAGCTAACCTGCAATCTCTAATAACCAGCAACAATTCTAAACATAATCTTTATAATTAAAGCTTACCCTTGCTGGATTGAACCTCAGAACCAGCTCCCCATGCTCCAAGCTTCAAGCTCCCCTAAATCCCCAGGTGCAATTCCTTAGCTTCAAATTGATTTCCCCAAGTTTTCCTTGCTAAGCCTTAGAGGAAGATGAAGAGAAGTAAACCCAGTGATGAGGGAAAGATATGGGTCGGTTTCTATGTGTTCTAAACTATTCCAAGTTTTATTTTATTTAACTAAAGCTTCAAGGTTACCTCAATGCTCGGGGTACCAAAATGTCCCTGAGGGAAAAATGGTAAATTTCCCCAATATTTCCTCCTAGACATTCTACCCTCAAATATATCTCCAAATATTTATTTTCACAACCCGATAACCCCATATAATAACTAATGCCTAAATTACCCCTCGACTCGCCCCGAGTCGGATTCTCAACCCTGCTGTGACTTTCTGGCTACCCGCTCCCCAAGACTGTCTCGGATCGTGCTGCACAGATATATCACATATATATATCGCATTTATCACATTTATACCCCTAATATCCAAACGGGGCCCACATGCACATATAACTTAACTAAACATGCATCATTATCATATATTCGCATAAATTCGCATATTAACATATTAAATCATTTATTGCCCTCCAGGCACACTAATCAAGGCCCTAAGCCCTATTAGCGAATTTGGGTCGTTACAACTATCCCCTCCTTACAGAAATTTCATCCTCGAAATTACCTGAACAACTCGGGATACTGCTCCCTCATCTCTGACTCAAGTTCCCACGTCGCCTCCTCAACCTTGTTGTTTCTCCACAGCACTTTCACCAAGGCGATGGTCTTGCTCCGCAAGACTTTATCTTTCCGGTTAAGAACCCGAACCGGCTTCTCCTCATAGGACAAATCCTGATCAAGCTCTAGATTCTCAAAACTTAGAACATGCGTCGAATCTGACATATACTTCCGGAGCATGGATACATGGAAAACATCATGAACCCCTGATAAAGCTGGAGGCATCGCTAACCTGTAAGCTACCTCTCCAACCCGTTCCAGAATCTCGAAGGGGCCAACAAACCTAGGGTTCAACTTGCCCTGAACACCAAACTGTTTCACACCCCTCATGGGTGAAACCCTAAGGAACACATGGTCACCAACCTGAAATTCCACGCTCCTGTGTTTCAGGTCTGAATAACTTTTCTGTCGACTCTGGGAGGCGAGCATACGCGCTCTAATCTTCTCAATCGCCTCATTGGTCCTCTGAACCATTTCAAGACCCAAATATCTTCTCTCACCTGTCTCATCCCAATGAATAGGTGATCTACACTTTCTTCCATAAAGCATCTCGTACAAAGCCACTCCGATGGTCGCCTGATAACTGTTGTTGTACGAGAACTCGATCAAAGGGAGATACTTACTCCACGATCCCCCAAAATCTAGCACACAGGCTCGCAACATGTCCTCCAATATCTGAATCGTCTTCTCGGACTTCCCATCCGTTTAAGGATGATAAGCGGTACTAAACCATAACTGCGTGCCCTTAGCCTTCTGCAGACTCTCCCAAAACTTGGAAGTGAAGGTGGGGTATCTGTCGGATACTATCGACCTCGGAGCCCCATGAAGTCGAACAGTCTCCTTCACATACAACTCAGCGTACTGCTTCACATTATAAGTTGTCCTAACAGGCAAAAAGTGGGCGGACTTGGTATACCTATCCACAATCACCCACACCGAGTCATGCTGTCCCACAGTCCTTGGCAAACCAACCACAAAGTCCATAGTGATATCTTCCCACTTCCATTCTGGGATCCCCAGAGGCTGCAGCAACCCTGATGGCCTTTGATGCTGAGCCTTAACCTGCTGGTAAGTTAAGCACTTGGGCTACATAATCCACCACATCCCTCTTCATGCCCGACCACCAATACAGAGCTCTCAAGTCCTAGTACATCTTCGTCGTACTCGGATGCAAAGAATAGGGAGTGGTATGCGATTCATCTAAGATCTCTCCCCGGATATCAGAATCCATTGGAACACAAATCCGACCCTTGTACTTCAGTAACCCCATCTCTGAAATGGAAAAGTCCTTAGTCGCTCCGACTAAGACACTCTCCCTATGACCTCTCAACTGGGAATCTTTCCCCTGCGCTTCCTTGATCCTCTCAAGGAGTGTAGACTGAAGAGTGATGTTGGCCAACTGACCAACCACCAACTCTATACCTGCTCTGGTCATCTCCTCAGCTAACTTATTAGATATCTGCCTCAAACTAAACAACTATCCTGGGCCTTTCCGACTCAATGCATCAACCACTACATTAGCCTTCCCATGATGGTATAGGATATCACAATCATAATCCTTAGCCAACTCCAGCCATCGCCTCTGGCGCATATTCAGGTCCTTCTGAGTAAAGAAATACTTTAGGCTCTTATGGTCGGTGTATATCTCGCACTTCTCACCATAAAGATAATGTCTCCAAATCTTAAGTGCGAACACCACCGTTGCCAACTCCAAATCATGCGTAGGATATCTCTGCTCATATTCCTTTAACTGTCTTGATGCATATGCTATCACTTTACCAGTTTGCATCAACACGCACCCCAAACCCTGTCTGGATGCATCACAGTAAACCACAAACTTTTCATTCTCTGTCGGCAAGCTTAACACTGGCGCAGTGATCAATCGCCGCTTCAACTCCTTAAAAATGTTCTCCCAACTGTCTGTCCAGACATACCTTGTCTTCTTCTTTGTCAGTTCTGTCAATGGCGTAGCTATTCTGGAGAACCCTTCAAAAAACCGCCGATAATACCCTGCTAAACCCAAAAAGCTTCTAACTTCAGGAACATTGCTCGGTCTAGGCCAATCTCTGACTGCCTCAATCTTACTTGGGTCAACCAGAATCCCCTCCTTACTGACAATGTGACCCAAAAATGTAACTTGTGGTAACCAGAACTCACACTTACTGAACTTTGCATATAACTTATGCTCCCTCAACCGTTGTAGAACCAACCGCAGATGCTGCTTGTGCTCTGTCTCTGACTGAGAATACACCAGGATGTCGTC
Source organism: Humulus lupulus (assembly GCF_963169125.1). Classification (NCBI taxonomy): domain Eukaryota; kingdom Viridiplantae; phylum Streptophyta; class Magnoliopsida; order Rosales; family Cannabaceae; genus Humulus; species Humulus lupulus. Next base: position 225,878,214 of record NC_084802.1, read on the forward strand.
GATGAATTCTTTTACACCGCGAGCAGTATTGCTCGGATGTAATTGTTTAATTAAAAGTAAAGCTGCCCTTGCAGCAAAGTAAAAAGCTGCCCTCGTAGCAATAAAAGCAAATTGTCTTTACAATACGATCCGTGGGCCATGAAAATGAAATAAAAAAGAAAAAAAAATATATTTTTCAAGAAGCAGGAGGGTCCTGAGGATTGGGAGGAGTGCCTTGGTCAGCTGAAGGACTAGCTTTAAGATCAGCGGCAGGCACTTTGGCTTTTTCCTCTTCTCCTAGCCGAATGGCGCACTGCGCCATCAGAGTCCTTTTCAACCGCTCGGACAGGTAGTTGAAGTTGGCCTCCCGGTTGTGCTTCCAGAATTCATAAAAGCAGAGGTGAGTGGTCTCCTTATACTTCTTCAAATTCTTGGCCCCATCCTCCTCGAGCTCCTGCACTCGCTTCTCAAGCTCCCTCGTCTCCTGCCTGCTGGCGGTCAGATCGAGCCCAAGCTGCTTACATTCTTGAGTGAGGAGCTTGGCACTCTCCCTAAATTTTTCTCTGGATTTGTTGGCTTTCTTCAGGGCATCTTAAGCATCCAGAAGTTCCTGGGTGAGAGTGGCTTGGTCCTCGCATAGTTGTTCGTTCAGTTTGGATAGCTCTTTTTTATCCTCGAGCAGCTTGTTGTTGTTAGCCTCAAGTGCTTGCTTAGCCTGGGCAAGCCTGGAGTCGAAGTTCTTTCCCCGAGAAACCAACGCCCCAACACGGCGCCAGCCAGCAGTTAGAGTTAGCAGCCCCTGAAGACAAAGAATGAGATAAAGTAAGGAAAAGAAATCAGACATAAATGATAAAGTAGCAAGAGATGACTTACGCTAACTATCTCAGTCAACCCTCTGTTAATGACCTGATCAGCCTCCATTGAGGAAGTTTCAGTGATGGCGGCCTAGCTGCGCCTATGCTTCGAGAGCTTGTACATCCTCTCCCTGGCTGAGCCGACCACGAAGCTGGGCAGAGAGCCTTCGGGCAAGTTGTCCAAGGTTTCCTTGTCGGCAGCCTTAGGAGAAGGCTGCAGATTAACAAGTGTAGGAGTCGTCTGCTCGGGAGGGGGCGGAGGTGGAGAGTTCTCCTTGGAGGGGGCGGTGGCAGAAGCGTTTTCTGTTCGAGCCTTCTTCGAGGGGGTCTTGCTGCTTTCCCCTCGAGCCCTCTTGCTATCCTTCTTCGGGACAGAAGAGGCAGCGGCAGCCTGATAGTGCTCAAAGACGTCCTCGGAGTCCATACCTGCACCAAAGGAAGCAACACAAACAGTAAGATTGAATGGTCATGTAGGATACAAGAATAAAAGTAAAAGGATTATAAGTAAAGTACCCGCGCTACAACTACTGGTCGTAGCATTATTTACTGAACTACCTAGTTCTTGGAAGAAATTTGAGTTTAAAGAGGGAGCATTCCTAAAGTTTCCATCCCCATCAATAGATGAGAGGGAATTGGCAAATGATTTAAAAGCGAGATTATTGTACCGTTTTCGTCCGACGAATCGTCAGAAAGTTAGGTAGGCTCAACAGCCTTTTGCTTTCCTTTGCCCTCGGGGACCACGGGTTTCTCTGCTTGATGAGGGACGGCAGGTTCCCTGATCGTAACCCCAGTTGGTCTCCTCCGCGGAGACGCCTGGGGTTGTTGCTCGGGTTCCGCTTCGGCTTGGACATTGTCCGCCAAAGGTTCACTCCTTGCGGGTTGGGAACTCCAAAGGCCAACCAGCATAAGGTTAGCCTCAGTAACTAAGTTTTTGACACTCTTATCAGCATTTGGCATGCTGGCTAAGAGTGCTGCCCTTGAATCCATCCCTGGAGTGGGGATTGGACGTAACCATGGGCCTGGAACATAGCAGAATGTCAAGACATTGTGACAGAAAAGCATTATGTGAAGAAGCTAGTGACAAAAAACAAAATTTTTACCACCTCGGGTGAAGGCCAGGTTGTCTGCGACTAAGTCAGGAGTAAGGAAGTATTCATGGTGATACCTCCCCGCATTGGAAATGTGAGTTGTGTCAAACAAGAAAGTGCGCCCGGTTTCTTGATGACAAAGGTGGAAGAACCCCGTACCTTCTTGGTTAGGGTTGGACTTAAGGTCGAAAAGAAAGTTGACCTCGTGGGGAGTAGGTACTGGCCATTTTTTGAGTTTATAAAGGATATAGAGTGCGGCCAGAATTCTATATCCATTTGGGGTGATTTGGAAGGGGGATACTCCGAAGTAATTTGCAACCCCCTAAAAAAATGAGTGAAGAGGCAGGGTGGTACCTGCCTCAATGTGAAACCTCGACCAGGCGCTGTAGGCTCCGCCTGGCAGGTTGGCTCGCTGGTCGATAGAAGGTCTGACTAAGGTCACCCCCGTTAGGTTGTACTTATTTAAGTAGTTGGCGATCATCCGCAATGTCACCTTACTCTAGGGAACAACGTGCCACTCAACATCCAGCTGATCAGCATGTCGAGGATGGGCACGCCTTTGAACATTGGTGTCAGGAGCATATTCACCTCGACCACTGGTCGAGGGGGCATCAGCAGTAGGCTGTCCTGAGGAGTTAGGGGTTTTCCTTTTTTGAGCTTTTGTTTTTGTTCGAGCCATTCTTTGGGTTGGGACTGGAGGAAGGTTTGAGCTAGGGCAAGAAAAAGGGATACCCGGTATCAGAGTAGATGGGTTTTCTTCACCTTCAAGCATTTGAGCCAGGAGGTCATCTTCAATGGGTCTTTCTCCTTCCCAAGGGTCTTGCATATGAACTGCAAACAGACAATGGAGGAGATAAGACACATAGTTTGCGAAGTAACGTGGGAGATTGGGATAACGTTGCTCGCGTCTATTGACCAACAGCATCCTACCCCTACACTAAGTTTGGTGCTAGTAGTTTGAAAAACAGATCAAAAAGGGAATAAAATGTTTTCTGAAAAGGAACTTTTTCAACTCCTAAAGGGCGGGAAAAAACCCAGTTTTTTCAACTAGCTTAAAGATTGAATTTTTATGTCGATCTTATGCCCTAAGCCTACGATCCTTACTATCAAACTAGTTCCTAACTTATATAAAGCAGAAATACACTCTCTTACCAAGCATCAGATGATTTATACAAAAATCCTCATAATTTCTACTCAAGAATGCAGAAAATCACAGAGTATAGTAACGTCATGCAAAGAATAATGAAAAGTTTGAAAGACGAAGTGAATACCTGGGAAAAGTGTGGAGATTCAGAAAAAAGTAGAAATTTCGAGTCGGAAAGACCTTCGGCTGGACGTCTGAATGGTTTCGAAGTTCTGGGCTCTGGAACAAAGTTCTTGAAGTTCTTGACTGGAATGGTGAGTAAAAAATTGTAAGAAAAATAAAGAGGTTACTTATAGAGGCTGAGGTATAGCAAAAAGTAGCAATCATGACTTTCCCATTTTCGAAACGTGGGGGAGTGTATAAGCCGTCGAATTGATTTCTTGAAAACTGAAAGGGCTTGATTAGACATAATTATGTCAAGGTTTTAAAAAACACACGAGGATTCTAACAAGATTTCGTGGGGCATATGAACGGTTGTTTCCCTAAAGTTTCTTTATTGCTGGTCGCACTAAACAAACTTAGGGGGAAAATGTTATCCAAAAAACAGGCATGGATGACATGGCAGACATTTAATACACGTGGTTGACATCTGGCAGAAGTCTTGTTCGTATATCGACCAGAGAGATATCTATGAATCGACACTCAATCTTTATATACGACCAGCTTGGTCGTATACTCGCTATATTTGGAGAGAATCTTATGCAGTTATAACCATATCCGAAATTATCTCCCATGATTTCCTGAGTATCCGATTATTTAGGAAAGAATATCTGTAACAAATTAGTGTAATCCTCCTTGAGCCTATAAATAGAGAAAGAGAGCTCAAGGGAGGGACTTTTGGCTTTCTAATTATCTGAGATTAGAGTTTTACAAGTGTATTAGAGCTATCACATTCGATATATTGTTTTTTGTTCTTTAGAGGTTGGTGAAACTCATTGAACCCTAGTTCTTTGATCACTCCTTTGAATCCTATATCAATAACAGCTCAAGTGGACGTAGGTCATTACCAGACTTTGGGGCCGAACCACTATAAATTCTTGTGTTCTTTATTTTTGTCATCACATTCATTTCAACGTATTTGTCCACATCAAGCATATTTGACTCCGTGTCAGTTGGCCAAAATCAGGGTCAACAGGGGTACTGTGCGCTTCTTCTAAGATCTTCATCTTAATCCTTTGATCATTTGGCACGCATACCCGATCCTTATATCTCAATAACCCTTGACCTGATATTGTGAAATCTGTGGCCTTACATTCTCTAACTGCATCCTTGTGTGCTACTAGTGTGTCATCATGCCCTTGCCCAATTTGTATATCTTCTAACAGACTTGACTGGATAGACAAGTTAGCTAGCTTACCGATGACTACTTCTATTCCGACACTGATCAGCTCTTGCTGTAGCCCCTTTTCTATTCTGGCTAGTGCTACTAGACTTCCATAACTCTTCCTACTTAGCGCATCAGCAACTACGTTTGCCTTTCCCGGGTGGTATAGGATTTTGCAGTCATAATCCTTCACTAGTTCTAACCACCTGCGCTGCCTCATGTTGAGCTCCTTCTGAGTGAAGAAGTACTTTAAGCTTTTGTGGTCCGTATAAATCTCACACCGTTCTCCGTAAAGATAATGGCGCCAAATTTTTAACGCAAATACCACCGCTGCCAACTCCATATCGTGAGTTGGATAGCGTTGCTCGTACTCCTTCAGCTGCCTTGAGGCGTAGGCTATCACCTTGTCATTTTGCATCAGCACGCAACCCAATCCTTGCTTCGACGCATCGCAATAGAATACAAACTTGTCGTTGGGTGTCGGTACACAGAGTACTGGTGCTGAGCACAACTTATCCTTAAGCAACTGCAAGCTTTCTTCACACTTATCAGTCCAGTTGAACCTCTGCTGCTTTCGGGTCAGGTTAGTGAGTGGAGTGGCTATCTTAGAAAATCCCTCTACAAACCTTCGATAATAACCTGCTAATCCCAGAAAGCTTCTTACCTCTGATGCGTTCTTTGGTCTTGGCCAATCCTTTACAGCCTCTACCTTAGATGGGTCTACTGCAACTCCGTCCTTGGATATAATATGCTCGAGGAATGCTACTTGCGAAAGCCAAAACTCACACTTCTTGAACTTGTCGTAAAGTTGATGCTCCTTTAGTCGTAATAAGATCAACCTCAAATGTTCCTCGTGCTCAACTTCATCCTTTGAGTATACTAAGATGTCGTCGATGAACACTACTACAAATTTATCCAAGTAGTCCTTAAATACCCTATTCATTAAATCCATAAACGCGGCTGGAGCATTGGTAAGACCAAAAGGCATAACTAAGAACTCGTAATGCCCATAAAGAGTTCTAAAAGCTATCTTAGGAATATCCTCTCCTCGCACCTTGAGCTGATGGTACCCGGACCGTAAATCAATCTTTGAAAACACGGTCGCACCTCGGAGTTGATCAAACAAGTTGTCAATCCAGAGTAGCGGGTACTTATTCTTAATCGTTACCTTATTTAGCTCGCGGTAATCTATGCACATCTGCATGCTTCCATCCTTTTTCTTCACAAATAGCACCGATGCTCCCCATGGCGAATGACTTGGTCTAATGAAACCTAAGTCTAGGAGTTCTTGCAGCTGCGTCTTTAACTTCTTGAGTTCGATAGCTGCCATTCGGTATGGTGCCTTGGAGATAGGCTCGGTGCCTGGTACTAATTCGATTGTGAAGTCAATTTCCCGAGTTGGCGGCAACCCTGGTAAGTCGTCGGGAAATACTTCTGGGAATTCTTTTACAATGCAGACGTCTCCAACCTTAAGTGGTGTTTCCTTTACCACATCTGGGATGCTGGCTAAGAATGCTTGGCATCCTTTTTCTATCATTCTTTGAGCTTTTAGAGATGATATTAACGGTGTGCGTAGTCCTGAAACATGTCCCACGAAGCATAGTCTCTGGCCGTCAGGAATCTCGAACGTCACTTTCTTGTGTTTGCAGTCGATGGTTTCGCCATGCCTTGCTAGCCAGTCCATGCCTAGTATCACGTTGAAGTCTTTGATCTCCAGTTCTACCAGTTCTATTAGGTCTCCTTCTAGTTCTATGTCCTCAATCTTGATCGGTACGCCTCGTACTATCCGTGATGATAGAACTACTTTGCCCGAAGGCAATTCTGTTACAAACCTAGTTCTAAATCTTTCACAAGGTTTGTCTAGTTTTTCTATCATTCCTAACGAGATATACGAATGAGTGGCTCCCGAATCAAATAGTACAGAACATACATTATTGAGGATAGAAACCTGACCTGTGACCACTTTCTTGCTAGCATCAGCTTCTCCTTGGGTTAAGGTAAATACCCTGGAAGGAACTATCTTGTCTTCCTTTTACCCTTCTGGCTTGAGTTGGGGACATTCTCTCTTCCGGTGTCCTTCCTGACCACAATTGAAGCATCCTTTGGTGTTCGCACGTAATTCACCAAGATGTTTCTTTTGCACTTAGCACATTGCGGGTATTCTACATAACCTGGCCTATTACTTCCAGTATTCGTCCGTGCCCTTTTATCACTATCAGACTACTTATTGTCAGGATGCCTTCTTTTCTGACCGTTGTTGTTGCTGGAATGATTATTGTTGTTGTCGTGGTTGTTGTTCTGACCAGTCTGAGGTTGACTTGGCTGCTTAGGCTCAGGCTTACTGGCCTCCTCTTTACTAACATTCCCCTGAAGCATTTCTACTTCTATTGTCGTTTCTAGAACATCGACATAGGTAGTATTTTCCGAGTTTGCGAGCTTAACCCCTAGCTCGATCTTTGGTCAAAGTCCTCTAACGAACTTGGTCACCCTCAGAAAGTCAGTTGGAACCATTTCCGATGCAAACTTGGCTAATCGGTCGAACTGCCGAGCATATTCTACCATTGATAAACTTCCTTGCTTCAGACCAGCGAACTCCTCGACTCTTGAAGTGACAACTGCCAAATTGTGGTACTTTTTGTGGAATAGCTCCACAAATCGGGTCCAAGTCATGGTGGCGACATCGTGAGTCTGCTGAACTAAGTCCCACCATATTCTAGCATCTTTCTTGAGCAAAGACGAAACGCAGGATATGCGGTCCGCATTGCCGAGATTCATGTGCGTCAGGGTTGGCTCCACATTTCTGAGCCATTATTCCGCTTCAAAGGGGTCTGTAGTCCCTTCAAAGTTCGGAGCGTGTTGCTTACGAAACCGCTCATAAACTAGCTCCATGTGTTGAGCTGGGTATGGCGCATAGTTCGCCATTGGCCATCCCCCATATGGACCAACTTGATGGGGTGTTGGGGCCATTTGCTGAGGCTGCGGTTGCGGCGGAGGCGGAGGCTGAGTCTAAGGCTGAGCCTGTTGTCGCTGTTGCTGTAGTAATTCCTCAACTTGGTGTCGTAGTCTGGCAATTTTCGCAGTGTTGTCAACCGGCGGCGGTAGTGCATTGCGGTTAGCAGTAGCACACACTCCCCTTCTGCAAACTGGAGGGGCTTCATTGCTCTCAGGAGCAGCATTGGAGACATTAGCATTGGTGCGAGCGGACCATCAGAGCGACATCTTTAGCAGAGTTCTAACAGTTGAGAAAAACATGTTAGAACTTTACCCTAATAGGTTCTAAGGAAAAAACTTAATCTAAACAAACATAAGTCAGGCCTATTTATTATGATTTCTTATGGAAAAAAGTTATATAAGTCTTCCTTATCATTAGAGTGGGTTTCTATACTTAGAAAAACAAGCCATCTTTATTATTTTCTAAGTCTGTTTCTACTTATCCTATATGACTTAATTCTCAGGCTCGAAACTCGTCGTTGTTCCAAAGTTAACCATATTGAGGGAGGGCTGGGATCAGTAAAATCGTTCCCACTACTATGGCCCCCTAACTCTCAATATGGAACTCGGTTCATTGATTTGTATCCACCCTCACCGAACTTAGTCATTATTTATTAAATTTATTATTTATTATGATTGCAAAAGAAAATCAAACTCATACATGTCAACAAAAGAACAATGATATTTATTTGGAAAAAAGTTTTCACTATTTACAATCACAAATGCAAATAAACAAAATAAATAAGAAACTAATCTATTCTAAAAATCAGGATCTTCTACATCTGATCCTTCATCTAACATATCGTCATCTATTTCTTCATAGTCATCATTATCTTGAGCCTCAAAATGCCCTCGAGGAAGATTCGTAAAAATTCTATGTTTTTGCTCGTTTGTGAATTGGAATTCCATCTTAGAAGTGAACCTAAGTATGAGGAAATAATATCTCATAACTTCCGGTAATTCATCCTCGTTATCTATAGTCTCCCATATTTCTTCTAAAGTTGAAATTACAATAGGATAATCTTTAAATACTCTAATCACTAAAATATATTGCTCCGCAGCTCTCATCATGATTTGCTTAGTTTCTTGGAGGTGTACTATCTCATTGTGGAATAAGAGAAATCTCTGAGTGATTCTTTCTAGCACTCCTACTGTATTCCTTGGTTCTCTAATTCTTTTCAAGGCCTTAATGGCTCGGATATCCTCATAAGTTAATGATCCATTCATTCTTAATTGAACACATAAAGGCTAAAATCGTTATTTGTACATATAAACATAATAACTATAACATAAACACTTACTTGGCGGTTAGATTCGGAGCTTGAGCGTGTGTATCAAGGAGAACTTCATGTGAATGAACCGTTGCTTTGATACCAACTATAATGACCCAACTAATTCTAAGACTTTGGACCATTAAAACTACTATACATAGACACTATGCTTAAGAAAACATACCTACGAAACATTCATAACTTTATAAAAAAACTATAAAGGAAATGTTGAAATACATAAATTCGGGGTATAGGATCCCATTGTTTGAAAATAAAACATAACGTTAATCTTAAATAAATTTGTTACAAAACCAAGTGCGGAAAATACATAGAAATCATAATTAAAAAGATTGAAAACAACGTCGTCCTCGAATCGTTCACGCAGTACATCGACTCCATTCTTCCTTAATACATAACCCCAAGCTGCCATGAATCCTTCCGCCGCCATAACTATTTTCCTGCATACATAAAAATAAAGAGCCTAATGCCCAGCAAGGAAAATCTACTAAAAACATAAAACATACACATAAACTATATCATAAACATATACTATAAAAGTATGTCAAATACTACTACAATGGTCATTATACTACTTGGGGTTTGTAAACTAAACAAGTCATATGCCCAATAAATTGGTGGGGCTTGCTAGTCAAGCAAGTCATATGCCCATAATTTACTGGGGCTTGCTAGCTATACAAGTCATATGCCCAAGGTCTATAAACATACTATACATAATGTAACATAAGATAAGATAACATAAGATAATCATAACATAAGATAGCATAACATATCATATAAGCATATAAAATTCTATCCTATTTTCCTTACAAAAACCGAGATATGAGTACAAGGACGAGATTTGGAGCACTCCTAAAAACCAACAATAAGAAGGTGAGTATTTCTAAAAGAAAGAGATGATAAAGAAATGAACTAAACCACCGAGAAGAAGAGTGTAACGCCCTACTGCCTTAGAGCCGTTACTAAGTGAGTTTAAAATGTGCAATTAACTCACAAATCGAGGTTTTAGGACAAAAGTAAAATTAAATCGTATTCAGAGTCATAAACTTGGGAATAAACCTTTCATTGAAAAACTATAAAACATTTAACATTTGGGATCCCAAAAACATTGTTTAGAACATGTACAACTCAAAATATAACCAGAGTCGACTAAACGACAAAATTTAAGTTTAGTACAATCATTCCCCAAAAGCACCCCTGGCCGTGGCAGCTAGGCAGACTAGACATGTACGCGCCGCTCATCACGCTCACCATACTCAAGGTTGATCGACTTTCCCCTTGCCTTTACCTGCACCATAGAGCACCCGTGAGCCAAAGCCTAGCAAGAAAACCCTCACAAGCAGATAATATATGCATATCAAACACTTAACATAAAATCAAGCCATGATCAGGTTATACACGTACGACCATGCCATCCCGGGCGCTTTACCAGGCCCTGGGTTCGCGGTCTATACCGTAAGGATATCCCAGGTATCCTTTAGGGTCTCGCCCTGGCAACTCACACTCCGTGTGCTAAACGCTGCTCCTAGCCCCTTGCCGTTCTCAGCCTTCGCCGTTCCCGACCATTGCCGTTCCATCATTTATATACACACATAATACAACCAAACAGATATCAAAACACATATAAATTCAATCGAAGGGCTACGCCCTGCAACACAGTCCTATAGGACCAAGCCCTACAACTCAATCATATAGGGCCGAGCCCTGCAACACAAGCTCTACAGGAACAGTAGTTTTCTTCCCCATGTCCCGAGCTTTCCAAGCACCGATGTCCCGAGCACAGTTCCCTAGTCCGAGCCTCGCCAAAACCCTAGTCACAACGCATTAACAATATCCACCCATCAAGTTCTTATCCATTAAATATCTTTGGGTCATAATTCTAATCTCTGGGACGTTGAATTCTATCAATCTGGGTGATAAAATCCGTCCCGAGCCTTAACTATTAGGTTCCCAAGTCAAATCCCACTAAACACCCTGCATCTTGAACTAGGGCTGCGAACCAACCCCTTAAGGGCCGCGACTTGCCTCAAAACAGAGGCTAAACACCTCCCTAGAAACACACACGTGCTGTGACATGCTTGGCCAAGCACCGCGGTGCGCCCCATGGTCAGTGGCCTCCCCAGGCCTTGCGTTCACACGGGCCGCGGCATGCCCTTCCTAGGGCCGCAACCCTCACCTCCAAACCCAGAGAACCACCATTTTCCCTGCATTTCCTTCGAGCCAATCCTTCTAAAATCATCCCAACTTAATACCCAAACCCAAAATTAAGCTTGAGCCTCCCTACCACATCATCTAAGCTCCACAACAAATCCAACACAGTCTTATAAACTCAACCCACAACAAAATTTAACTCATGATTCTGGTTCACATGCAACTTACAACTCTAGCTATAATTCTACTGAAACTCAAGGGATTTTAGAGTTAGACCCCTTACCTCAGCTGATGAATTCAAGCTTCCACTAGCACCTCAACCTCCAAAGTTCACCTCTTCCAAGCTCCAAGCCTGAAGCTCCCAAAATCCCAGCTCCAATTCCTTAGTTTTGACTAGTTTCCTCTAAGATGTCACCAAGCCTCCAAGAGAAGAAGAGAAACCGAGTGAGGGAGAGGGAGTGGGTCGGTTTAGAGAGTTCCAAGTGATTCTATGTTTTATTTTATCTAACTTAAGTCTATAAGGTTACCTCAAGGCTCGGGGTACCAAAAACGTCCCCGAGGGCAAAATGGTAAATTTCCCCAATATTCCCTCCTAGGCATTCTAACCTCAAATATATCTCCGAATATTTATTTCCATAACCCGATAACCCCATAAAATGACTAACACCCGAATTACCCCTCGACTCGCCCCGAGTTGGATTTTCGACCCCGTTGTGACTTTCTAGCTAACCGCTCCCTAGAAATGTCTCGGATCGTGCAACGCAGATATATCGCAGGTATATCACAATAATCACATTTATGCTCTCAATGGGCTAAAATTGCAATCATGCCCCTAATAACCAGACGGGGCCCACATGCATATTTAATTCACCTAAGCATGCATCAATAATCACATATTCACACAAATTCACATATTATAACAATAATTCACTTATTGCCCTCCAGACACGCTAATCAAGGCCCTAAGCCTTATTAGCAAATTTGAGTAGTTACAACTATCCCCTCCTTACAAAAAATTCGTCCTCGAAATTACCTGAATAACTCGGGATACCGCTCCCACATCTCTGATTCTAATTCCCATGTCGCCTCCTCGACTTTGTTGTTCCTCCACAGCACTTTAACCAAAGCGATGGTCTTGCTCCGCAAGACTTTGTCCTTCTGGTCGAGAATCTGAACTGGTTTCTCCTCATAAGACAAATCCTCATCCAGCTCCAAATTCTCATAACTCAGAACATGCATCGAATCAGACACATACTTCTGAAGCTTGGACACGTGAAACACATCATGAACCCCTGATAAGGCTGGAGGCATCACCAATTTGTAAGCTACCTCTCCAACCCGTTCCAGAATCTCAAAGGGGCCAACAAACCTAGGGCTCAGCTTGCCCCGAACACCAAATCGTTTCACTCCCCTCAAAGGTGAAACACTAAGGAACACATGGTCACCAACCTGAAACTCCACGCTCCTGCGTTTCAGATCTGAGTAACTCTTCTGGCGACTCTGGGAGGCGAGCATTCGAGCTCTAATCTTCTCAACCGCCTCATTGGTCCTCTGAACAATCTCAGGACCTAAGTACCTCCTCTCATCGGTCTCATCCCAATGGATAGGTGATATGCACTTCCTCCCATAAAGCATCTTATACGGAGCCACTCCGATAGTCGCCTGATAACTGTTGTTGTACGAGAACTCAATCAAAGGAAGATACTTACTCCAAGATCCCCCAAAATCAAGCACACAGGCTCGTAGCATGTCCTCCAATATCTGAATCATCCTCTCAGTCTGTCCATCTGTCTGAGGATGATAAGCGGTACTAAACCGTAACTATGTGCCCATAGCCTTCTGCAGACTCGCCCAGTATTTGGTGAAGGTGGGGTCCCTGTCAGACACTATCAACCTTGGAGCCCCATGCAGTCGAACAATCTCCTTCACATATAGCTTAGCATACTACTCCACAGTATAAGTCATCCTGACTGGTAAAAAGTGGGCGGACTTGGTATACCTATCCACAATCACCCACACAGAATCATGCTGTCCCACAGTCTTCGGCAACCCAACCACGAAGTCCATGGCGACATCTTCCCACTTCCACTCTGGAATCCCTAGAGGCTGAAGCAACCCTGCTGGCCTCTGATGTTCAGCCTTGAATTGCTGACAAGTTAGGCACTTGGCCGCATAATCCACCACATCCCTCTTCATGCCCGACCACCAATACAAAGCTCTCAAATCCTGGTACATCTTCGTCGTACCCTGATGTAAGGAATAGGGAGTGGTATGCAGTTCATCTAAAGTCTCTCGCAAAATATCTGAATCCATCGGAACACAGATCCGACCCTTATATTTCAGTAACCCCATCTACGAGATAGAGAAGTCCTCAGCCGTTCCGACTAAGACATTCTCTCTGTGAGCTCTCAACTGGGAATCCTTCCCCTGCGCCTCCTTGATCCTTTCAAGGAGTGTTGACTGAAGAGTGATGTTGGCTAACTGACCAACCACCAACTCTATTCCCGCTCTGGTCATCTCCTCCGCTAACTTACTGGATATCTGCCTTGAACTGTACAACTGCCCTGGGCCCTTCCGACTCAATGCATTAGCCACTACATTAGCCTTCCCAGGATGGTATAGGATATCACAATTATAATCCTTAACCAACTCTAGCCACTGTCTCTAGCGCATATTTAGATCCTTCTGAGTAAAGAAGTACTTCAAACTCTTATGGTTGGTGTATATCTCGCACTTCTCACCATATAGATAATGTCTCCAAATCTTAAGTGCGAATACCATCGCTGCCGATTCTAGATCATGCGTGGGATATTTCAGCTCAAACTCCTTTAGCTGTCACAATGCGTAGGCTATCACCTTCCCAGCTTGCATCAACACACACCCTAAACCATGTTTGGAAGCATCACAATAAACCACAAACTTCTCATTGTCCGTTGGCAGACTCAACACTGGCGCGGTGATCAGTCGCCGCTTCAACTCTTTGAAACTATTCTCACATCTGTCTGTCCAAACATACTTTGTCTTCTTCTTTGTCAACTCTATCAATGGTGTGGCTATCCTGGAGAACCCCTCAATAAACCACTGATAATACCCTGCCAATCCCAGAAAACTCCTCACCTCAGGAACACTGCTCGGTCTAGGCCAATCTCTCACTGCCTCAATCTTATTTGGGTCGACCAGAATCCCCTCCTTACTGACGATATGGCCAAGAAATGTAACTTGTGGCAACCAGAACTCGCATTTTCTGAACTTAGCATATAACCTATGCTCCCTTAGCCGCTGCAAGACCAAAGGTAGATGCTGGTCGTGCTCTGTCTCTGACTGAGACACCAGAATGTCATCGATGAACACAATCACGAGATTGTCTAAATAATCCTTGAAAAATCTATTCATCATATCCATAAAAGTTGCTGGGCCATTGGTTAATCCAAAGGACATAACCAGGAATTCATAGTGTCCATACCTCGTGCGAAAATCGGTCTTTGGTATGTCCTCCTCTTTGATCCTAAAATGATGGTAACCTGATCGAAGATCTATCTTAGAAAACACCATCTTTCCCTGCAGCTGGTCAAACAAATCATCAATCCTAGGCAGTGGATACTTATTCTTAATGGTCAACTTGTTTAGCTCCCTGTAGTCAATACACATCCTAAGAGATCCATCCTTCTTCTCGACAAACAACACTGGAGCACCCCATGGCGAGAAACTCGGTCTGATGAACCCCAAATCCAGTAACTCCTGCAACTGAATCTTCAACTCTGCCGGAGCCATTCTGTAAGATGTCCTTGATACTGGCTTCGCTCCTGGTACCAACTCTATAAAAAAATCAATCTCCCTCTGCGGTGGAAGCCCTGGAAGATCTGTTGGAAATAAATATGGAAACTCGCATACCAGTCTGGTCTCTCCCGGTCCAACTGGCACAACCTTAGAGGTATCCACAACACTCGCTAGGAATCCTATGCAACCTTCTTGCATTGGGTCTCTAGCCTTCAATGCTGAAATCATAGGTACCCGTGGTCCACTAGTTGTTCCCACAAATACAAAGGGTACCTCCCCTTCTGGTTCAAAAGTCACCATCCTACCCTTGCAGTCAATTGTCGCCCCATACTTTGATAGCCAATCCATCCCTAGGATCACATCGAAGTCATCCATCGCAAGCTCAATCAGATCAGCAAACAATTCCCTACCATCTATCTCTATTGGTAAAGCTCTAATCCACCTCCTAGAGACTACCAGTTCCCCAGTCGGCAACATAGTCTGAAAACCCCTAGCATACAGAATACTAGGTCTACACAACTGATCTATCACTCTAGCAGACACAAATGAATGAGTAGCTCCCAAATCAAACAATGCAGTATAAGAAGAACCAGCACTAGAGATCTGACTTGTCACAACCGAGGGGCTAGCCTCCGCCTCAGTCTGAGTCAAAGTAAACACCCTGGCAGGAGCGAGACCATCGCCCTGCGTTGGCTCCTCCTTCCTGGCTTGTGGGCAGTCCTTTTTCAGATGATTGGCACTCCCACAGACAAAGCAGGCCCTAATCCCGCACTCACCCTGATGTCGTCGTCTACACCAAGGACACACTAGGAAACTCCTCCAGTTGTCACTTTCGCCCTGACGGCCACTAAAACCACCCAGTGCCCTCCTATCTGAACTGGGAGGAACAACGGAATCTGGGGCCTTTCTCTTCTGCTCGCTGGAGCCACTACCCCGACTAGATCCAATAAAAGGAGGCACTGTCCTCTTGGCATCGCGCCTGACAGCGCTCTCTCTCCAAATCTAGTCCTCGCCCCCCTCAGCTATAAGGGCCTTGTCTACAACCTGAGCGTAGGTGGTAGTCTCTGGATCCAGGGTGATCTTCACATCACGGGCGATCATAACATTCAATCCCCGTACGAACCTGTCTCTTCTTGTCGTATCTGTCGGCACTAGATCTGGCGCAAACTTCGCCAAACGATCGAATTTCAGGGCATACTCTGTCACGGTCAACCGGTTCTGAGTCAGGTTGATAAACTCATCAACCTTCGCAGCTTGGACTGTAACACTATAATATTTCTCATTAAAGATGTTTCTGAATTCTCCCTAGGTCATAACTGTCACATCTCTCCTCTGAACTACTACATCCCACCAGATGCGTGCATCCTTTCTGAACATGTAGCTTGCACAAGCTACCCTCTCGTTTCCCTCAACCCTCATAAAATCAAGAATAGAGGAAATCATATTCATCCACTGCTCTGCCCGTAGTGGGTCTGGTCCACCCTCAAAGGTGGGAGGGTGCTGTTTCCTGAACCTCTCATATAAGGGTTCCCACCTATTTTCCACAACAGATTGAACCGACATTGGCGCCACAACCTGCTGGTCTGGCAACCCAGTGACCTGTGGAGGGGCCTGTTGCCTCAAATGTCGAAGTTCTTCTTCTGTACGCTGCAGTCTTGCTTCCATTTCGGAAAACATCTGCTGCCAATTCTGTGGGGTAGGTGGAGGGTCTTGACCCTGGTTATCATCCTTTGCCTGACTACTGCGGAGTCTAGATGATTGACGAGGCTTCTCAACAAATATGCATGCAATCAAAGACGCCGCTCATCAGGTATGAAAACAACATCCAAAATCACCTCCCAATCACATCAGTCAACCATGAACAACATTCCACATAACGCACAGATAGCATATCACACACAACGGGCCATGCCCTGGCATCATACATACATTAAATCATTCATCATGATCTATATGGAAAAAACAGGCAAACATGGCATTTAAGCACATAATCAGACATACAATTCAATTATTACCAACCAACCCTGAGTCGAGCTTGCCACTGACAGCGAGCGTACATGTTCGGTCATTCTCCAGAAACCATAAACCTTGGCTCGCTCTGATACCAAGTTGTAACGCCCTACTGCCTTAGAGCCGTTACTTAGTGAGTTTAAAATGTGCAATTAACTCGCTAATCGAGGTTTTAGGACAAAAGTGTAATTAAATCATAATCAGAGTCATAAACTTGAGAATAAACCTTTCATTGAAAAACTATAAAGCATTTAACATTTGGGATCCCAAAAACATTGTTTAGAAATATGTACAGCTCAAAATATAACCAGAGTCGACTAAACGACAAAAATTAAGTTTAGTACAATCATCCCCCAAAAGCACCCCTGGCCGTGGCAGCCAGGCAGACAAGACATGTACGCGCCGCTCATCACACTCACCATACTCAAGGTTGATCGACTTTCCCCTTGCCTTTACCTGCACCATAGAGCACCCCTAAGCCGAAGCCCAGCAAGAAAACCCTCACAAGCAGATAATATATGGATATCAAACACTTAACATAAAATCAAGCCTTCATCACATATTCACACAAATTCACATATTATAACAATAATTCACTTATTGCCCTCCAAGCACGCTAATCAAGGCCCTAAGCCTTATTAGAAAATTTGGGTCGTTACAAAGAGCTTACCGAAAGGAATCCTTAAGTCTAAATAACTTAAATACCTAACCAAGAATTGAAAACAATGAGTTAGGATCTGAATGAAAACTAAAGAAACTAAAGAATTAAACTGAAATGAACTTAAGATTAGGAATACCTTTGAATGTATTAGAATCGAACTACACCTTGATATAGAAAAACACACTATTTATCTTACTTCCCAAGTGTTTATAAAGCTTAAAATGATAAAGCTTATAACCCAACCCAAGTGTTTATCACTCTGTAGTAAACCTAGCAGCTTGAAGGCTCTGAACACAGCTTGAAGAATGAGAGAAGTGGTTGGGTACTAGGTCCTATTTATAGAGTTCAAGAGTCCCGAGGCTCGTCGATGCGTTTGTGCGAAGTTCACGTATTTTTTGTATTCCCCGTGTGGCGATATATCGCCCCTATAGCTGCGATATATCGGCATACACTGAAATATTATACACGTAATTGCACTTTTTAAGCTTAATTTGAATTGGGTAAACAACTTTGACTGAGTCATAATACGTTTTTAAAGCTGTTGGCAGGTCCTAGGGTTTTTAAATATTTCTCTTATAAAACTATTCATCAAAATTACTTAATTCCTTAATAAACATGCACACGGAAAGTGTCATGATCTTATTAGTTCTATCTAAACCTTATAGTATAATAAATAACGTCTTTATAATCAGCTATATTAATTAAACCTTATGTTATAATTAATATTATTAAACTATAGGTTAAACTTATAAAATCTATAAGTGTTGCTACGAGTGTTCAACTAAGTCCCGGCTTGAACCAAAATCCACAGTAATAAACATACTATAACTACTACTAGCTATTTGCTACTACTATTATCTAACTAGCTAAGTAAAGTTCTGGGACTCTACAGTTTCCCACTCTCAAACCCAAGAGTTACTATCCTTTCCTCGCAATCTATCATTGCCTCACACTTGGCTAATCCAAGATCATATTGAAGTTAGCCATAACCAACTTTATCGAAACCACTGATGAATCCTTTCCAAAATAATAATCTCATCTCTTAAAATCACCAATACAATATCACATTCCCATCACAACCTAACCATGTAATCTGAATATCAAGTCTATGCTTCTCTAGATGCAACAAGCAAAGAACAACATGGAACCAAATTAGTCAGCACAATACAAAAATCAAAACTAGATAGCTGACCGCCACCCTTGAGGAACTAGCCTCAGTCTCAGTCTCTGACTCTGACTGCATCGGAATGAACACTCGAGTTGGAGTCGAGTTGTCCATCCTCTTTTGCTCATCCTTCCTTCGCCTTGGGCAATTCTTCTTACGATGCCCCACCATTCCACAAAAGAAACATACCTTTGCTCGACATTCTCCCATATGATGCCTCTTACATCGAGTGCATTCTGGGCGGGGTTTCCAATCCTTGTTCTTGCCTACTCCAATAAATGGATATATCACTATCTGAGCTTCGTGCTTTCCGGCACTCTCATTTCCAGTCTGATTTCCTGTGCTCTCAACAGTAAGAGCCTTTCCTACCACCTGAGTGTAAGTAAAGATTTCATGCACTGGGGCAACTCTAACGCCCTGAGCTATCCTGGAATTCAATCCTTGGATAAACCTTTCCTTCGGAGCTACATCTGTGGGTACCATATCAAAAGCAAACTGCACCCAGCAAGAAAACTCAATATGCTCATGAACAGTAATAGCATGTTACTAAATCATAATGTGCATGCTAGCAATAATAACCTTAGTCATGCATGCAAATAGGTTCAGATAATGATGGGGGATCCTGCCCTCCTGAATGGATGACTATCAAGTCAATCCTAATCAGATGAGTGATTTAACACTTTGAGGTTCTGTTAACCATGTTGGGGCTTATATCCCTAATCAGATGAGTGATTTAACACTTTGAGGTTCTGTTAACCATAATGGGGTGTGTAGCCCTAATCATATGAGTGATTTAACACTAGAGGTTCTGTTAACCATAATGGGGCGTGTAGCCCTAATTAGATGAGTGATTGATGAGTAAGTCACTAACTTAAACCAGATGAGTGAGTCACTACGGGGGCACAACACCCATAGCCATGTGACAATGCAGTCACCTGAGCCTTCTGGCCTTGGCTCTAAGTGACCAGCCATAGGCTAGACAAGCGCTTTTAATTTTCATCTAACTTGAGGTTGGTCTGGAATTAATGCTCATGATGAGTCATTCAATGCAGATGTCGATTAGATCTTTGGCTTGCGTTAAACACGCTAAAACCGTACTTAATTCTTAAGCCAATACCATACGACCAGTGCTCAGTACTACTGCCGAACTTGACTAGCGAGTCACAACTTCACAATTAATACCGACACCATTGCCGATTTCTGACTCATGGGTCAGTGCCATACACAAGAAAGCAATGCAACCAGGCATATATCATATGTCAAATATCCAAACGTAGGGCATTCAACATGCTTACTTAACAATTGCTAGCATAATTATGATCATGCATAAACACAGAGACTTAAGCTCTGATCAATCTCATATTCAACATTCATGGCATGCCCTAATCACATGTTCCTCATGCATCACAGACTGGGTGCAGTTTTCTTACCTCTGGTTCGAGAATGATTGAACGACCCTTGAGAATGATTGATCCTTTAATCCCTTAGCGGTCACCTTAATCATAACCACTTACAATCTCCATTAATGAAAATCAACAATAAAAGAGTCTTGACCTAAACCTCACTCCGGGGACCCCGAATTGTACCCAAACGGTGAGTAGATTCAATCTCGAGCCTTAGGAATTGAAACCTCGAGCCAAAAACCCTCAAAAGTGCCCAAAATATGCATCAGGGAAAATAGGGTAGGGCTACAGCACTGCCCCACTAGCGCCCCAGCGCTACAGGCAGGGGAGTTTGCCATGGCTAGTGCTATAGCGCCACCCTTTGGGCGCTATAGCGCTAGGACCAGGCAGAATTACTCTGGTCTTTCCCTCCTTCGATTCCTCCATTTCCAACCTGAAAAACAAGCTTCCAAACCCCCAAATGAACCAAAATATCATATACACAAGTCCTATGCATCATAACCCAAGTAACCCTAGCCAAAAACTCCCATCAATTCCCATTATCCAACTCAAAAATCCAGCTGAAACTCAATAAGAAAACAGAGCAAGAAACCAGAGATTCTATGGTTAAAAACTTACCCCAAGCTTAGAATTACACCCTATTCTATGGTGGAACACAACCCAAAACCCTCAAGGCTTGGTTCCTCAAAAAGAGCTTCAAAAATTCAAAGGAAAATGAAGAAGAAATGATGAACGGCTGAAGGAGGAGATGATGCTCTGTTTTGGTTCAGCCTTCCACAGCCTTCTAATGGCTAAATATAACCTTAGGGTGAAAAGACCATATTGCCCCTAAGCCTAATTAAAACCCTTAACAGCCACCAAGGGAAAAATCGTCCTTTCCCGCCTATCTCGTTAATCATAATTAACACCCTCCAATTCCCGTTATTCTCAATATTCTCAAATGTTAATAAATCATATCCCATTACCCTTTAATTCCCGGTAATGTTCTAATCACCAAATTACCCCGAGACTCACCCTGAGCCTCGAAATTAACCCCGTTATGACCAGACCGATAACTTGCATTCCGAGATCATCTCATGCCGAATGGTTCGAACAAATCCACATATAATGTGGTATTATTCATAAATCACCAACATGCATGACCATACACAATTACGCCCTCAACGGGCCAAATTACCAAAATGCCCTTATAATTAAAAATGGACCCATATGCATGCATTTATCATCATATTATAATATAATTCACATAAACATGCATATAATCATTTAATGGCATAATAAATCAATTATGGCCATCCCAACCTCCTAATCAAGGTCCTAAACCTTATTAGGGATTTTGGGGCATTACAAGGGTGGGATTGGTCCTCGTCGAGAAACCACTTTCGCAGAAGAAATGGTCCTTGTAGTCTCGAGCGTGGTTCTTGTTACCGTCTAGAGCCTTGTATCTCACCCCTGGGAACATGTGCTTCATCATGGTGTAGTACCCATCCTGGTCCCCCTTCCTCGGACATTGCCAAAAGCTGACGTGCAGTATCTCAGCTGGGGAAGGTGTAGGCCAGTTCTGCCTCCTATACAGAACGTAGAGCCCGGCCAGCACCCGATATCCATTCGAGGACAGCTGGAAATGAGTTATCCCGACAAACTTGAGGAAGTCCACATAGTATTGGTGTAGAGGCAGGGTTGCACCAGCCTGGAGAGCCCAGGAGTGCTCTCATGCGCCCTCTCATCCTCTTGAGACAAACGCACCAACATCTCACGATTGTACACCCTATAGTGGGTAAGAATCTTTTCCAAGGCCCCTCGGTGTCGAAGTTTGCCGGGGGATTGCCTCGGCCTCAAATCCCGCGGTGGTGTAAGGTTTGTTCGTTGGCATCAAACACTCATTGGATACTTTCTCCGAGATGCCAACGCGAAAAGCTCTTGTCGCCGGCGGGGCAGGGTCCTCTCGTAACACGAGGGCTTGACTGCTGCTAGCCACTCACTTCCTCTTCTCGGGATGTTTCCCCGGATTCTCAAGCCATATGTAAAATCTTGGTGTCGAAGGTGTAGAACCCTTGTTTGTGTAGTTGGTGGAGCTCCTCAGAAATCTGAAATAAAAAACCAAGCAGTTAGCACCTTGGCCCGAAGAAAGATGGGTCAAAATGAGAATCCTTATGACTACTACTCGAAGAGAAGAGAGGAAATAATTTCTAAGGACATGGGTTGTCCTCGGGGCCAAAGAGTCGGCACTGGAGAACACCACCAGAGATTATGAAACTGCCGAAATTTGAGAATTTTCCAAATTCTGGTCGAATGCCCAGAAAGGTAAAAGTTGCCTAAGGTGTGCAGTAGGCCATTTTGATCACTCCTAATGTCAACAAGTGCCTAAAAAGATCTATAAAAGGTAAAAATAGCCCTTCAAGTGCCACAAAAAGCATGTTCCTAAGCATGCACCTAAACTCTCAAATGAAACTCGATGCAAACGCGAAGCCAAACACAAAACCAATAAATACTTACTCGAGATATAGCGCTGGTAGGTGCTGAAACGAGTCCGAACTTTGAAGAATTGCTTGTCGTTCGCCCAAAAATAAGATGATTCTCACCAACCATTCAAAATTGCAGAGTAAACTCAGAAATGGTTGAAGGTCAGGGAAGCTTGAGAAAGAAGAGAGAGCTTTTGAGTTTGGAAATTTTGAATTTTGAATGGTTAAGGTGAATACTAAGAGGCGATTCTTGAGTTTTTATACTTGTAGAACTTGGGGTGGAAGCAACCCCACCCCGATTGTTGGATCACCTATGACGTAGGTACTTGAGAACAATTCAACAGTCAAGATCCAAAAGGCACAAATCGTGATCATTGGCATTGGAAAAGGACACCTTGGGCGCAGGGCGAAGGGACGCCTAGGGTACAAATAGGACGTTTTGGGCGGTGGAGTTGATCCCTCATTAATTGCACGGATTGATAGGCCCAGCAATAGGGAGTCAACACATGGCGTGACTTTCCAGAGTGACGTCAGGGGAAGCCCAAACGTCTCCCCCCGAAGACCTTTCAAATTACTCCTCTCAGTATAAGTCTCTGCTGCCCGGGACGAGTGAAAACTTGGGGGAGGGGGGGGGGGGGGGCAAATGTTGTCCTTGTTTCTACCACGCGGCACGTGGCAATTAGGAGTAATTAATGACAAAACAAGGTATGATGTTTTCGGAATGTGAACTCCTCTAGGTACCCCGAACTGGCCAGACGCGGATGTCTCCAAGGGAGGCCACCCCCTGAGGTCCGTCCTCGAGGTGTGGATGCCTCCAAGTAAGATCATGCCCCGAAGACTAGGTTAGAGGTCCTTGCGCCTTCTTCAGTCAGTTGTCCTCCAGGTCTAGGATTTTTTTTCCTCGGGACCTAGACGAGCTGCCAGGTGTCAGTCACTGTGCATATGAGCCACTAGAAGATTGTCTGACAACCTTTTGGAAGAGCCTCGAGTAGTGGTGTCGAGTCGTACACTCAACAATTGACATTTTCCACTATGTCGCCTGACACGGAGAAAATGTGCGGCCACACCCTGACACAGTCAGGGGCATGTTCCCCATAAAGCTTGTAGACAACTTTCTGCAATGAGCTCTGTGCAATTCGCCTGGGCCATAGTCCCTATTTAGTACGCCATTTTTGTATTAATTCAGCATTAATACCCCAACAATGGGGGAATTTGTATTAAATATGTATGATTGACATTAATAACACAGTCTCTACATATACGGTTGGAGTATTCCCTTGTAAACGGTCCGAAGGTTAGAGAGAGAAACTCTGTAACTCAATGCAATATATATGTTGCTTGAGAACCACCATTGAAGCGTGCTCAAACAAGCTTCAAGCTCACTAAATACCAAAGACTTGTGGACTAGGGCTCTTTTATAGCCTGAACCACGTAAAATCCTTGTGTTCTTTTCTATTATTTTCTTTAAACTTTCAGATTAGGTTGATAGCGAAAAATGCAGTCAACAAAATGAATAAATAGAATTTTCGCCCCCTAAACTATGACCACTATATGATCGGGCCCCCCCGAATGATTCGTGATGTTAAAATTTTTTCCTGAATTATACATGTTATGATCTATTAGATTTCATCATAGGTGGCTAACAGATTGATAATGTGACATTTTGTTTGTTGATGTGACAACGCTATGTGTATAATAAATAGAAGTTTTGCCCCTCGAACTTTATCCACTACTAAATTGTGTCATTTTTATTTAAAAAAAACTAATTTTTTCTTAAAAATATTAATTAAATCCTTAAAAAATTAAAAATCTAATTAATAACAAATAATTCTTTTTTTTTTTTACTTTTTTATTTTATTTTCTTTTACAATAGAAAATAAATCTATTTTATAATAAAAATTTAAAATAAATACTAAAACAAATAAAAAACTTTTAATTAAAGAGGCGGACAAATGACTTAAACAAATAAAAAATAATAATTTAAAAGGAGGAGGACAAAGGAGAAAAGATTTTGTTTTAGAATTTATTTTTATTTTTATATATTGTAAAAGAAAAGAAAAAGTAAAAAAGAAAAGTTATTTATTATTAATTAGATTTTTAATTTTTTAATATTTAAAAATTTATTTAATTAATTTGAATCTTTTAGTATTGTTTATATTAAAATGATTTTTTTAATTTGTAAGGATTTAATTGTTAATTTTAAGAAAAAAATATAATTTCTTAAAAAAAATAAAATTAGTTTTAATAAAAATGACATAATTTGGTAGTAGTCAAAGTTCGGAAGGCAAAATTACTAATTATTATACAAATGAAATTGTCACATCAACACACAAAATGTCACATCTTCAGTCTGTTAACTACCTAGAATGAAATTTAATAGAAGTCTCATATTTTAGTAATGTATATAGTTTGGAAGGAATTTTTAACATATTAAATTATTTGGGGGCAGACTCATATAATAATTATAGTTTTAGGGGAGAAAAATACAATTTATTTAAACAAAATACTTGAGATTCAATATAAAATTGTTTCAATCAAGAGATATTAGAGATTATAGACATCCTATAGTAAATAGGAATGCCCAGCAAAAAAGAGTTTGTAAAGTAAAATATTGGAGTAATCATGCTGTCGAGTTGGTATTGACACAGGATCCAAAATAGTCCTCAACTAGCTTCTCCAACGTTTCTGATACGTCCAATATCCTTGCTAAAACGACACTTGCTCCCACGTGTGGCTAGATAAAGCAGCTGTTATGATCTCTCCTCATTTTTAAAAAATAAAATAAAAAATACTTGTATACATAATACATTTCTAAATTTTTATTTGGTGTAAAATTGTTCCACAAATAAAATTAGAAAAAAAAAATTCCACCCTTACACTTACTATAGTTTTTTTTTATGAAAAAAAAAACAAATTCCTCTGTTGCAACTTCGCAATAATTAAAAAGAAAATATTTTTCCAAAAGATAGAAACGTTTAAACGCCAAGTTTGATATTAATTATTTTTTTATTTTAAGAATGAATAAAAATATACATGAAAATTAAAAAAATTATGTCATTATAAGCACATTCAACTTTTATGTTTGTAAAAATACATGTAAAAGTTTGTTTATTAAGAGGTGCGTGCTAAGAAATAGAATTATATATATATATATATAAATATTTATAAGACCTAAATTTGTAATTAATTATTTTCAAATATGTTTATAAAAATAAATATATTTGAAAAATAGTTCACTTAGAGAGGGAAAGAAAAAAAGTTAATAGAAACATCTATTATTATTATTATTATTATTATTATTAAGGGTAGAAAACGAATCGCATATGGTTTAAAAATATTAATCAATAAGAAAAATATAACACCTAAGATATAATTAACTACATACTAATGCTTAGCTAAATTATTAATAGGAGTAACGATATATATAGAAATATTTCTCTTCTGTATAATAAGTATGTAGATAACGGAAATTCTTGGTTTTAACGATTTTTTTTATTTTTGTTAGTGTTAACTTTAACGGAATATTATTATATTTAACAGAATATTCTTATATTTAACAATAGTTTGTAAACACTTAAACTTAAATAAAATAAAAAATTAAAATAAGATATTTTTAAGATATTTTACAGTAATAATTATTTTAAAATAATAAATAATTAAAAAAATTAAAATAGAATATTTTTGAGATAGTTTACAATGATAATTATTTAAAAATAATAAATAATTAAATAAATTAATCTATGATATTTTTGAGATATTTTACAATGATAATTATTTAAGAATAATAAAATCATATAATTTATAACTTAAATAAAATTTAATTAAACTTAAACTCACTTATTAGAAAATATCATATTAAACATATAATATAATCTATTGTGAATTAGCAACAAATTGTTTTTTTTTTTTAAAAAAACTAACAATGAACTTAAATTTAAAATCCACGTATAATATTTAATATTACATTAAACATATAATATATAATCTCTTGTTGTCACTCCTAAATTCAAAAACTAAAGCTAGAACAAATATAAACTTAAACAAAAATAAATATATTATTTAATTAAAATAAGATATTTATATGAAATTAATATAAATTTAATAAAAATAATTAATAAATTTTATAAATAAAACTAAGTAAATGTGCATATTGCACATTGTTTGTATCTAGTATTTATATATATATATATATATATATTTCTAAATCTACACATGTTTTTGAAATGGCACTTTTATATATGCAAGCTAGTTTACAGAAATGCTTCTACAATTCATGACTCAAATTAAGAAATAAATTCATTAGCTGATTAAATTTGGGGTTTGATGAACTTTTTGAGGCTAAATGTGTTTATAATAGTACATAAAATATTTTAAAAGTAATTAATTATTAAATATCACAAAATTCATTCACATTCGCAATTTGAGAGAAATCTTATTTATTATGTTTATTCCAAAGTTTTGATCATTTCACTCATCTTTTTTCTACTTGTTCTCAATCTCGTGGAAGCTGATCAAACTGTAAGTTCCCTTATAACCTAACACATCACACATATTATTATTATTACATCCTATACTTTTCTTTTTGATAGAACCCTCTCCTTCATTTATAATAATAATAATAATAATAATTGTAAAATTCTTTATTGGCATATTTGATAAAATTGATAAAATTAATTATGAAATGTATTTTCGAAATATATTGTGTGGTATTTTCGAAATGGATAGTTTTCTATTTTGTTGTGAAATATTTTCTAATCAAATTATTCTATATATGTTAATAAAATAAATATATAATTTCCTATAAAAAAATATCTTTTCTTGAAATTTGTTTATATGGAAATTATTGGTATTTATTTTTATTTCTTGATCTGATTTGTTTGTCTAAAAACCGTGTACAACTTGCAGAGATAATGTATATTTTCCTTATTTATTTAGGAAAACTGAGTTTAAAAACTGTGTAGGTTCAATGAATCTGTTTGAACGGATTGCCAGTCTATTTGAACAGATTCTGACTTTCCTATTTGGGAAGATTTTCCATTTATTGACTGATTGGTTTCTGATTTGTTTTTCACGACTTAAAGAGATTCTAAAAAGTATATAATCATTCTTAGGTCGCTGGTTTTTGATCATCTCTCTTGGTGTATTATTTTCCAAACATTTTTCAAGTTTTTAGAGAGACTTTATTATGTGAAGAACTTGAGTCCAGCAAGTTCTTAGTGGTTTATTACAGTGTATTTCTGTATTGTTTTCTTTGTGTTAATAGTGCAGGTTGAACACACTTGGACATTGTTTATCAAGTTTCGAGAGAAGTCTTGTTCGTGAGACACTTTTCGGGAAGAAAAGTGCAAATGTTATGATTTGAAGAGAGTTCAAGATCTTAGCACTTCAGAAATTTGATTAGAAGTTTAGATTACAACAGTTGCGACAAATTCAAAAGGGAATCTTTATTTGTATAAGTCAATTTGGTTTTGTAATCGTTTAGATATTCTTCTAATAAATTTCATTTTCTGGGCGTGGCCCCGTGGACTAGTAGCAATCTGCAAAGATTGCTGATACCACGTATAATTTCGTGTGTTTTTTATCTTATATTCGTTTTTATCTTCTGGTAATAAACTGTTTAAACATATCTGGTTTCTGTTCAAATAATCTATGTATATGTTTAAACATTTATGTAATAATTCAGCAATTAATTATCTAAATTGAATAATTAAATTGGTAATCATAAAAAAAAAAAAAAAAAAAAGAATTTCAATAATAATAATAATAATAATAATTTTATGCATGTACATGTTATATTTTGCAGACTGTGGTGGGTCATGCGCTGCCAGGTGTCGGTTATCGTCGAGACCTCGGCTATGCCCTCTTGAGGTCTGCCCCTGCTATGCCAATATGACTGCCCATGATGGAAGACGCAAGTGCCCTTAACTTAAAAGCATCCATCATAGTATCTGCATGATCATCATCACAAATAACATATATCTATATCTCTTAATAATATTTGCCATAAATTATTGTATTAAATAAATAATTACGTACGGAACATTCGCTTTTGTATGTAAAGCTAATAAAGATTTATATATATATATATATTATTTATATGCTATTATTTCTCACTTATTATTATTATTATTATTATTATTATTATTATATCACCTTGAACAATATTACGGGTCCTTCTGTTTGTACGTAGTAAAAACGATTACTAACTAAACCAGTTTACTCCTTTTCCCACTTTTTCTTAACCCAACATAAATTATAATTAAATTATTCCCTTTTAATAATTCACACTTTTATTATATTCCTATAAGCCCCTAGCTAAAATATGTACTTGGTGGAGGGTGTGGAGAGAGCATTTTTGTTTTATGATTTTCCTACATAACATAACGGTAATTTAATTTACCGAAGGACAATATTCTTCTTCGGTACATAAAATTTATATATTGAAAGTAAATATGCAAAGAGTATAAGAGACAGCACCAACCACAACATTTAATTTCCTAAGTGTTTGATATTATCACTTTATATAATAAGACTAATTAGCAGCACTACAACAAATAGTGCTATTTGCAGCGTAATTATTAGCGGCGGACATATAATAAGCCGTTGTTGCAGAGGTTATTAGCGGTAGACTAAAAGTTCTACCGGTAATAATGTATCAATTATTTAAAAAATATTATAATATTTATCTGCCGCTAATAGACCAAAGAAAATGTCTGGGAAAGTGATAAGTTTTTTTTCAAGATTTATTAGCGGCAGATAATCTCTTTTTGTTAGCGGTGGCCTACCCGCCACTAATACTTTTACGGTTTATACCACGCCATCGTCTCCTTCTCCCAAATCCCTGAAATGCATTCTCTCAATTATCTTTTCTATCGCCTGAAGCTTATCTCTTGGTTATCTCCTCTTTCGCCTGAAATTTATCACTCGGTTTTCTCTTTCGATCTCTGATCAAGCAAGAATGTGTGTAGATCTCTCTTTCTATTTTGTTAATCAGGATTGGATTTTGGGTAATTTTTGGGTTGGGTAAATGTGATTATGCTATTAACTTATTCGTTTAGAGGCAGAGGGAAACAACCAAATTTGTAGTTGTGTCTTTCTTTGCTCTTATAAATTGTATGGATTAGTGATATTCTCTTGGATTTGTCTTGGCCGAATTCAGTATAGCCATTCATTATTATATATAAATATAAATATGATAAATAAATCTAAAACTTATATATATATATATATATATATATATATACCTGTAAATGAATGAGACAGAGTAGTTTTATAAGCATGTATAACTACTTATTTTTCAGTGCAATTTTATTGTTCTTTAGTAGATGAAAGTGATATTTCTATCTCACGGTTTGCTCTTTCTGATTTTTTGTTTATTAATTTTGGGTTTATAGATTTGTGATTCTAATGTTAATGTTACTCATTGTAGCTTGATTGAATTAAGATCCTTCTTTATCTATTTAGCTTGCTTGTAATGCATATACCATTATGTTAATGAATTGAGACCCAAGGGGACTGGATTGTTTCCTATCATTTCCATTACTAACCATAGGTAGCTATATCAGTTTAATAATGGTAGTTAAAAATTTTAGTTGATTATGTTTTAGGTACCGTCCTCCTGATTTCAATCTGTTAAATGTGTTTTGGTGCTTAGCTAATTGCCAAATTCTGATATGGTCTTTGAGGGAAGATTAGCTGTCGTACGTCGTACGTGCTGTGCAACATATACCCAAATATTCTAAGGTAACATATGTTTTCTTGAATATTAACAATTTTTTATCAAGGACAACCGTATATCCACATATATCTTGTTGCAGAATTTTCAAATATGTATTTGAGGTGATAAAGTTGTTGAGTCTTAGTACATTTGACCTGTAGAGACTAGAGACAGATGCAATTCTAATAAAAACTTGTAACAAATGTCATTTATTCCCTCTTTTTGGGTTTACTTCTTATATTATATTAAAAACTTGTAACAAATGTCATTTTCACTTGTAAATATGGTAGACACACGGAGAGCATGGAGGATTTGATGGTTTATGAAATGTAATTTATTTTGTATAATAAATATTGTCTTTTTTTGATGATAAAGTGACCGGTCATTGGAAAAGATTTATTCTTATTATATTAAATTAATAATTAGTTTAATATTTGAAAAAGAAACTAGATTTAATTATAGTAATAAATTAATAATAATAAAAAAAATGTTAGTATTTATTAAAAATTTAAAAATAAATAAATTATGGTTGTTTAATATAAATGTAATTATTATAAATAAATTTAATTTACTTTAAAATTATTAAATTATATTTATTAATTTGGTAATTATAAATAGAAAAATATTTTAATTTTAGAATAATTAATTAAGTAATAAGAGATCATAAAACTAAAGTTTGTCCAAGAATAACGCTTCTCATATATAAGAATAACAAGATATATGTTTGAGTTTTTAAAATTTAAAATAGGAATTTTTTTGAATAATTGAAATTGGTTAATTTTAAATATTTTATGTTTTATAATAAATGTTCTGGGATTTTTTGAGTGCAGGATTTAATTTTTTTTTGAAATGGTCGTATTAAACGGTTATGCTGTCAAATTTTTTGTGAATTTTAATTAAGTAAAGTAGTTTTAATTTTTTTTGTTATATGTTATGTCAACATAATGAGAATTATAATGAATACTATATAATTTAGTTAATTAGTATTATTATAATTAATTGAAAATTATTAAAAAAAAATAATTAGTAGTTAATTAGAAATTAATTTATTTTCTCTGTCTCAGTATGCTTATGATTGATGGTTGTTGACCACAACTATCAATTATAGGGATATCGACACAGAAATGATAAGTTTAAAATATTATTAATAAAATTGTCGACCTTCGAATTGGCCAACGATACGGAGTCAAATAAAACGATAGAAAATGAGATGAAAATCAAGACGAAAAGATAAATGACACAAACGATTTATAGTGGTTCGACCCCAATCAAATGGTAATGACCTACGTCCACTTAATATTCTTATTGATGTAGAATTCCAAGAACTGTGATGAATGAACTAGGGTTCACGAGTTTCACAAGCTCTCGGATGAATACAATTGTGGTGGATAACAACACTCTTTTTCTCTCTTAGAATTCCGAAGCTCAAAAGTTCAAAAAGCCAAAAGTCCTCTCTCTTGAGCCCTTTGATTCTTCTTTATAGAGCCAAGGATTTTTACATGGGTCAATGGGCCTTAATTACATTTAATACGGGCGTATCTAAATAATAATGGAAATTACAATTAATACGGAATTATAAGATTGCATATCTGAAGGAAATAAATAAATATATGCAACCAGGATGGTCGCCCATAATTATGATGCCTGATGAGCCAATGATCTTCTGATCGAGGGTCGAGCAGATTATACTCACTTAAAACTACCACGTGCATCCCACGTGTAGGCCAATCCTGCCACGTCATCAGGTAGTTCGTTTTTGGGTAAACATTTGCCCCCCAAGTTTATTTTACTGCGACAAGCATAAAGTAAACTTAACCAATCGACCCTCCGTGTGACCTGTCACATCTGTCAGAGCCTTTTTGAAAAAGGTAACTAATCATGTCGTTACAGTTTCCCAAAAAGCATTTTGACGTTTAACACATTTCCTCATGTTTCAAAAACTCACCCCCATCATTACGTTTTTATATGTGCCTCGATCAATATAAATAATCATTTCTTTTCACTTTTCACTTTTTACTTTTCTTCTTTTCCTCAAGAACTCTGAAGAATAAAGCAAGATAACTCAGAAAAAACTTGGCGATCCGAGGTGTGTCCGTCCAGCTTGCGCATCAACGCTCGTGATTTTGTTTCTATCTTCTATCCAAGTAAGTTTCCTGGTCTTCTTTGTCTCTGATATGCCATGCAATAACTATCTCTCGAGTTTTCTGATATTTGGTATTTGAGTTTCTGAATGTTCTTGAGAAAAACTGATTTGGGGTAATCGGGCTTGTAGGTAGTAGCATGATCGGATAGGGAAAAAAAATACTAAATGAGGCTTAGGATTTGGCTTGGGAGTTAGGATTACTGATTTAGGACGCAAAATTGACGTAAAAATTCGATTTTTAGGCACTAGAAAAAATCTAGGGTTTTCCCGCCTTTTCTCATAGTCGAAAAGTTTCCCTGAAAAAAGTTTTCACTTATGCTTTTTAATCCGTTTTTCCAAACTGTTCGCATGTTTTTAGTGTTTACGTTAGAATGTTGCTGGTCGTATAAAAGCTTAACTTTTATACACGAGCAACATTATCCCAATATTTCCACTTCTTCTGTCTATTGGCCGTAGATTCTCATCTCCCCTTTTCTGTTCGCAGATTTTCATGCACGATCCGTGGGGAGGTGAGAGGCCGATTGACGACAACTTGCTCGCACTATTGTTCGAAGATCAAGAATAGCCGTCATTGCCATTTTCAGAAGTTCCATTTTCTCAACACAACTCCACAAACAGACCTCCGACCAGCTCCACGAACATGGGTCGCGTAAAGTCTATTGCTCAAAGAAAGAAGAAAACAACCAACCCTTCTGCTAATCAGCCTGCCCCTCGCACTGAGGCTCCTTCTACCAACCCTTAGCCCATAAACACTTCACCACAAAAAATTTCAACCTAAAGCCCGACCTCGCGATGGCCTTAGGCCAGTGGCCGAATGGTATGTAGCGCCTCCTAGCATCATTTCAGCTAGGATGGTAAACAACTATCTCAAGAAGTACGGTCTTCCTTGGATAACCCTCATCAAACCTTCACCCGACCAGCGGGGAAATGTGCCTGGGGGCGCCTCAACGCCTGATCAAGGTATCATATCGAGGCAGGGGTAACTTTTCCTCTGCATCAATTCTTCCAAGGGGTGGCCAATTATTTTGAGGTCACCCCTTTTCAAATTACCCCCAACAGATATAGAGTAATCTCTGCACTCTATATCATTTACAACCACAAGAAGTGGCCTGTACCTATGCCACATGAGATCAACTACCTGTTCGATCTCAAGTCTAACCCCAACCACAACAACACGGGGTTATTCCACTTCTTCCACCAGGAGTCCGCTCGCACCTTCCTGAGCGACATCACCCACAAGTCCAATGTAGGGAAGTATTTCCATGAGTACTTTCTTTCAACAGACCTGGTCGCTGATAACCTGGCCTTCACCCGAGGAGGTAAATCTTTTACTCACTAGTCGTTTGATTTCTTTTAGCTTCTCTATACATTATTTAGAACTTTGGTGTTGTTTAGGTCCATGGTATTAACCAGACCCTACTCCAGAAATGGAGATAAGGGCAGCAGCCGTGGCCAACATGACGGACATTGAGAAGAGTGTCAAAGAGCTGGTCACAGAGAGCAACCTAAGGCTGGTTGGCCTTCTTGCACCTCACCAGGATGTGAGGGAGTCAACAACATGGAGTGCTACCCGGGGAGAGATCCCCGAGCAGCACCAGGATGTGTCACAGCCCCCGAAGAGGCGGGCTACAGGAGTGACCATCAGGGAACCTTCCAGCACTCCACGAGCAGCTGCTGCCCCTACTCAACATGGGAAGGACAAGAAGAAACTTCCTGAACACCCCAAGCCCATACTCGAGTCCTCGGATGAGAACGGTACTGACTTCTCACTCTTAGATAGTTTTCCCATTCCCTGTCATTTATTTGACGGGGATGACAACTTTAAATATGCGACTAGTTTAAATTCAGACTTCTTTAAGGCATAGAGTGAGTGTAGCAGTAGTACAATAGATAATGTATCGACTAGTAATAATGGCTCGGGTATATTACTTAGAATTTTCCTTACTCTTATTTCCTTGCTTTAGTAAGTATCTCAATTTATATTGCTTCATTGTTTGTTTCTATCCTACAGTCATGTCTTCCAATGACCCATTTGACCTGCACAGCCTACCCAAAGCCATTGGTCCTGCAAGCAGGTAGAAGGAGAGCAAGCAGCATCCTGGGGAAAGCAGTAACAATCCCTCAAGGAAAAGGGCTAGAACTGAGGATCCTCCTGCGCCCATACCTTCCAAGGAGACCACTCCTCCACCAGCTCCCGTCGACCAGAATCCTCCACCAGCTCCCATCGACCTGACTCCTCCTGATCAGTTAGGAAATACTCAAGGAGAGGCCATAATGAACATAGCCTTCAACTCAGCCAACGACAAATTGAAGAAGCTATCAAGGCATCGGTGCAGCCGAGAAGCCATCAACAACACTGGCTCCATGAAGGTCGACTAGATCTTCAGCCGCAGGCTGAATAAAGTACTCAGTGTAAGTTGTCATTTTTGCTATGCTTTAATTGTTTACCTTGTCATTTTATTTCCACTAATAGCTTTATCTTTTCTCTGATCGCAGGGGGTTCTAACCCTGAGTACTGGTTGGCGCTGCTCGGAGGCAATGGCTATTGAGTATGCCAAAGAGTTTGAGGAGAGACTTGGCGAGCAGCTCAAAGTAGTCGAGGCCAAACACGCCGAGCAACTCAAGGCGGCCGAGGAGAAAAATGCAAAACAACTAAGAGCCGCTGAGGAGAAGATTGCTAAGCTGGGCGAGGAGCTGAAGCAACATAAGGATGCCCTGGCCAGAGTCACTGAATCCAGAGAGAAGTACAAGGAGGCTTCACTGATTAATTTCATAGAGGCCTCCAAACTTCAAGATGAGCTGGCTATCAGGAGGAAAGAAACTGTTGAGCTGGAGGAGAGAGTGAAATCGCTCGAAGAGACTAACGCCAGTGACTTGGAGAGGTTCAGGGGAGCCACATTTAACTGCTTTTATATGTTTTGGAAAAACAACTGCGAGGCAAACTTTGATTATTTATTAGAGCGTATGAAGTAGGCTGAGCTGGCTAGGTGCGTTGCTCGCAGCACCACAGACATATCGCATATATGCCAAATATGCCCGAAATGGCCAAAATATGAAAATCACCCAATTAACCAGAAATGGGTTCACATGCATATTTTTTTTTTTTATCAAGAAGAAAAGGAACTTCATTGAACAAACAAGCTGTACAAAACAGTGCAAATCACTCAAAACTGAACCTGTACAAAAAAAACCAGCAAAACCTCTCACTAATTACATTGTAATTTCCTTAAAAAGGTCTGCTCTTGGACTGTAAACTTTCTAAAATTAACCAAGTAAAGTCTATATTTAACTACATTCTTAATCTCATTAGCAAGACAATCAGCTGCCAAAGAATAGTCATCAAACAAGCATCTGTTCCTATTCCTCCAAATACTGTAAGCAGTAGCAGCAACAGATAAGTTCATAATGGCTGCCATCAGACCATGCCGAGATCTAGCAAGCCAGACACTCCAACTAGTGAAGTCACTCGGCCAAGCAATGAAACCAAACCAGTTAAACAATATTTGAAGCACCTGCTTAGATAGACAACAAGCAAAGAATAGATGATGGTGACTCTCGGGATAGCTCCCACAAACCGGACACAGCTGAATAGGCACCTGAATATGCAGTCTAATCAGGTTGTCCCTAGTAAGAAGCTGCTCATTAATCACCTGCCAAAGAAGGAATCTATGCTTTGGTAAGGTAAGCTTGCACCAAACTGCAGAAGAGTAGCCTACAAGCTGCTGGTTTAAAGCAAAATTATACAATTTGGAAGGCTAGAATCTCCCAAAACAACCCGCTGCCTGAATCTCAGTAAAACCAAATTTCTCCCTTATGTGACATAACTTCCTCCAATACCAACTACAGTAAGATTTCAGAGTGTAACTCCAGAAATTGAGGCCTTTCAAATATATAGAATTGACCCATTTAACCCATAAAATCTCAGGCTGCTCAGATAAAGCCCAGATATATTTGGCGAGAATAGCTCTATTCCAAAGAGCACCATCTCTGAAACTAAGGCCACCATAAGCTTTAGGAAGGGAAACCTTCTACCAAGAAGCCAGATGAGGTTTACTTCTCAGACCAGCACTACCCGACAGAAAGCTACGGCATAACTTCTCTATCTCCTTAACAATACTCTGTGGTAAAATAAAGATGCTCATCCAATAATTTCGGAGACCAAATAAAACTGAGTGGATGAGCTGCATTCGGCTTGCATAAGACCAAGAGTGAAGTCTTAATCTGATTTTTTGCCAAATTATTTCACAATCCTCATGTCTCCACTTAGTTGGCCTCATAGGTACCCCAAGGTACTTAAGAGGAAAGGAGCCTTCCGAAAGATGCACCTCTTGTGCTATAATTTTTCTCTCAGCAGAAGAAACTCCTCCAAAAAAATTTTGAGACTTAGCTGAATTTATAGTCAAACCAGTAGCCGAACTGAATTCCTCAAGAGTGTCTTTAAGAGCAAGAACAGCTGAATGAGTACCCTTACAAAAAAGGATCAAGTCATCAGCAAAACAGAGATATATAAGCTTTAAATTCTTGCACATAGGGTGATATCTGAAAGAAGGTTCAAGAGCAGCAAGTTGAAGTCTCCGAGTCATATATTCCATGATAAGAACAAACAAAAGAGGAGACATTGGATCTCCCTGACGCAGCCCCTTCTTACCCTTGAATTTACCTTGAACACGACCATTCATGAGTAAAGAATAAGAAGTAAACACACCATTATCCATCCTATAAATTTCATGGGAAAGCAGAGAGCTTTTAAAAGATCCTCTAGGAATTGCCAATCTACCGTGTCATAAGCCTTGCTTAAATCAATCTTAATAGCACATCTAGGGGAAGTAATAGCCCGACCATAGTTTTTAATAAGATCCTGAAAAATCATGATATTATGAGTTATTGAACGACCCCTAATAAAAGCCCCCTGGTTCGGCTGAACAATAGCAGGAAGAACCAAAGCCAATCTAGAACATAACAGCTTAGCAATACATTTATACAAAGTTGTGCAGCAAGCAATTGGCCTATAGTCTATAGCTCGGGAAGGATTGCCACCTTAGGGACTAAAGACAAGGAAGTTTCATGAAGATCTGAAGGAAAGCTCCCTGTTTCCAAACAATGACTGATAGCTGAACAAACTTCATTCCCAACAACATGCCAGGTAGCCTTGAAAAAACTAGAGCCATACCCATCAGGACCCGGAGATTTGGTAGAGGGAATACCAAATAAAGCACTTCAAATTTCCTTATAGGAGAAAGGTTTTAACAGCAGAGTTTGGTGATTTATCGAGAGCTTAGGACCCAAGTCTATGCAAGCCATATTAATACTACCTGTAGCTGAACTCGGGCTCCCCAAATAACCTCTGAAATGCTCAACAAAATGAGAAACAACCTCAGAAAAATTATCCACGAGCTTACCTTGATCCTTAACAAATGAAGCGATGCCATTATCAGCTATTCGCTGCTTCAGATAAGCATAGAAAAATGATGTGTTCATATCTCCCTTCTTTAACCAGTCTATTTTACTTCTTTGGGTCAAAAAACTATGTTACATTTTTTCCTGAACTAAGTAAGCTTCCGCAGCATCCTTAACTATTTGTTGGTATCTGAACTCAGTCGGGTTAGCTTGGGCTTTTAACTGAGCATGCTGGTACTTCTCTTTTGCCAAGTCAAAGCTCAAACCAATATCTCCAAAAGTATTATGATTAAACTTCTTTAAACTATGTTTCAACCTCAAAGTTTTTTAAAAAATAGCCCTTAAACCAGTAGCCTGAATAGGTAACTGCCAGCTGAACCAAACCACTTCAGAAAACTTATGATGATCAGCCCAAAAATTGTAAAACCTAAACAACTTAGTACCCAAACTCACCTTAGACTGAATGTTAACAACACAAGAGCAGTGATCGAAGACTACTTCCCATCTAAAGACAGTAGTAGCATGAGGAAATAGATCAATCCAAGCCTCATTTATAAAAACATGATCAATTTTAGAATAGATGCGAGCTGGACCATTTTCATTATTAGTCCAGGAGAAAAACGAACCTAAACTTTTTAAGGGAGCAACATGAGCCTCCTCAAGCCAACGAACAGAGTCTGCCAACTCAACACCAGAAATCGGATTACCACCAGCTCTATCCATACTAGAAAAAGGGGCATTGAAGTCCCCTAAAATAATCCAAGCTTCATTCACGAGGGAAAGCCTAAGTAACCCCTCCCATAACCTCCTTCTGCCTTCTAAAGAATTAAATCCATAGACAAAAGTAACAAAAAACCTTTGCTTCTGACCAGCCATCGTAACCAAACAATGAACAAATTGATGAGATTCCTCAATAATTGTAACCTTAACAAAAACCTTCCTCCAAACTATCAATATTCTACCCTCTGTAACTAAACTGGTATAAAACTCCCAATTAGGTAACTTTTGCTCCATAAAATCAAGAATTTTAGTCCCCTTCATTTTAGTCTCCAAAAAACCTCTGATACCAATTTTGAACCTACTACAAATATCCACAACTGATTTATGCTTATTATAACTGTTCAGACCCCTTAAATTCCAACTGAGAATATTACTATTATCCATTAGTAGAAATAGGTAAGGGAATACCATCTTTATTACCACATAAATGCTCTTGAAGAACCTGAAACTGATTGAGTTGTCCTTGCCTGTAACGACCCAAATTCGCTATTAAGGCTTAAGGGCCTTGAGTAGCGTGCCTGGAGGGCATAATGGGATTCTGTGTGTGACTTTAATGAGTTTAATGCATGATTATGATGTAATGCACGTTATATGACTATTTGATTATTTGTGATGCATGACTATGTGAATTAGTATGCATGTAGACCTGATTGAGCATATTTATAATTTGGCCATTTTGGGCATGACTGTGTTGATATCTGTGATCTATGACTCGAGACAATCCTAGAATGAGCGGGTTAGCGGAAAAGTCAAAGCGGGAATCTGTACCCGGCTTGGGTTAAGCCTGGGGAGTTTAAATGAGAATTTGGAAATATATTGAGGTTAATCTTGATGATGAGGAATGTATATTTGATGATTAATCAGGTATTGGGTAGCGAGCGGGAATTATTAGGAACACTTGAGGAATTAGTGGGAATTTGGGTGATATGACTAAAATGCCCCTTTATGGACATAAAGGTTTAGAATTAGTACGGGAGGGCATTTTGGTCTTTAGGCTTGTAAGAGATGAATTAAAGGGGGGCTTTATACTTAGTGGATTTTGTAGAAAAGAGTATAGGCTGAAAAGAAAGAAAGAAGGAAGAGAAAAGAAAAGAGGGAAAACAGAAGGGTTTGGCTTTAAAGAACAGTTTGTGGCTCTCCCAACCAAATTCCTTCATTTTCTTGGAATCAAGCTCAGTGGAGAGCTAGGGTAGGCTGAGCATCAAGGATCCTAAGCTAGACTTGAGGATTTACAAGGGATTAGCAAGATCGCATCAGAAATTTGAGGTAAGTTCTTGGAGATTTCTGTTTTAGGGCTTGACTGGTTTGGATTGTGTTTTGAGCTAAATGGATGGGATTTTTGGGGAAATCAGGTCAAGGTTGTGAAGGTACAAGCTAAGGAGGTCTAGGGTTCAATTCAAGGACAAAATTCCACCCACGGTATGATTTCTAAGACCTTATCTTTGATTGTTTGAGTGGATTTCTGGTTTTTGGGTTCATTATGTTAGATTTTGAGTTTTGGGTTGCTTGAGGTTAGGGTTGAGTTCTTGGGATGTTTGGGATGAGTGTGAGGTGTGGTTAAGTGTGTTTTTGGGCTTGGGAAAGATTTGGACAAGTTTGGGGTTGAAATGGTGGAAGAAAATCGCAAGAAGCGATTTTGGGTTTGGCTGGTCTGCAACTAGCGCTACAGCGCTAGTCGGGGGGCGCTGTAGCGCTAGCCCCTGTTTCTGATGGGGTGGTTCTGCTTGTAGCGCTACAGCGCCCTCTTTAGAGTGCTGTAGCACTGCACTGTTCACAGAGGGGATTTTTGGGCTTTTGTGAAGGGATTTTGACCTAGGGTTCGGGGCTCGATTCCGCCACTTTGTTTTGGGGATCTAGGACTTCCCGGGGGCTCGGGATTGGTCCCGGGGGCTCGGGATTGGTCTCGAGGCTAGGTTTTGGACTCGAGGTTTGGTAATGACTTTGACTTATGGATTTTATTTAGGTAAGCGCTAGGGCTCGAGTAGGATCGTGCTCAAGGAGTCAGGTTGATCAAGGCCATCGAATTTAAAGGTAAGAAAACCGTAACACCCGGGATTAGGGCATGGGCCCGCAGTGTTATTGCAGGGCATGGCCCTAGATTGTTTTACTTGCAAATGTATGACCTTGAATGAATTATTATATGTTTGAATGATTATTTCGAAATGTATTATGCGTGCAATTATAATGAAATGAACGACTAAGGCTGAGGGCGGCAAAGGCCGAGAGCGGCAAAGGCCGGGTACGGCCTTGGGGCCGGAAGTAACACTCAGCACATGGGGTGCTTATAGCCAGGGTGGGACCCAAGGGATACATGAGTTATCCTTACGGTGAGGACCGAGACCCCAGGCTTTGGTAAGGCCTTTGGGGCGGCATGGCCGTGCTTGTTTAGTCTGATGGTTTTCCTATTTATCAGTGGATTATGTCAGCTATATTATTTGCATATGTTATGTACTATTTGGGTTTTCTTGCTGGGCTTCGGCTCACGGGTGCTCTGTGTGGCAGGTAAAAGCAAGGAGTCAGTCAACCGGCCATGAGTATGGAGAGCGCGGGGGTGGCGCGTACATGTTCGGCCTGCCCGACTGCTTTGGTTGGGGGCATTTTGTATATGGCTGTATTAACTCATTCTTTTGATAGTTAACCTGGTGTAAATCTATTTTTGAATTGTAAATATTTTGTAAACTTTATTTTTGGGATCCCAGATGTTTGATACTTAATGTTTTCAATGAAACTAAACATTTTCAATGAGTACAGCCTTAAACTCTGGTTTATACACACTTTTGGTTTTAGAAACCACGTATAGTCAGTCAAAAGCACGATTTTGTTTTAAACTCACTAAGTAACGACTCTAAGGTAGTAGGGCGTTACAACTTGGTATCAGAGCGAGCCAAGGTTTATTGGTTCTGGAGATTGACCGAACATGTATGCACGCTGCCATTGAAAAGCTCGACTCAGGGTTGATTGGTATGGTCGATTGATATATACATGAATATGTGTTTAATGCTTTGTGTGCCTGCCTAGATTGTTATGAGCATGATGAGTGAAATAACATATGCATGATGCCAGGGCAGGGCCCGTTGTGATGAGTGAAATAACATATCCTCATGTTGATTTTGGTTGTTGTTGAAATTGAGAGGTGGAAAATGGACCTTGTTATCATGCCTGATGAGCGATGTCACTGATTGCAGGCATTTAGTTGTAATGCCTCGCCAATCATCGAGACTCCGCGGCATTCGGGCCGAGGATGACAACCAGGGTCAGGACCCTCCACCTGCTCCTCAGAACTGGCAGCAGATTTTAGCCGAGATGGAGGCTAGGTTGAAGAGAACAGAGGAAGAGTTTAGTCAGTTGAGGCAACCAGCTCCTCCACCAGCCACTGGGTTACCACTACAGCCGAGTGTGGTACCAGCTCCGGTTCAACCCGTGACTGAGAACAGGTTGGAACCACTGTATGAAAGATTCAGGAAACATCAACCTCCTACCTTTGAGGGCGGAGCAGACCCACTGCAGGCTGAGCAGTGGATGAGTACGATTTCTGTAATCTTGGACTTCATGAGGGTTGAAGGAAAGGACAGGGTTGATTGTGCCAGTTATATTCTTAAGAATGATGCAAGAATATGGTGGGATGTGGTAAGGCAGCGAAGGGATACTGCAGCTATGACTTGGGAAGAGTTCAAGAGCATTTTTAACGAGAAGTACTACAGCGTGGCAGTTCGAGCCGCGAAAGCTGACGAGTTTATCAACCTGACTCAGAGCAGGTTATCCGTCACCGAGTACACCCTGGTATTTGACAGATTGGCGAAGTTTGCGCCAGAGCTAGTGCCGACTGATGCGGCCAGAAGGGGCAGGTTTATACGGGGATTGAACGTAATGATCGCCCGTGATGTGAGTATTACACTGGCTCCAGAGACTACTTATGCGCAAGTGGTAGACAAGGCCCTCATTGTTGAGAGGGCTAAGGATCAGATCTGGAAAGATAGCGCTGCTAGGCGCGATACCAGGAGGGTTGTGCCTTCTTCTTCTGGGCCTAGTCGGGGCAGCGGCCCCAGTGAGCAGAAGAGGAGAGCACCAGATTCATTTGCTCCTTATGGGTCTGATAGGAGGGTTCGCGGTTCGATGGGTGGCCGCCAGGGCGGAAATGACAGTTGGAGGAACTCTCCGATTTGTCCTCGATGCAGGCGACGGCATCAGGGCGAGTGCCGGACCAGGGCATGTTTTGTGTGTGGGAGCACCAGCCACTTGAAGAACGACTGCCTGCAGGCCAAGAAAGAGGAGCCAAGGCAGGGAGATAGCCTCGCTCCTGCTAGGGTTTTCACTTTGACTCAGACTGAGGCAGAGGCCAGTCCCTCAGTGGTCACAGGTCAGATTCTTAGCGCTGGATCCTTGTTTACTGCATTGATTGATTCTGGTGCTACGCACTCATTTGTTTCTGCTAGGGTGATTGATTAACTTTGTAGACCTAGTATTTTGTATGCTAGGGGTTTTCAAACTTTATTGCCTACAGGAGATCTGGTAGTCTCTAGGAGGTGGGTTAGAGCATTACCAGTAGTTATAGACAGTAGAGAATTGTTTGTTGACCTGGTTGAGCTAGATATGGACGATTTTGATATAATACTAGGAATGGATTGGTTAACGCGGTATGGAGCAACAATTGACTGTAAGCGACGAATGGTGACCTTTGAACCAGAAGGCGAGGCACCCTTTGTGTTTGTGGGAACGGTGAGTGGACCGCGGGTGCCTATGATCTCAGCACTAAAGGCTAGAGACCTGATGCAGGAGGGTTGCATAGGATTCCTAGCGAGTATTGTAGATTCCTCCAAGGTGACGGCAGTGGGACCGAATGAAACCAGAGTGGTCTGTGAGTTTCCGGACTTGTTTCCAGCAGATCTGCCGGGATTGCCGCCACAGCGGGAGATTGAGTTCGTCATAGAGTTGGTTCTGGGAGCAGAGCCAGTGTCCAAGGCACCCTACAGAATGGCTCCGGCAGAATTAAAAGAATTGAAGATTCAGTTGCAGGAACTACTGGATTTGGGGTTTGTCAGACCGAGTTTCTCGCCATGGGGTGCTCCAGTGTTATTTGTTAAGAAAAAGGATGGATCGCTCAGGATGTGCATCGATTACAGGGAGTTGAATAAGTTGACCATCAAGAACAAGTATCCGTTGCCTAGGATCGACGATTTATTTGATCAGCTTCAAGGGAGTACAGTGTTTTCGAAGATTGATCTCCGATCAGGCTACTATCAGTTGAGGATCAAAGAAGAGGACGTACCAAAGACTGCTTTCCGGACACGGTATGGGCATTATGAATTTCTGGTTATGTCCTTTGGATTAACCAATGCCCCAGCGGCATTTATGGATTTGATGAACAGAATTTTCAAGGACTATCTGGATAAGTTTGTGATTGTATTTATCGATGATATCCTAGTATACTCCCAGTCAGAGACAGAGCATGAGCATCATCTGCGCCTGGTGTTGCAGCGGTTGAGAGAGCATAAGTTATATGCTAAGTTTAGCAAATGCGAGTTCTGGTTATCGCAAGTTTCATTTCTGGGCCATATTATCAGTAAAGATGGGTTACTGGTCGACCCAAGCAAGACGGAAGCAGTAAGAGATTGGCCTAGACCCAACAATGTTCCTGAAGTTAGAAGTTTCCTTGGACTAGCAGGTTACTACCGGCGGTTTGTAGAAGGGTTCTCCAGAATTGCTACTCCAAAACCAGAGCAAGCTTTACATTTAATAGGTAGCCATTCATATTCCACCTCTTGTTCCATTATCTGACCAAACTCATTCAGAAATTGAATACTTCAAGGGGGATTATCAGTTACTTCCATATCCACAAGAACTCTTGCAAACTGAATTCTTGAACGCACCCTAGTAAATTTATCAACCATTATCGGTTTACCAAGCGTACTCACAAGTGCACTAAGACATTTGCTACCC
This sequence comes from Humulus lupulus, assembly GCF_963169125.1. Lineage (NCBI taxonomy): Eukaryota > Viridiplantae > Streptophyta > Magnoliopsida > Rosales > Cannabaceae > Humulus > Humulus lupulus. The sequence continues at coordinate 225,922,486 of NC_084802.1, forward strand.
CAATACTGCAGCCCTAAGTCAGGCAAATGAATCCAGAGCGAAACTGAACGAACAAGGCGAATAGTGCTAAGATCCGCAGACCATGGCCGAATGATAACAGGCTTCTGATCAAAATGAAGAATACCATTCTCAAGAACTTGATCCCTTGTAGCTTCATCATTGAATTTAACCATGGTTAAACCCATTGTCATTCTTGATATCTGAACAATCCCTAAATGACCCCATACTCTTTTAATGAATCCTTCAAAAACAGCCATAGGAGGATTAGCCCCTAGCACCATACATATAACTGCCGAACTCCAATTCGCAGATTGGACTTTAACCTCCTCTGCATCTATCTTTGCATATTTCCTTCCATCTTTGAATAAAGGCTCAGAAAACTCAAGTTTCTGATCAGAAAATGAAAGCTTACTTGCTGTAAATTGCTGCCATTGACGTTGAGCTGAAGCTTGAAAATCCCCTTCCTCAACCTTATCCGCCCAAGTTGCCCTATGCGAGATCGAATTTACTGGCCCATCTCCAACGAAACCTTCATCCTGAGAACTTCTAGTCCCAGACAGACGTTGCTCTTCATTACTGAAATCTAAACCCTCTTCTCGAGCCTCTTCATCTTCGTTCAACACATCAGACTCTTGGTCTTTAAACACCAGATCAGTAGGGACAGAACTATTAGGATCCTTCTGATCTTGAACCTGCGGAATCTCTTGATCGTCTACCCTAATTACAGGCTTACGTATCAGTTTCTTCCTCTTCGCCATGGGAGAGAGCAAACCGTACCTAAGCCTTCGCCATGGGAGAGAGCAAACCGAACCTAAGCCTCTTCACATGCATATTTAATACACCTAAACATGCATATAATAATTTAATAACATAATAAATCAAATATGGCCCTCCTGACCTCCTAATCGAGGTCCTAAACCTTATTAGGGATTTTGGGGCATTACAACTATCCCATCCTTACAGAAATTTCATCCTCGAAATTTATCTGAACCGCCCGGAATATAAATTCCGCACAACTGATTCCAGTTTCCTAGGTCGTTCACTTGACCTCACTGTCTCTGTAACATTACCTTAATTCAAGGTATAACTTTGTTTCTCAGAACCCTGTTCTTTCAGTCTCATATCTGGACTGGCTATTCCTTACAGGATAACATAGCCTCAATCTCCAGATTCTCATAACTCAACACATGAGTTTCCTTTTAACCCATGTCCTCAACATGGAAATACAAATACATTGTATACAGCTAACAGTGCCAATGGTAAGGCCAATCCAAAGGCAACCTGATCGGTCCTATCCAGGATTCAAACGGTCAAGATAATCTAGGGCTCAACTTGCCCTCAACTCCTCACCCCTTTCCACGGTGATACTTTAAGGAAGATACAATCTTCTACTTGGAACTCCATGTTCCTGCTTTCAACTTAATAAAAAAAATTCATTTACTCTTAGACGTGAGCATCCAAGCTCTAACCTCTACTAATCTCAATGGTCCCCTGAACTACCTCGGGATCCAGATATATTATCTCATTCATCTTATAAGATGTTCTTCCAATAATAATTGGATAACTCTCTCTCTGATTTACCATCAGTCTGAGAATAATGAACTGTACTGAATTCCATTCATACACTCGTTTCCTTCCTTAACCCTTCCAAGACCTGAAAGTAATAATAGAGTCTTCATCTGATAAGATAGACCTTGAATTCTCAATAAGGCATACTATCTCTCTCACAGAGAAATCTGAATACTGATCAGTTGTATTACTTGTCCTTACTGATAGAAGTGGCTCACTTTAAATACTGGTCCATAATGACCCAATCTAAATCACGATGACCCACTAACTTGGGCAATCCCATCGCGAAACCCACCGCGATGCTTTCTTATTTCCATTATAAAATACTCAAAGGCTACAATGGCCCCACTGATTTCTAATACTTTGAATTAACCTGCTAACAGGCTAAGAACTTTACCACATATACCATTAGGTCCCTCTCCATCTTAGGCCATCACTATAAAACTTTCAAACTTTGGTACACTGTCATGATGCCTAAATGAAGAGAATAAAATAGTAACATGAGATTCATCCAGAATCTCCCAATTAATCTCAGTGTCTATCAGATTCCAAATCCGATCCTTATACCTCAATAAATTTATACCTGACACTGTTTAATCCTTAGCTAATCCATCTAAGACTTTCCACTCAATTTTTCCTATCTATGGTTCACTTAATTGTCTTTCCTTTTGATATTCTCTGAGATAGTAATCTCAAGCATAAAACTGGCCACCTGTTCCACCAGAAACTTTACTCTAATTTTGGTCAGATCCTTTAAACCAACATGTTGCATAAGAAATCACTTTTCTCTGTGTTACTGAGGTGTCATAACAACCTACCAACTGATTCTGATCTATAAAAAGACTCAGAACTCTTTTCCAAGGTACATATAATATCCTGCTTGTCCAAGGAAACTCCTGCCCCTAAGGCGTTCCTTGACCTTGGAAAATCTCTAACTGAGAATATATCACAATAATATTGATCCAGAAGATCACAAATTCAATTCAGATACATCTTGATTAGTCTGTTCATCTGATTCATAAAACAACTTGGCATTAACCAAATTCTCAAAACATCACCCAGCACTTCCAGTGCTCTTATCTAATATAAAAACAGTCTTCTGCTTATCCTTCTCCCTGATCTCTAGCTAGTAATAACCAGCTCAAAGGTCTCCCTTAGAGAATACCATCTTACTCAATAACTGAGTCCCTTAGGTCTTACAACTTTGCTGAAGCCATTCAATACAGTGCCCTAGGCCTGATTCCATCCCTGACACTAATCCACTCACCATTCTATCTCTTCACATAAAGGAAACCCTAGCAAATCCCCTGGAAGCACATCCAGAAACTCACAGACTAATCCAGTCTGTCCTGATCCCACTGGTGCAATCTAAGTGGTATCCACCACACTATCTAAGAGGTCTATGCATCTCCCTGCAATAAAACTCTAGCTCTCAATACAGATGTCATCAGCATACAAAATCCATGCACAGTGCCAACTGACACAAGAATTTCCACTCTCAAGCCCAAGAGTTACTATCCTTTCCTTGCCCTTTAGAATTGCCTCACACTTAGTTAACCAATCCATATCTAGGATCATCTTGAAGTCAATCATAGCCATCTTTATCAAAATCACTGATGAGCCCCTTTTATCATAACCCAATTCATATCTTAAGTCACTAATACAGTATTGCATTCCCATCACAACATAACCATGTGATCTGTATTTCATCTCTATACCTCTCTATATGCAACAAACAAAGAACAACCTGGCACCAAAACCAGTCAGCATAATACAAAATCAGAACTAGAAAGCTGACCTGCCACCCCTGAGAAACTAGTCTCAGTCTCAGTCTCTAGCAGCATCGGAATGAACACTCGAGCTGGAGTCGAGTTGTCCATCCCCTTTTGTTCATCCTCTCTTAGCCTTGGGAAATTCTTCCTACGATGCCCCACCTTTCCACAAAAGAAGCATACCTTTGCTCGGCATTTTCCTAGATGATGCCTCTTGCACCGATTGCATATTGGATAAGTCTTCCAACTTTCATTCTTTCTTGCTCTAATAAGTGGAGGTACCATTATCTGAGCTCTGTGCTCTCCAGCACTCTTCTGCCCAATCTGATGTCTTGCATTCTCAACAGTAAGAGCCTTCCCTACCACCTGAGCGTAAGTAGAGATTTCATGCACTAGGGCAGCTCTAATGCCCTAAGCTATCCGGGAATTCAATCCTTGGATAAACCTTTCTTTCCGAGATACATCTGTGGGTACCATGTCAAAAGCAAACTTGGCCAACCCATCAAATCTGTTAACATACTCAATTATTGTTGCATTTCCCTGAATGAGATTAAGAAATTCATTCACTTTAGCAGTCTTGGCTGCTTCCCAGTAATAATTTTCATTAAAGAGCTGCCTAAATTCTTTCCAATCCATCACAACTGTGTCTCGAGTCTGGGATACTACCTCCCACCATGTCCGGGCATCATCCCGCAATACATATGTAGCACAGATCACCCTATCATGACCTACCAGCCCATACTGTCAAGAATGGAACTGATCATGCCCATCCATTGCTCAGCTCTGAATGGATCTAGGCCAACCTCGAAGACTGGAGGGTAATACTCCTGGAATCTTCCACAGAGAAATTCCCATTTGCTCTCAACCATAGGCTGAGCCAAAGCTGGTACTACTCTTGGCAAAACAAAGGAAGAGGTGTTTCCCAACAGGTTCTGTTGTTGCTTCAAACACTTAATCTCTTCCTCATGCCTCTGTAATCTTGATTGCAAATCAGTAAGTACCTGCTGAAAATTCTGAGGAGCAGGTGAAGAACTCAAACCCTGGCTGTAACTCCCAGCCTCTGTATAACTACCACTAGGCCTCACAATCTGCCTTGGATACATACTTGCTGATTGAATCTACAGTCAATAACTTGACCCATTAATCGTGATGAGCATATCAAGAGCTTTCCCCACGGGAACAATATTACCACACTACATTCACAAATCATTGCAGTGCTAGAAACATGCCCATGGCATTCATACATCAATCATAATCCCTGCTCTTGAAACATACATCCCATGCCTCCAACTCCAGCATGCAATTATCACAATTATAATATTCATGGAGCAGGTAATCATATGATCACATTCATATATATATTCACGGAGCATGTAATCATATAGTCAAGAGCCAAGCTCTATCAGAATCTCATGCTCCCTAATACAATGTGCAGGTAAAGCATTCACATTCTATTTAAGCAGTTAAGCACATAACTACAGAAATAGTTACCATTCCCTGAGTGAAGCTATCTTCAGTGACGAGTGTACATGCCCAGCTTGTCTTTAGGAACCATAAACCTTGGCTCGATTTGATACCAAGTTGTAACGCCCTAAACTCCAGGGACCATTACGGTGTGCCTTTTAAACAGTGCTAAATTCGCTAATCGAGTCATTTGGCCATAATCGTGTAACTAAGTATGAGTAGCGGTTTAGGGTTAAAAAATTTGGTTAAGATATAACGTTTCACTAAAACGTTTACTATATACATTGGGATCCCAAAAATATAATTTAAAGGTTCATTACAAGACAATATTTACAACTAGCCGATCTAAGCGGCAAAACAGGGTTTAACCCTAGTTCCTCTTTCAACCCTTGGTCGTGGTGGTCGAGCATCCGCATATGTACACATCGTCACCTAAGCTCTCCAACTCAAGGATGGTCCAGCTTTCTTTTGCCTTTACCTACACTACATATCACTCGTGAGCCGAAGCCCAGCAAGAAAACTCAATATGCTCATGGATAGTAATAACATGTCATCAAATCATATCTGGCATGCCTAGCAAATATAGTTCTAATCAAGCATGCAAATAAGTTCTCATAATGATGGGTATCCAGGATAAGGAATCCTGCCCTCCTGAATGGATGACTATTAAGTCAATCCTAATCAGATAAATGATTTAACATTGGTGGTTCCGGTAACCATGCTGAGCTTATAACCCTAAATAGAAGAGTGACAGTTGTAAAAGTCACTAAGGTGGGTTCTGTTCCCTTTACAAATAAGTGATCACGTCACTAGCTTAAACAGAATAAGTGATTGATAAGCAAGTCACCAATGCAAACCAATCGAGTGACTATAGAGTCACTACTGTGGGTACCGCTCCCTTAGCCATGTGACGATAGGGTCACCTGGGCTTTACAAATTAGTGATCCTTTCACTAGCTTAAACAAGGTAGGTATTTGATGAACTAGTCACCAACATAAACCTACCGAGTGACCATAGAGTCACAACTGTGGGTACCGCTCCCTTAGCCATGTGACAAATAGTCACCTAGGCCTTTGGCCCTGGCTCTGAGTAACTAGTCATAGACTAGATAAGCGATTATAATTTTCATCGAACTTAGGGTCGGTCTGACATTAATTGTAATGCCCCAAATTTCCTAATAAGGGTTAAGACCTTGATTAGGAGGTCGGGAGGGCCATAATTGAGTTTTTATGATAATAAATGATTATATGCATGTTAATGTGGATTATATTATTATATGATGATAAATGCATGCATATGGGTGTAATTATAATTATAAGGGCATTTTGGTAATTTGGCCCATTGAGGGCATATTGTATAATTGGGTGCATATTGTGATTTGTGAATGAGATCCCATTATTATGGAGATATATTCGAGCTATTCGGTATGAGACGGTCATATATAATGGATTAGCGGTTTTTCCATAACGGGGTCAATTTTGGGGTAATAGAAATATTTATTTGATGATAAATTGGGAATATTTGAGATCAGGAGAAAATTTCGGAGGTTTTGACTATAATATTCTCGGGGGTGTTTTCGGGACCCCGAGCATTAGGTTTTATTTGAGGTTACTTAAGCTTGAAGTAGCTTATCAGATAGAACGTACGTTAGAAAACCTCTCGTTCTCCTTCGTTAGTTCATTTTTGTTATCCGAAGCATTTTCGAAGAAATCTTGAGTTCTAGGAGTCGGAATCGAGCGAGGATCGAGGCATAGCGATCCTAGGAAAGATTAGAAGCTTCTTAATCGAAGGATTCGACAGAGAGCAACACAATTAAAGGTAATCTAAGTTTAAGTTTTGAGTTTTTAGAGTTTTTAAGCTTAGAATTAGATTTTGTAAATCGTTGAGTTTTTGGTTCGTTCGAACCTTGGGTTTTGAGGGTTTTGGAGTATTGGGAAGCTTGGGAACTTTGATTTGATGATTGGGGAATGTTTAGGTATGATTTTGGAGGCTTTGGGGTGTTAAAAACGAGTTTGGGAATGGCCCAGGGTTGGGGGCCGCGGCCCTGTTCTTGGGGTGCCGCGGCCCTAGCTTGAAGAAGCAGGTGGAGGAAGAAGAACCTGCTGGGCGCCACGGCCCTTGGCTTAGAAAATTCTGGGGGCCACGGCCCAAGGTGCTAGGGCCGCAGCCCTTGCCCAGTTTTCACCCCGTTTGTTCATTTTGACCCCGGGAACTTAGTTATAGGCCTCAGGAGTGTTCCTACCACTTGGATTAGTGTGGATTGATCTCCCGGAGGCTAGATATTGGTTTGGAAACCTATGTTGATCATCTTATTGATGGTGTCCCATATTTGGTTATGACTAGGTGACCGCTAAATGACTAAAAGTTGATCGTTCTCAAGGGTCGTTCTTTTATCCATTCTAGCTCGAATCTGAGGTAAGAAAACTGCACCCTGTGTTTATGTGACATGCATGGTTGTTCTTGATGTATGTTGAATGTTTAAATGTAATGTATATGATGCATGAGAAATATGTGATTAGGGCATGCTGTGAATATTGAACATGAGATTGGTCAGAGCTTGAGTCTCTGTGTTTATGCATGGTCCTAATTATGCTGGTGGTGGTTAGGTAAGCATACAGAATACCTTATAATCGGATATCTGGCATATGATATATGTTGGTAGCATTGCTTGCTTATGTGTGTGGCACTGACTTATTAGTCAGAATCGGCAATGGTGTCAGATCTGTCTGTGAGGCTGTGACTTATTAGTCAAGTTCACAACGGGTTGAGCACTGGTCGTGTTTCACTGACCTGAGAGTCAGAAACGACATAAGTGTCGAGGACACAGGGCCGAATGAAGATTAGATCTAATCAATATCAGCATTGAATGGCTCTATGGCATTAATGCTGGACCGACCCTAGGGTCGATGAAATTTTTAAGCGCTTTGCTAGTCTAAGACTAGTTACTCAGAGCCAGGGCATAGGGCCCCAGTGACTGTTTGTCACATGGCTAGGGAACGTGGTTCCATAGTTATGACTCTAGGGTCACGAGGAGGGTTATGTTGGTGACTAATCATCATGCACCTATCCTGCTTAAGCTAGTGAAAGAATCACTTATTTATCATGAGGAAGGTTATGTTGGTGACTAATCATCATGCACCTATCCTATTTAAGCTAGTGAAAGGATTACTTATTTATAAAGGGAACGGATCCCACCTTAGTGACTTATACCACTGTCACTCTTTTATTCAGGGCTATCAGCCCGGTATGGTTACCGAAACCACCCGTGATAAATCACTTATCTAATTGAGATTGACTTGATAGTCGTCCACTCAGGAGGGCAGGATTCTTTATCCTGGATACCCATTACTATGTGAATCAGTTTGCCTGCTTGATTAAGGCTATATCTACTAGGTGTGTGCCTTATTATTTGATGACATGTTATTATTGTTCATGAGCATATTGAGTTTTCTTGCTGGGCTTCGGCTCACGGGTGCTATGTGGTGCAGGTAAAAGCAAAAGGAAGCTGGACCATCCTTGAGTTGGAGAGCTTAGGTGATGAAGTGTACATATGCAGCTGCTCGACCACCACGGCCGAGGTTTGAAGAGGAACTAGGGTTAAACCCTGTTTTGCCGCTTAGATCGGCCTGTTGTAAATATTTTCTTATAGTAGACTCTGAAATTATATTTTTGGGATCCCAATGTATATATCAAACGTTCTGGTAAAACGTTATATCTTAACCAAAATTTTTAATCCCTAAACCGCTAATCATACTTAGTTACACGACCAAATGACTCAATTAGCGAGTTTAGCACTGTTTACAAGGCACACCGTAACGGTCCCTCGAGTTAGGGCGTTACATTAATACCCCATATGAGTCATTCAATGCCGATGTCGATTAGATCTAATCTTTTATCGGCTCTGCGTTCATGACGCTTATGCCATTTCTAACTCTTAGGTCAGTAACACGCGACCAATGCCGATTCTGACTAATTAGTCAGTGCCACATACAAGTAAGCAATGCTACTAGGCATATATCATATGTCAAATCTCTGAATACAGGGCATTTAGCATGCTTATTTAACAGTTGCTAGCATAATTAGGATCGTGCACAATCACAGAGACTCAAGCTTTGATCAATCTCACATTTAACATTCATGGCATGCCCTAACCACATGTTCCTCGTGCATCACATGCATCACATTTAACACTCGACATGCCTCAATAATAACCATGCATGTCATATATGTAGGGTGCAGTTTTCTTACCTTTGGTCCAAGCACAGGTTACCAATAAACAAGCCACAAGCACGATACTGATTCCAAGCCCTTAGTGATAACCTAGTCACAACCATAATATAAAACCTCATCAAAATGAGTAAATAAATACTTCCAAACCCAACCTAAGCCTCCGGGATGTCGAATCCCACTCAACTAGGTAGTAGGATCGATCCCAGGCCCTTAGAGTTAAATTCCCATGACTAAAACACAATTCTGGAAATGTTTTCCCTTAAGTTTCGCCGCCCTCCATACACCATGTCGCGGCCCACCCCTCTGATAGAGCCCTCCTCCTTCTTCAGCAAGCTTGGGCTGTGGCGCCCTAGAACAGGGTCGCGGCCCAACCACGAACCAGCCTAAAAAACCTCATTTTCTCCTTTTTAAAACCTTCCAAAAACCTATCCAAACATCTCCAAACTCAAAAATCAAAGTTCCCAAACATCCCCATGATCCAAAACCAACAAAACCCAATCTTCAACTCAATAAAAAACTCATCAAAACACAAAAGTCCAATTCAAGCTTAAAAACTTTAAAAACTTAGAACTTAAAAATTGAATTACCTCCGATTGAGTTGTTCCAAACTAAATCCCCTGGATAATAAGCTTCTAATCTTCCCTAGAATCGTTATGCCTTGATCCTCGCTTGAATCCGAGTCCTAGAACTCAAGTTTCCTTTGAAAATGCGATCGGGAGACGAAAATGGAACTTTGAAGGAGAGAGAACGTTCTGGACGTTCTTTTTTATTTCTTGACAGGATACTTCAAGCTTAAGTAGCCTCAAACAAATCCTAATGCTCCGGGTCCCGAAAACGTCCCCGAGGGCAAAATAGTCAAAACCTCCAGAATTTCCCTCTGATCTTACTAACTCCCAATTTATCATCAAATATTTATTCCCATTACCCAATAACCCGGTAATGCACTAAATACCCCTTGACTCACTCCGAGTCAAGTATAAATCCCGTTGTGACTTTCCCACTAGCTTACCTCCTAGGATCGTCTCGTGCTGAGTAACCCTAGCATAACCAAATAATAATAAAGCACCACACACATATCGCATATATGCCAAATATGCCTGAAATGGCCAAAATATGAAAATCACCCAATTAACCAGAAATGGGTTCACATGCATATTTAATACACCTAAACATGCATATAATCATTTAATAACATAATAAATCAATTATGGCCCTCCCGACCTCCTAATCAAGGTCCTAAACCTTATTAGGGATTTTGGGGTATTACATATATGTTGATGACATGCTGGTTAAGTCGAAGAAGGCAGAAGAACACATCAGGTACCTGCAAGAGTGCTTCAACGTCTTAAAAAAATCTCAGATGAAGCTGAATCCCCTTAAGTGTTCCTTCGGAGTTGGATCAGGAAATTTTTTGGCATTCATAATGAACTCGCGAGGAATCGAAGCTAATACCGAAAAGATAAAGGCTCTGATCAAGATGAATTCACAACAAAAATAAAAGATGTTCAAAGTTTGACTAGGAGGATTGCCGCTTTAAGTAGATTTATCTCCAAATCTACAGATAAGTGTGTTCCATTTTTTAATCTACTTAAGGGCAATAAGAAATTTGAGTGGACGGAAGAATGCGAGCAGGCTTTCCAGGCTCTAAAGTCTCATATGTCGCAACCGCCGATTTTTTCCAAGCCGGTCGAGAAGGAAACTTTGTTCATCTATTTGGCAGTCACAGAATATGTTGCTAGTGCTGTCCTAATCAGAGAGCAGGAACATGTGCAAAAAGATATGTACTATATAAGCAAGACGCTAGTAGGAGCAGAGTTATGGTATCCACCCATTGAAAAATTAACCTATTGCTTAACTTTGGCCTCCAGAAAGTTGCGACCATACTTCCAAGCTCACCCCATCGTAGTACTCACCGACCAGCCACTACGGCAAGTCCTGCAGAAACCAGAAGCCGCTGGTCGATTGTTGAAATGGCCAGTTGAACTTGGACAATTCGATATTTTTTACTCGCCACGAGTAGCTGTGAAAGGACAGGCTCTAGCAGACTTTGTCGCAGAACCACTGGGCTCCAAGATACCGAACTGATAGAAGAGCCTGAACTCCAAAGCCAAACTCCTTCATGGAAGTTGTTCGTAGATGGCTCTTCCAACGAGCACAATGCTGGAGTAGGTGTGATTTTAGTCATGCCTGAAGGACGTTGATTCCACTGTGCAATCATATTCGACTTCATAGCGTCCAATAATGAAGCCGAATACGAAGCTTTTCTTGAAGGATTAAGATTAGCCAAGGATATGAACATAAATTCACTCGAAATTTATAGTGACTCCCAGTTAGTGGTTAATCAAATTACTGGAGAATATCAAGCCCGGGGCCTGAAGATGGTTGCTTATTTGAACAAAGCAAAGGACTTATTGGCACAGTTCAAAAAATATACTCTCCAGCAAGTACCTCACGACCAGAACTCAAACACTGATGCTTTGGCCAAGTTAGCAAGTGCGAAGGATGCTGACACCTTAAATATAGCGCCTATTGAACGTTTGTCCGCACCGAGCATCCAAGCAGAAGAGTCCTCCCTAGTAATTCAAGAAACAGATACATGGATTACACCTTTCATTGAATACTTAGAGCATGGAGTACTACTGACGGACAAAAACAAAGCAAGAGCCCTCCAGGGCAATCAGCTCGGTTCATCCTGGTTGACAGAGTTTTAGAAAAGGGTACTCAATGCCACTCCTGAGGTGTGTTTCAAAAGAAAAGGCCAAATAATTAATGCGAGAAGTCCATGAAGGCTTCTGCGGGGATCATGCTGGGGGCAGAGTTTATCCAAAAAGATCCTAAGGCAAGGATACTTCTGGCCAACGATGAATGAAGACTCTATGGATTTTGTTCGAAAGTGTGACAAGTGCCAAAGATTCTCCAAGATACTGCGAGCAGCCCCTAATGAGCTAAAATAGATGCAAAGCCCGTGGCCATTCGCAGTATAGGGGATAGATTTGATTGGGTCTTTGCCCGTGGGAAAAGGCAACGTCAAGTATGTAGTGGTTGTTGTTGGCTACTTCACGAAGTGGGCCAAAGTTGAGCCACTTGCAACAATAGCGACCAAGAAGGTCCTGGATTTTGTGGTCAAGAACATCGTGTGTCGCTATGGGTTGCCAAAAAAGATTGTCTCAGATAATGGCACACAGTTTGACAGCGATCTGTTCATAGATTTTTGGGAAAGGCACGGGATTATTAAGAGTTTTTCTTCAGTAGCTCATCCATAGGAAAACGGACAGGTTGAAGCTGTCAACAAGACACTGAAGGATACCCTAAAGAAAAGGCTTGAAAAAGCAAAGGGGGCATGGCCAAAACAATTACCTGAAGTCCTTTGGTCGTATAGAACATCCCATCGAACAACAATGGGCCATACTCCATTTTCTTTGGCTTATGGGTATGAAGCCATGTTGCATGTTGAATTAGATCCACCATCGCATCGAAGGTTGGCATACGATCAAGATATTAATAGCCAGTTATTGATGGAATCTCTGGATTTGGTCGATGAAAGGCGCGAGCAAGCTCAACTCCGAGTAGCAGCTTATCAGCAAAAGGTCGCCCGATATTTCAACTCTAAAGTACGCGAAATAAAATTTAATGTGGGAGATTTGGTACTTAGAAGAGTTTTTCTTAATACCCGCGATCAAGTTGCTGGGGTGCTTGGACCTAATTGGGAAGGTCCGTACCAAATCGAAGAAGTCCTTCAACCAGGCACTTATAAACTTGCTCGCTTAAATGGAGATCTCATTCCTCACTATTGGAATGGAGAACACATGCACAAGTATTATCAATAAACAGTTCTTTTTAAAGAATTGGCTTGTATTAATTTTACTTTTTACAAGTTTATGAACAAGGGTTAGTCAATCATATGACTCATCGCTTATAAGTGTAAGATCAAATTTTTTATCACTCGTACAGACACGAATGTCCATTTATTATGAGAAATAAAAGGAACTGTGCGCAGCCAGATGTTCTTGCAAATTATTGTATTTATTACAAGTATTTTCTCATTATGTGTGTTGTTTTGCTATATTTTTATAAGTATTTATCATGAGCAGTAATGTTCGAACAGGTCTTGGTCAAGGCAAGTGACCGATGACCTTAAGCTCCTCAATCACTTGGGGGAGGGGGGCATATAAGGTACTAAGTAAGCAAAGCATATCAACAAGTATATGTAAACACACGAGCAAAATAAGAGAAAGCAGACTACGGTACTTAGAGTGTTTTCAAAATTTTGTTTAAATTTTGTTAAATCAAAACAAAGTGTTATGCTAAGTTTGGTCATGCGAACAGATGTTATAATAAATTGCAAATATTATAATATCAAAAGTAAATTGTTTTACACCGTGAGCAGTTGCTGCTCGGATGTAATTGTTAATTAAAAGGAAAAGCTACCCGCGCAGCAAAAAATTGTCTTTACATCACGAATCGTGGTTCGTGTGTCCTAAGTTACAAATTAAAATAAAATAGTTAGAATTATGAAGCAACTGGAGGATCGTGTTGAAGTTGCTGGTCGAAGTATAGAGAAGCTTAAAGAAATCAAACGACCAGAGCGTAAAAGATTTACCTCCTTGAGTGAATGTCAGGTTATCAGCGACCAGGTCTGTTGTAAGAAAGTACTCCTGGAAGTACTTCTCTACATTGGACTTGTGGGCGATGTCACTCAGGAAGGTGCAAGCAGACTCCTGGTGGAAGAAGTGGAAGAACCCCGTGTTGTTATGATTGGGGTTAGACATGAGATTGAGCAGGTAGTTGATCTCATGTGGTGTTGGTACGGGCCACTTCTTGTGGTTATAGAGGATATAGAGTGCATAAAGTACTTTATATCGGTTTGGGGTGATTTGAAAAGGGGCGACCTCAAATTAATTGGCCACCCCTTGGAAGAATTGGTGCAGAGGCAAGGTTGCCCCTGCCTCGATGTGATACCTCGACCAGGCGCTGAAGGCGACCCCAGGCACATTTTCCCGCTGGTCGGGTGAAGGCTTGATAAGGGTTATCACAGTAAGGACATCGCGAGGTCGGGCCTTTGGTTGAAATTATGGTGGTGAAGTGTTTACAGGCTGAGGGTTGGAGGGAGGAGTCTCAGTGCGAGGGTAGGCTGATTAGCTGAGGGGTTGGCTGGTTTCTTCTTTCTTTGAGCAATAGACTTTACCCGACCCATATTTGCGGAGCTGGTCGGAGGTCTGTTTGTGGGGTTGTGTTGAGAAAAAGGAATATTTGAGAATGACAATGATGGTTGTTCTTGATCTTCGAACAGTAGCGCAAGCAAGTCATCGTCGATTGGCCTCTCACCTCCCCACGGGTCGTGCATGAAAATCTGTGAGCAGAAAAGGGGAAATGAGAATCTACAGCCAATAGACAGAAGAAGTGGAAATGTTGGGATAACGTTGCTCGTGTATAAAAGTTAAGCTTTTATATGACCAGCAACATTCTAACGTAAACACTAAAAACATGCGAACAGCTTGGAAAACGGATTAAAAAGCAGAAGTGAAAAGTTTTTCCATGGAAAACTTTTCGACTCTGAGAAAAGGCGGGAAAGCCCCAGATTTTTCCAAATGCCTAAAAATCAAATTTTTACTTCGATTTTGCGCCCTAAATTAGTAATCCTAACTCACAAGCCAATTCGTAAGCCTCATTTAGTGCTTTTTTCCCTATCCTATCTTGCTACTACCTACGAGCCCGATTACCACAAATCAAATTTTCTCAAGAACATTCGGAAACTCAGATACCAAAATATCAGAAAACTCAAGGGATAATTATTGCATGGCATATCAGAGAGAAAGAAGCTAAGGAAACTTACTTAGATAAAAGATTGAAGTGAAGACACGAGCGTTGATTCAAACGGCTGGACAGATACTCCACGAATCCCCAAAGTTTTCAGAGTTTTTTTGAGTTCTTCGTGCTTTGTTCTTCAGCGTTCTTGAAGAAAAGATGAAGAGTAAAAAGTAAAAAGTGAAAAAGATGGATTATTTATATTGATCGAGGCATGGATAAAAAGGTAATGATGGGGGATGAGTTTTTCGAAACGTGGGGAAATGTGTTAGCCGTCAAAATGCTTTTTGGGAAACTTCAACGATATGATTAGTTACCTTTTTCGAAAAGGCACTGACAGTTCACGCGAAGGGTCGGTCGGTTAAGTTTACTTTATGCTGGTCACAGTAAAATAAACTTGGGGGCAAATGTTTACCCAAAAACGGACTACCTGATGACGTGGCAAGATTGGTCTACACGTTGGATGCACGTGTTTTAAGTGAGTATAACCTGCTTGACCCTCGACCAGAAGATCATTGGCTTATCAGGCATCATAATTATGGGCGACCAGCCTGGTCGCATATATTCATTTATTTCCTTCAGATATACAATCTTGTAATTACGTATTAATTATAATTTCCATTATTATTTAGATACACATGTATTAAGTGTAATTAAGGCCCATTAGCCCATGGAAAATTCCTTGAGCCTATAAATAAGAATCAAGGGGATCAAGAGAGGGGACTTTGGACTTTTGGCTTTAGAACGCTTGAGCTTAGAGATTCTAAGAGAGAAAAAGAGTGTTGTTATCCATCACAATTGTATTCATCTGAGAGCTAGTGAAACTCGTGAACCCTAGTTCATTGATCACTGTTCTTGGAATTCTACATACATGAGAACACTAAGTGGACGTAGGTTATTACCATTTTATTGGGGCTAAACCACTATGAATCTTTTGTGTTATTTATCTTTTCGTCTTGATTTCATCACATTTTCATCTCATTTTCTATCGTTTTATGTGACTCCGTGTCGTTGACCAATTCGAGGGTCAACAAGGGCCACCCTAATAGGGTTGGGCGACACACTGTATAGTACAGTGTGTGGCGCCTAGCATCAGGGATTTTTATCCTTGGGATTTGAATTTTGAATTTCAAATAAGTTTGTTTAAATAGCTATTTAATTATTCTTTTTAAATATGATTTAAATAAATAATTAAATGAAAATATATAATCAGTTTTTAATTTGAATTATATTTTAATTAAATAAATATTATTTAATTAGATTAAATATCTTTATAAGTCTGATAGTATGTAACTTTCAGAAGAGGCTTGAATTATTATGATTTTGAATAATAAAGATACAGACTCTCTCTCTGAAGTGATAGTTTTCTCTAAACCTGAAAACTATTCTAAACCTTCGCTCTGTCAAAAACTCTCTAGATCTCATGTGTTGAGTACATCTAGGGAGTCACATAAATCAACCTTTTGAATCCTACGTGCCCACACAAGTCCTTGTGTGTTTGAGGATTGGTCTGGAAGATCAGGGTGTGAGATCTCAGAACACTAGATAGGAAGATCGTTGATTTATACAAAAAGACTCAAGGACACTTGATAGGCTACAAGTGGTAATCCCTGATCTATTTGTATGTGATTTAATATTTATATATGTGTATGATCTTGGCTGGTATTAATATTTATTAAAATGGGTCCATATATTCTGCTGCGTACCTTTGATTTGATCATTTAATACCAACAATTGGTAACAGAGCAGTCTGTACATATATATATATTAAATACTATGTTGGTTTCTTGCATTTGATATATGTATGTTGATATGTATATTGAACGGATAGATATGTATTTTAAATGTATGATTGAATGATGGATCGTTAATTATATGGTGCTTTTGGGTTAGGAATTTTATTATTTCTTCTAGATCTTGTGTAAGCCACAAAGGGCATAGGATTTTTTTGTAAATTTATTTGAGAAATATGTATTTTAAAAAATATATGTACACAAAGATGAGGAGGAACCCAAGCCATTCACCTAAGAGGCACACGGTCCGAGTCCCTACTCTCTCACGTGCACGCACAAGGCTCGAGCCTCGTGCAGCCGCAGGCGAGACGCAGCCCCAGCCCCACGTCTCCCTGCATGCAGCCCCGTGGCTACCAGTGCGCATCCCGCGCCCATACGCGCGCACCCGCCTACCTCCGCACCTGCTAGGCCCGTACGCCACGCCCCTAGCTGAGCTCTTGCACACCAGCCAGCCACCCCACCCGAGCCCTTGGCTCCTTGTGACACCGGCCCTAGGGCAACTTCTTGGTGTCCAGAAACCCTAATTCCTAAGTTGTTGAAAATATCTTTTATTTAATTAATTTTTAAATTATTTTAATTATCTTATTTTATTTTATTAGAAAATAAAATATCTTTTAGTTGGTTAAGATATTTTAATATCTTAAGTTTAAATAATTATTTGAATTCGATACTTTAATTATATAAAATCAACTAAATTAAAAAGATGACAAAAATGGTTATTTAATTAAAAATTAGTTTTAATCAAATAAATTAATTAGAAAATTTGTTTCTAATTAATAATTTGGGAAAAACAAAGGTCTTATAGATTAGCAAGAAATCCTAAAGGAGAGGAGGAGCATTCTTGCAGAGTCCTGAAAGCTACATAGGGTTAGATTGCAATTTTATTTCTAATTTTTTCAAAGGGTTGTAAATCTTAGAAATACCCACTAGTATTCGGTTCATCATTTATTGTTTATTTATTTATTTTATTTATTTAAATAAATGTTCATTGATGTTTGATTGATGATATGATCATGCATTAGTCAATTACATGCCATTCATGAAACCCCACATAGTTTCTCATTAATCATGCATCTTTTAGAAACATGATTGTTGACCCTCAAATTGGTTAACGACACGGAGTCAAATAAACGATATAAAATTAGATGAAAACAAGAAGAAATTCAAATGAAAAAGTAACAACACAAACGATTTATAGTGGTTCGGCCCCAATTGGATGGTAATGACCTACGTCCACTTAGTGTTCTTATTGATGTAGAATCTCAATACTATGATCAATGAACTAGGGTTCACGAGTTTCACAAGCCTTTGGAGAATTACAACTTCGGTGAATAATCACACTATAATTTTCTCTCAGAATTCAAAGATCAAAAGTCCCCTCCCTTGAGCCCTTTGATTCTTATTCATAGGCTCAAGAAGAGTACATGGGCCTATGGGCCTTAATTACCATTAGGACTCGTGTGTCTAGGTAATAAAAGAAATTACAATTAATGCATAATTATAGAATTGCATAAATAAAGGAAATAAATGAATATATGCGACCAGGCTAGTCGTCTGTAAGTATGATGCTTGATAAACCAATAATTTTATGGTCGATGGCCGAGCAAGATACACTCACAAAAGGTCATCACGTGCCTTCCACGTGTGAACCAATCATGCCACGTCATCAGGGGTCGTTCTTGGGTAAACATTTTCTCCCCAAGTTTATTTTACTGCGACCAGCATAAAGTAAACTTAGACAACAGACCTTTCGTATGTCATGTCAAATCTGTCAGAGTTGTCCATGCCTTCTTGAAAAAGGAAACCAATCATATCATTGCAGGTTCCCAAAAATTGGTTTGACGGCTATCACGCTTTTCCATGCCTAGAAAAATCACCCCCATCATTACCTCAGTAACTGTGCTTCGGCCAATATAAATAACTCTTCAAATTCACTTTTTACTTTTTACTTTTCATTTTCTCCTCAAGAACACTAAAGAACAGAGCATGAAAAACCCAGAAAACTCAGATGATTTTCGCGATCCATGGAGTTTCTGTCCAGCCACTCGACTCAACGTCTCAGAAATTTGCACCAACTTTTATCCAAGTAAGTTTCTCGAACTTCTCCTTCGTTGAGATGCCATGCAATATTTAGTTTCTGGTTTGTTTCAGATTTTGAGTTCTTGAATATTCTTGAAAAAACGATTTGGGGTAAATGGGCACGTAGGTATGAGCACGATAGGATAAGGAAAAAACACTACATGAGGCTTAGGAATTGATTTGGGAGTTAGGATTATTGATTTAGGGCGTAAAATCGAAGTAAAAATTCGATTTTTAACTACTTAGAAAAAACTAGGTTTTTTTCCGCCCTTTCACAGAGTCGAAAAGTTTTTCCTGAAAAACTTTTCACTTCTGCTTTTTAATCTGTTTTCCAAACTGTTCGCGTATGATTTAGTGTTTACATTAGAATGTTGCTGGTCGTATAAAAGCTTAACTTTTATACACGAGCAACGTTATTCCAACTTTTCCAATTTCTTGGTTTATTGGTCGTAGATTCTCATCTCCCCTTCTCTGTTCGCAGATTTTCATGCACGACCCATGGGGAGGTGAGAGGCCGATCTACGACGACTTTCTCGTGCAGTTACTCGAACATCAAGAACATTCGTCGTTGCTAATCCCGGAAATTCCCTTTTCTCATAACCCTTCAAATAGACCTTCGACCAGCCCAACCAACATGGGTCGCATAAAATCCATCACACAAAAAAGAAAGAAAATAGCTAATCAACCTGCTCTTCAGTCTGAAATTCCTTCGACTAGTCCTCAACCTGAAAGCACTTCCCAGCCATAAATCCAAACAAAAGCCCGACCTCGAAACGTCCTTCGACTAGAGGTCGAATGGTACGTAGTACCTCCTAGTAACATTATAGCTAGGATGGCAGGGAATTATCTCAAGAAGTACGAACTTCCTGGGATAACCCTAATCAAACCTTCAATCGACCAGAGGGCAAACCTGCCTGGGGGCGCCTTCAGCGCCTGGTCGAGGTATCACATTGAGGCAGGGGCCACCATGCCTCTTCATTTGTTTTTCCAGGGGGTGGCCAATTATTTCGAGGTCGCTCCCTTTCAAATCACCCCAAACAGATATAGAGTGTTTTCTGCTCTCTATATTTTTTACAACCACAAGAAGTGGCTTGTTCCTACACCACACGAGATCAATTATTTGTTTGATCTCAAGTCCAACCCCAATCACAACAACACGGGGTTCTTCCACTTCTACCACCAGGAATCTGCTCGCACTTTCCTGAGTGACATCACCCACAAGTCCAACGTGGGAAAGTACTTCCAGGAGTACTTTTTAACACCAGACCTGGTCGCCAACAATCTGGCCTTCACTGAAGGAGGTAAGCTATTTATTCACTGGTCGTTTAATTTCCTTTAGCTTTTCTGCACATTCTTTAGAACTTTGGTGTCATTAAGGTCCATGGCATCGACCAGCTCCTACTCCAAAAATTGAGATACGAGTAGCATCCTTGGCCAGCATGACCAATATAGAAAAAAGTGTCCAAGAGCTCATCACAGAGAACAATCTAAGGCTGGTTGGCCTTCTGGCACCTCACCAGGATGTGAGGGAATCAACTGCGGGGAGTGCTACCAGTGGAGAAGTTCCCGAGTAGCACCAAGATGTGTCACAACCTCTGAGGAGGAGGACAATGGGAGTGACCATCAGGGAACCCTCTAGCACCCCGCGAGTAGCTGTTTCCCCTGTTCCACCAGGAAAGGGCAAGCGGAAGGTTTCTGAGCATCCCGAGCCTATTCTTGAATCTTCAGATGAGAACGGTACTGACTTCTCACTCTTAGATAGTTTGCCCATTCCCTGTCATTTATTTGACGGGGACGGCAACTTTAAATACACACCTAATTTAAATTTAGACTTCTTTAAGGCAGAGAGCGAGTGTAGCCGTAGTATGATAAGTAATGTAGCGACCAGTAGTTGTAGCTCGGGTATTTTACTTGTAATTTCTTTGATCTTATTTCCTTGATTTAGTGGTATTTCCATCTATATTGTCTGACAGTTCGCTTCTATTTTGCAGTCATGTCGACTGAAGATCTATTCGACCTGTACAGCGAACCTGACCCCGATGCTCCTTCGAGCAAGAAAAAGGGAAATAGGCAATATAGTGGAGAAAGCAGCAGGAACCCTCCGACGAAAAAGGCTTGGACCGAGGATCCTCCAGTACCAGTTCCTTCCAAGGAAACAACACCTCCTCCAGCTCCCATCGACCAGATATCTCCATCAGCCCCCGTCGACTAGACACATCCTCCAGCGCCTGCTAACCAACCTCCTCCAACTCATGCTGACCAGACACCTCCTGATCAGACGGGAGAGGCTTTGACGAACATGGTTCTCAGTTCGGCCAAAGATAGGCTGACAAAGTAATCGAGGGTTCAATGCAGCCGAGAGGTCATCATCAGTACCAACTCCATGGAAGTCGATCAGATCATTAACCATGTGTTGAACGAAGTGCTCAACGTAAGTTGCATTTTTTGCTGAGCTTTATTTGTTTATCTTGTCATTTTATTTCCACTAACAGTTTTATCTTTTCTCTGATTGCAGAGAGGTTTAACCATGAGCGCTAGCTGGCGCTGTTCGGGAGCCCTGTCTGTTCAATACTAGAAGAGGCTTGGCAAGCAGCTCAAAGTGTTCGAGGATAAACACGCTGAGGAGCTTAAGACGGCTGAGGCCAAATACACCGAGCAGCTCGAAGCAGCCGAGAAGAAAAATGCTGAACTGCTTGAACAGAAGGCCAAGCTGGTTGAAGAGCTGAAATAGTTCCAGGCTGCCCTGACCAAAGCCATTAAAGATAAAGAGAAGTACAAGGAGGCTTCTTTGCTTAATTTTAGGGAAGCCTCTAAGCTTCAAGATGATCTGGTCATCAGCAGAAAGGAGACTGAGGGGTTGGAGGAACGCGTCAAAGAGCTCGAGGAGACCAATGCCAATAACCTGGAGAGGTACAAGGGAGCCACTTTTAAATGCTTCTATATGTTCTGGAAGAATAATCGCGGGGCAAACTTCAGTAATCTATCAGAGCGTATGAGGCAGTCTGAGATAAACAGGTGTCTGGCTCGCCTTGAATAGGAGGAGAGAGCGAAAGTTCCAACATCCCCTGAAATCTCTTTGGTTACGGGCATCGATGGCATAGACGAGGAAATTGGGGCCTCCATCGACCAGCAAATTCCTCAAGATCTTCCTGCTTCATACAAACCTCGGTTCGTAGTGTCAAGACAATATATTTTTTGCTGCACGGGCAGCTTTTTCTTTTAAATAGAGAATTACATCCGAGCAGTAACTGCTCGCTGTGTAAAACAATTTACTTTTAATATTTAGATATTATAATACTTGCAATATATTACAACATCTTGTTCGCATGACCGAACTTAGCATAGCCCTTTGGTTTGATTTAACAAAATTTAAACAAAATTTTGAAAAATACACTAAGTACCGTAGCATGCTTTCACTTATTTTGCTCGTGTTTTTACATATACCTGTCGATATGTTTTGCTTACTAGGTACCTTATATGCCCCCCAAGTGATTGAGGAGCTTTAGGTCCTCGGTCACTTGCCTTGACCAAGACCTATTCGAACATTACTGCTCATAATAAAGATATATAAAAAATCATAATATAGCAAAACAACACACGTAATGAGCAAATACTTGTAATAAATACAATAATTGGCAAGATTGATTGGTTGCACATAGTCCCTTTTATTTCTCGTAATAAATGGACAATCGAGTCTATACAAGTGATCAAAAATTTGATCTTACACTTATAAGTGATCAGCCATATGATTGACTAACCCTTGTTCATAAACTTGTAAAAAGTAAAATTAATACAAGCCAATTCTTTAAGAAGAATTGTTTATTGATAGTACTTGTGTAATGCCCTAGTTACCCCAGAACAGTTACGGTGAACGGTGAACCAGAAATTTGACTCGCTACCCGAGTCCTTTGGTTAAAAACGTGCTTCTAAGTGTTATTAATAGGCTAAGGTGGAAAACCAATAAAAAGGAAAGGATATATTTAATTAAGTACATAAAACTGTTCATGTTCATGGGCCCATAAAAACGTTTACAAGTTATTTACAACTCAAAATGGTCACTACTGTTTCAAATTTACAAACCCGCCGACCTAAGCGGCAAAAATAGGGTAAACCCCCTAGTTCCTCTGAGAACTCCTTGGTCGTGGTGGTCAAGCAGCCGCATATGTACACATCACCACCTAAGCTCTCCACTCAAGGTTGGGTGAGCTTTTCTTTCCCTTTACCTGCACCACATAGCACCCATGAGCCAAGGCCCAGCAAGAAAACACAATAATGCATATAGATATTAACAACTGATTATTATTATAATCACACAGAGTTTATAGCTCTTAAACAGATGAGTGAATATCACTTGAGGTTCTGGTAAACCATAAAGAGTGACTGACAAGCAAGTCACTAATTTAAACAGATGAGTGACTGTTGGGTAAGTCACTAACTTAAACAGATGAGTGACTGATGGGTAAGTCACTAGCTTAAACAGTTGAGTGACTGCTGGGTAAGTCACTAGCTTAAATAGATGAGTGACTGCTGGGTAAGTCACTAGCTTAAACAGATGAGAGACTGATGGGTAAGTCTCTAACTTAACAGATGAGTGACTGATGGGTAAGTCACACAAGCGCTTTTAGTTTTCATCGAACTTGAGGTCAGTCTGGCATTAACGCTCTTCTGAGTTATTTAATGCAGATGTCGATTAGATCTAATCTTTATTGGCTTGCGTTGAATACGCTAAGGCCGTCCTGACTCATAAGTCAGCACTGTGTGACCAGTGCCCAGTACCACTGCCGAACTTGACTAATAAGTCCCAGCTTCACAGTTAATGCTGACACCTTTGCCAAATCTGACTAATTAGTCAGTACCATGCACAAGTGAGCAAGATTTTCTAAGCATTAAATAATCAATCCATGTCCACATTTACACAATCAACATGCCTCAAGAATAACCATGCATGTCACATATGGGGTGTAGTTTTCTTACCTCTGATTCGCGCGAGAATGAATAAAAGAACGACCCTTGAGAACGATCTGACTTTTAGTCCTTTAGAAGTCACCTAATCATAACAAATTATAGGACACCATCAATAAAATGATTAACAAAGGTTCCCAAACCAAGATCTAGCCTCCGGGACATCAATCCCCACTAATTCGGGTAGTAGGAACAATCCCGAGGCCTAAAACCAAGTTCCCGAGGCCAAAACACTCAAACGTGCTCAAACCTGTCCAAGGGCTGCGGCCCTAACATCTTGGGTCGCCACCCCCAGCCACTCTAGGAGCAAGGGCCATGGCGCCCTACACCTAGGGCCGCGGTGCCCAACAAGGCAAAACTTGCTCCACCAGCTTCTTCGAGCAAGGGTCGCGACGCCTAAGAATAGGGCCGTGGCCCCCAACCCAGAACCATCCCCAAACTCATTCTCCTTCATCCCAAACCCTCCAAAAACATACCTAAACACTTCCAAATCATCAAATCAAAGTTCCCAAGCTTCCCAATGATCCAAAACCATCAAATCCCGAGGCTCAATCGAACCAAAAACTCATCGATTCACAAAAGCCAATTCTAAGCTTAGAAACTCTAAAAACTCAAAACTTAAAACTTAGATTACCTTTGATTGGGTTGTTTCTCGTCAAATCCTTCAGTCAAGAAGCTTCTAATCTTTCCTAGGATCGCTATGCCTCGATCCTTGCTTGATTCCGACTCCTAGAACTCGAGATTTCTTTGAAAATTCTTCGAACGGTAAAATGAACTAATGGGAAGAGAACGAGAGGTTTTCTAACGTACGGTTCTATCTGACAAGCTACTTCAAGCTTAAGTAACCTCAAATAAAACCTAGTGCTCGGGGTCCCAAAAACCTCCCCGGGAACATTATAGTCAAAACTCCCAGAATTTCCTCCTGATCTCAATAACTCCCAATTTATCATCAAATAACATTCTCATAACTCAATATCCCAATAAAAGACCCCCGTTATGACAAATCCGCTAATTTATAATATAAGACCGTCTCATGCCGAATAGCTCGAATATATCTCCATAATAATGGGATCTCATTCACAAATCACAATATGCACTCAAATTCACAATGCCATCAACGGGCCAAATTACCAAAACACCCTAATAATCAAATGTGGACCCACATGCATGCATATAACATCATATTATAATATAATTCACATAAACATGCATATATTCATTTAATGGCATAATTAAACAGTTATGGCCCTCCCGGCCTACTAATCCAGCCATTAAATCGCATTAGGGATTTTGGGGCATTACAACTTGCGCAGGTGTTCTCCATTCCAATAGCGAGGAATGAGATCTCCATTTAAGCGAGCAAGTTTATAGGTGCCTGGTTGAAGGACTTCTTCAATTTGGTATGGTTCTTCCTGTTAGGAGTGTGTCCTAAAAGCATGTAAAGACATTTGTTTTTCTGTGAATAAATAAATACAATGGTTTATTATTATTGTTATATTTACATTGTTAAATTATTGTTTGAATAATTTTGTAAATATCAGAAAAATTCCATATTCATTATTGAGTATGTGATCTTGTATTAGTACGAGAGAATTAAGATCACGTGAATGAATAAAAATAGTCAACAACAACAAATTAAAGTTATGGAATTCTTTAATTGGAGTTGTAAGTATGGTTTACTGAGTATCATAATGATACAAATAATCTAGATTCGGATTATTGATGTGGAAAGACATCTCGGTAAAGGTGCTCTATATAATATGATTATATATGACATGGACCGATATGAATTAAAGTCTTTATCCAAAAACCATTTAACAATAAAGACTTGTAATTCATATTATAACTGATGATCATTTATAGATCAACCTAAATCCTGAGTGTTCATGAACTCCTGTTCATGTTTATTAAATATTTTGATTCATTCGTTAAGGTCTCTTCAAAGAATGAGGCTAATGACTTTTGTTTTGGAGATTTAATATCATGGATGGCTGGGAACATGTATCAACAATACGGACTCTAATCTTTCCTAACGGATCGTATATTAGTTCCCTTAAGGGTTAATTCTGGAACTGAATGATTTTGAGCTCAAATATATAATTAGATTATAGATTAATTATTCACTAGTGAATTAATGGTACTTAAGGAATAAGAAGTAAATTAGAAAGGTAAAATGGTAATTCTTCCATTCTAATTTATGAACTAATTAATTAGAGGGTTGAACTATTGTAAGATGGTTATATCAATGGACGACTTAAGAAAAGATTTCTGTAAAAGTACATTTATAACATAAAGAGTGCAATTCTGAATTTATAGTGGAGTAATATCAGAATTAATAAATTAACTATTATAATTAAAGAGTTTGATTATTTAGTTTATTTATTGGAGCTTAATGTTATAAGTCCATGGTCCCCAAAATGGCTCAAACAAACACTGACAAATGTAAACACAAAAATGGGCAAAAAGGACTTATGTGATAAGTAAAATATTTTTCTATGTATCAAACATAATTATTTTTTAATTATGTGCAATTAATTAATTAAGAATTAATTAATTAATTGATTTAACAAAAGTATAATTAATTTTGAATTAATTTATTTTTTGGGATTTTTGGTATTTAAATAATAATAAAAATTGAGAAAAATCACATGCCATCACTGGCATGTGGTACACGTGTGGCATAGTGCACAGTCACTGTGCTACACGCATAAGAGAGTGTGTTCAGGCTCTTGATTCCACAATTTTAGTTATTTAAATATTAAATAAATAATGAGATATTTTAATATGATTAAAATATTATTATTTAAATAAAAATCTGATAACTGATCAGTTATTTTGAATTTGTTTAAAATAACAAATATTTTAATATATTGGATATATTAAATATAGGATATCAGTTTTACAGAACGTAACTTTTCAGAGATAGAAAAATATCTAGAAATCTCTCTCAGAGAAAGAGAACAGTGACATAAACAAAAGTCATTGTTCTTCACAAAACCTAGGTCCAAACTTTATCAGATCTCATGTGTTGAGAACATCTGATAAATAATTTTTTGCCTATTGTTTGTAAAGCAAGCCCACACTCGTTCTTTGTGTGCTGAGAACATTTTGGAAGATCTTGGTGTGAGATCTCAAGGATTTAGCCATACAAAAAGATAGCAGCAAGGAAGGACCTGAAGTATTTTTTCTATTATTGTCTTTGATTCAATATATATATATATATACATGTGAAGAAGTAGATCTAGAAATCTTTTGGGATTAAACTGACAATTTGATTGTTGTTCCGCTGCGTATAATCTCTGATTTGATCAATAAAAACCAACACTTCCCAGTTAGGTCCAAGCACTCCAGCAGCTTGATCGCGGGTATTAAGAAAAACTCTTCTAAGTATCAGATCTCCCACATTAAATTTTCTTTCACGTACTTTAGAGTTAAAATATCGGGCGACCTTTTGCTGGTAAGCTGCTACTCGGAGTTGGGCTTGCTCGCGCCTTTCATTGACCAAATCCAAAGATTCCATCAATAATTGACTATTGGTGTCTTGATCGTATGTCATCCTTCAATGTGATGGTGGATCTAATTCAATAAGAAACATAGCTTCATATTCATAAGCTAAGGAAAATGGAGTATGGCCTTTTGCTGTTCGATGTGATGTTCTATACGACCAGAGGACTTCAGGCAACTGCTCTGGCCATGCCCCTTTCACTTCTTCGAGCCTTTTTTTTTCAGAGTATCCTTTACTGTCTTGTTGACAGCCTCAACTTTTTCGCTTGCCTGCGGATGAGCTACTGAAGAAAAGCTTTTGATAATCCCATGTCTCTCGCAAAAATCCGTGAACAAATCACTATCAAACTGTGTGCAGCTGTCTGAGACAATTTTTCTTAGAAATCCATAGCGACACACTATGTTCGACCACAAAATCTAGCAATTTCTTGGTCGTTATGGTTGCAAGTGGCTCAGCTTCGGCCCACTACGTGAAGTAATCAACGGCCACCACGGCATACTTGACGTTGCCTTTTCCTGTGGGCAAAGACCCAATCAAATCTATACCCACACTGCGAATGGCCATGGGTTTCACATCTGTTTTAGCTCATTAGGGGCTGCTCGCGGTATCTTGGAGAATCTTTGACACTTGTCGCATTTTCGAACAAAATCCACAGAGTCTTCATTCATCGTTGGTCAGAAGTATCCTTGCCTTAGGATCTTTTTTGATAAACTCTGCCCCCCAGTGTGATCCCCGCAAAATCCTTCATGGACTTCTCGCATTAATTATTTGGCCTTTTCTTTTGAAACACACCTTAGGAGTGGCATTGAGTACCCCCTTCTGTATAAAATTCTGTCGACCAGGATAAACCGAGCAGACTGCCTTTGGAGGGCTCTTGCTTTGTTTCTGTCCGTTGGCAGTACTCCATGCGTCAAGTGCTCAATGAAGGGTGCCATCCACGTGTCTGCTGCCTGAATTACCAGAGAGGTTTCTTCTGCATTGATACTTGGTGCGGACAGTCATTCAACATGCACTATATTCAAGGTGTCAGCATCCTTTGCACTTGCTAATTTGGCCAAAGCATCAACGTTTGAGTTCTGGTCGCGAGGTACTTGCTGGAGAGTATATTTTTCAAATTGCGCCAACAAATCCTTTGCTTTGTTCAAGTAAGCAACCATCTTCAAACCCCGAGCTTGGTATTCTCCAGTAATTTGATTAACCACCAACTGGAAATCACTATAGATTTCAAGTGACTTGATACCCATGTCCCTGGCTAATCTTAGTCCTGCAAGCAGCGCTTCATTCTCGGCTTTGTTATTGGACGCTGTGAAGTCGAACCTGATTGTGCAGTGGAATCGATGCCCTTCAGGCATTACCAAAATCACACCTGCTCCAGCGTGGTGCTCGTTAGAAGAGCTGTCTGTGAACAACTTCCAAGAGGGAGTTTAGCTTTGAGGCTCAGGCTCTTTAATCTGTTCAATGTCTGGAAGCCCAGTGAGCTCTGCGACAAAGTCTGCTAGAGCTTGTCCCTTTACTGTTGCTCGTGGCAAGTAAGAAATATCAAACTGCGCCAGTTCAACTGCCCATTTCAATAATCGACCAGCGACTTCTGGTTTCTGCAGAACTTGCCGTAGGGGCTGGTCGGTTAGTACTGTGATGGGGTGAGATTGGAAGTATGGTCGCAGCTTTCTGGAGGCTAAGATCAAGTAGTAGGCTAATTTCTCAATGGGCAGATATCGTAGTTCTGCTCCTATTAGCCTTTTGCTTATATAATACACAACTTTTTTCACATGTTCTTCCTCTCTTACCAGGACAGCACTAGCAGCATATTCTGTAACCACCAAATAGATGAACAAAGTTTATTTTTCAACTGGCTTAGATAGAATCGATGGCTGCGACATATGAGACTTTAGAGCCTGGAAAGCCTGCTCACACTCCTCCGTCCACTCAAATTTTTTATTGCCCCTAAGTAGATTAAAAAATGGGACACACTTGTCTGTGGATTTAGAGATGAATCTACTTAAATCGGCAATCCTCCCGGTTAAATTTTGAACATCTTTTATCTTAGCTGGCGACTTCATCTTGATCAGGGCCTTGATCTATTTGGGATTAGCTTCGATACTTCGTGAGTTTACTATAAATCCCAAAAAAAATCCTGATCCAACTCTGAAGGAACACTTAAGGGGATTTAGCTTCATTTGATATTTGTTCAAGACGTTGAAGAACTCTTGTTGGTCCCCAATGTGTTCTTCTGTCTTCTTCGACTTAACCAGCATGTCATCAACATATACTTCCATGTTTATACCGATCAGCTCTTTGATCATGTGATTGACTAATCGCTGGTAAGTCGCACCAGCGTTTTTCAAACCAAAGGGCATTACTTTGTAACAGTAAAGCCCTGTATCAGTCCAAAAGCTAGTGTGATCCTTATCAGGTGGGTGCATACTGATCTGATTGTATCCAGAGTATGCATCCATAAATGATAAGATCTCGTGCCCTGAAGTGGCATCGACCAACTGGTCGATCCTTGGGAGCGGGAAACAATCTTTAGGGCGGGCTTTATTAAGGTTTGTGAAATCCATGCATGTTCTCCATTTGCCATTCGTCTTGGATACTAGCACGGGATTAGAGACCCACGATGGATAAAATTCTATCCTGATGAACCCATTTTCCTTTAGCTTCTCGACTTCTTCTTTTAAAGCTTTCGATCTATCTTTGTCGAGCAGCCTTCTTTTCTGTTGCACTGGTCGAAAACTTTTATCTATGTTCAGGTAATGTCTGATAACTACTGAGTCAATTCAAACCATATCTTTATGCGACCAGGCAAAGACTTCCTGGTTCTTCTTCAAAAATTCCACCAGCCTTTGTTTTGTTGTTGTCTCTAAGTTTTTACCGACTTTCACAACCCTGGTCGAATTTGCCTCATCGAGTTGGACCTCTTCAAGGTCCTCGATTGGTCCCACTTCCTCATCAAAATCCCTGAAGCGAGGATCTAAATCCCTATCCTCACTTTGGGCAACACCCTATTTGGTGACACGCTCACCTGGTTGGGCTTGTATTTCATCAGCCAACTACAACTCTTTTCTGGTGACTTCCCTCAATCCACCCCTCTTTGCATTAGTAATCGAGGAATTGTAGCATTCCCTCACTTCTCGCTGGTTTCCCAACACGCATCCTACCCCCGCGTCAGTTGGGAACTTCATGGCTAGGTGTCAGACCGAGGTTATAGCTCGCAGGTTGACCAGAATAGGCCTTCCAATCACAACATTGTACGCAGAAGGACAATCAACTACTATAAAAGTAGTGAGTAATGTCATGTTTGTAGGTGCAGCTCCTGCTATAACCGGAAGCCTAATCGACCCTGTTGGCGCGAGCCCTTCGCCAGAAAAACCGTAAATGGTTTGGTTGCATGGCTCCAGGTCCTTCACTGACAACTTCATTCTTTCTAGTGAAGACTTGTACAAAATATTTACTGAGCTTCCTGTATCAACTAGCACCCGCTTAACCATCATGTTGGCTGTCTAGACGTCCACGATCAGAGGGTCCAAATGAGGGAATCGAACATGCTGAGTGTCAAGCTCAGAGAAAGTTATTAGTTCTTCCTCTGTTCGAGCTTTCTTGGGAGTTCGCTCCTCCACATTTAGCATTTCGATGTCTTGGTCATGGCGTAAGGTTCGAGCATATTGCTCCATCACCTTCCCACTATCTCCTACAAGGTGTGGGCCGCCACAAATGGTTAACAACGTACCTGCCACAGGAGCCGGCTGTAAAGGTGGCGAGCGTTGGCGTACAGGCGCCTGCTCGTTGCCTCCTTGAGCCTCTCGTTGAGAACCGCCAGTGGCTCGTACATATCTCGTCAGGTGTCCTTGTTTGATAAGGAACTCAATTTCATCTTTCAACTAGTTACACTCATTGGTGTCATGACCATAGTCATTGTGGAAATGACAAAACTTCGCTGTATCTCTCTTGGAGATATCCTTCCTTATCGGCACTAGTCGCTTGTAAGGGACATTGGAGCTGGTCGCCTGGTACACCTCCGCTCTGCTTTCGATAAGGGTCGTATAGTTGGTGAATCTTGACTCGTACCTGTTGCCCTTAGGGCGCTTATTCTCGGACGTCGACGTCTCATTGTTCGCCCTCTTTCCACCATTTTTCCCGTTCCCGTTGCTTTTGCCATTGTCATTGGGTTTATCTGACCCGTTGGCGGCTTTAGCAGGATCTTCCTTTGGTCCCTTGTCTTTTGCAGGCAACTTCCCTTTGTTGGCAATCGCCTCTTCAAGCTTAATGTACCGGTCTGCTCGATCAAGGAATTCCTGGGTACTCTTCACCCCGTTCTTCCTTAAACTGTTCTAGAGGGGAGAGTGGCGCCGCACTCTAGCAGTAAGGGCCATCATTTTCCCTTCATCGCCAACTATTTTAGCTCCAGTTGCTGCTCGCATAAAATGCTGGACATACTCATTTAAGGACTCTCCCTCCTTCTGGCATATCTCGATCAGCTGATTGGCTTTAGTCGGGTGCACACGACCAACATAGAATTGCCTGTAGAACTCCTTCACAAACATCTCCCATGACACTATGCTAGCAAGAGTAAATTTAAAAAACCATTCCTGACCAGTATCAGATAGAGTGGCCAGAAAGATTCTGCTACGAGCATCATCTGACACCTTCTGGATGTCCATTTGTATCTCAAACTTATTCACGTAAGATACTGGGTCCCCATATCCATCGAAGTTGGGCAATACTTGCATCTTAAACTTGCTAGGGGTTTCTGCCACGGCTATTCTTTGTATGAATGGAGTGCCTCTTCTCCGATCATACTCGATGTGGGATGTCCGGCTCCCTGCTAGCTGCTGGACGGCCTGGTTTAGCACATCGATCTGAGCCTGCACGGCGTCTGGGATCGCTAGGGTGACTGGTGCTGGAGGACCATACTCATCATGCCTTTCGTGCCTGTCGTTGATCACATCTCTCAAGTCGTCATCTCTACGCCTTGCTCGCTAGCACCCAATTGATCAAAAACATTAGGCTGCCTAGGTTGCGCCCCAGCGTTTTGGCTCGCAGGCCTATTTTCTCTTGGTGGGGGGTTCCTTTCTCCACCTCTCTCTCTCTCTTTGACCTCGACCAGCATTCCCTAGGCCGGAATCGGCTTCATTATAGTCATGGTTGTCCCTGAAATGCGATCGATTGTGGCGCGACCAAATGGTCATACTATTCCCTACTCTTGCTGGCATCTCCCGAGCGTCAGGGGAAGCCTGCGTTGGTCGGTGGGTCCCGGGGTATTATTATGTCGTGGGGGGGCCCTGACCGCAAAGCCTGACTTAATATGCCTTCTGTAAGCAAAAGGACACTGTCCCCTACTCGTAGGATTTGGTTCCTCAGCAGTTTGGCGTCTAGGACTTCAAGGAGGCTGCCCGACCCTGTTTTGCCTTTTGTGCTAGGGATTATCACGACCAACACGAGAAGGTGGCTGCTGCTCAGGATCTTCGAATGGAATATCCTGTTGAGCAGTAGGAGGTTGCTCCGGCCTTGGAGGGCTTGCCGGTTGAGGTGGATGACTTGCGTTTGGACCCTGTTGTGGCGGTGCCCTTGATGGTTGATCTGGTTGAGTAGTCAGCGCAGCTTGCCCCCGGGCCAACTAAATGGTTGCTTCCAGGGCGGCAGTGGCGTCTCTCTGCCGGCGGTCCATGTCAGCCTACCGCCCATTCTCTTGATGTTCAATTTCCCTCTACTGCAACGCCATCGTCTCAGCCGCACTCTCTTGGTTGGCCCTCAGATTGGGCAACTCCTCTTGCAACACAATCAGTGTGGTCCTTAAGGTTTCAGAATCAATTTCCTCCTCTTCAAAATTCAAATGTGGTTCATCTTCAACCACATTTTGTGGAGGAGGCTGGGTGGATGCAGCGCCAGAAGTCTGTCCCGTCTTCCTGGATGTTTTTGCCATTTGATTTTCTTGACAGTCTTGAATTCGAGCTCTCAATGAAAGCACCAAAATGTTGACCCTCAAATTGGTCAATGACACGGAGTCAGATAAACGATATAAAATGAGATGAAAATAAGAAGAAATTCAAATGGAAAAGTAAACGACGCAAAAAATTTATAGTGGTTCGACCCCAATTGGATGATAATGACCTACGTCCACTTAGTGTTCTTATTGATGTAGAATCCTAATACTGTGATCAATGAACTAGGGTTCACGAGTTTCACAAGCCTTGGGAGAATTACAACTTCAGTGAATAATCACACCATAATTTTCTCTCAGAATTCAAAGATCAAAAGTCCCCTCCCTTGAGCCCTTTGATTCTTATCTATAGGCTCAAGAAGAGTGCATGGGCCTATGGGCCTTAATTACTATTAAGACTCGCGTATCTAGGTAATAAAATAAATTACAATTAATGCATAATTATATAATTGCATAAATAAAGGAAATAAATGAATATATGCGACCAGGCTGGTCGTCTGTAAGTATGATGCTTGATAAACCAATAATTTTCTAGTCGATGGCCAAGCAAGATACACTCACTAAAAGTCGTCACGTGCCTCCTACGTGTGAACCAATCCTGCCACGTCATTAGGGGTCGTTCTTGGGTAAACAGTGATTATTTAGGATTGTCCTATTTATTTATATTAATTGTTTTGGAGACACCAATTGCATGTAAACTACTAAGTATTAAATTAGTTAAAACTTGGTAACACACACCATAATAAAGGCAATAGATTTTATAGGCCTTTAAGATAACCAACTTTATGTAAAAAGGGTTTTAGTAAAGTTAGATGAATGTAATGGGTAATTATTTAGATCACATTAATAATAGAAACATGCTCTTTTATAATTATGAATTTTGTAATTAATTGCATCCATAGGCTTATTAATAAACTAGTAATTAATTTAGAATTAATTGATTAGTTTAATAAAACACATTTAATCTAAAATAGTAAGTGGGAGAAGGTGAACATCTCAATGTGACCTATGGTCTCCATTATTTGTACAACACTGTGAGATATGAATAGGGCTCGAGGTAGCTTTGTTTCCGTCTTCCTAAGGAAGGTTTCTAGACATATTAATACCAAGGTTGGCTTCTTACAAAGATAGGAGGAAGTGATCTATTTTAGACTTGACCGACCCTAAGGAGGTACTCTCTAAGTTAAGTCACGAATTCTGAAATAATGGGTTACACTTACAAAGATGTAATTAAGTTTTTACGGTGGATAATTACATCTTGACCAAACCAGCGGTACTTTATATTTAAAAGAGAAATAAAGAGTTATTTTAAGTTTTAAATTATAAAGATAAGATTTTCTTATAAGCTATCTGAATTTTAACTTGACCGACCCTAAGGCGGCACTTTATTTGTTGGGTAGTTTTATCGTGGAAAAGTAAATTTTAATTTATGTGTTTTATTTGTTGCATTCATGCATCATGTTTACTTTCCAAACATTGATATTTTTTCAAATGATAATATTATGTTTTTTATTTATTTCAGTAATGTCGAACAGTGGCAATCCAATAACCGTTTTACTATCACTTGAAAAACTTAATGGTGACAATTTAATAAGACAGAAATCAAATCTGAATCTTATGTTAATCTATGAGAACCACAGATTTTTCCTAGCTGAGGAATGTGTTCGGATTTATGCCCTTATAAAACCATGTCGGACATGTAACGCGATTTTATATTGTCTATAAAAGTAGTAGAAATCATTTAGTTTGACAAACGTGTTGCTTGCTTTTTTTATTATATGATTATTGAAATAATACAAACATTTATAAAATCCTAAACATATGGATAGTTACAATTATAGTGACTAGGTCACAGTAGATTATAGTTGTAATTATATGTTCAAAAAAATGAGTTCTAAGATTAAGTCAGTGCATTGAATTTTCACTAATCTGGTAATATACTATATGATCTACTTACACATTTGGGGTGTGATGTCTTATCCAAAGCATTGACCAAGTAGATAAGATTGGATGAATTTGGTTACATAGAACTAGGACCGATATTGATTATTGATTGATAAATAAGTATCGTTGTTATCAAATATAATCAATGTCACAACGTTGACCATAGGTTAAGTCAATCTTAATTCTAAGTGATAATATTCTACTAATTATATTATTTAAATCTTTTAACTTGTTCGTTACCAGCTTACCCTATGGTTTTGTAGAGTCCAAGAACTTTACTTAGCTAAGTTAGATAGTAGTATTATAGTAATTATAGTATTATCTTTATAACTGTGGATTTTTGGTTCAGACCGGGATTTATTTGGACACTCATAGTAGTACTTGTAGATTTTCTAAGTTTAACCTATAGTTTAAGAATATTAATTTTAACCTAAGGTTTGATTAATATGGCTGATATTGAGGATAATATTTATTATACTATAAGGTTTAGATAAGAACCAATAGGATTTAAAGCACATGTTATGTATGGGTGATTAAGGATTAAGTATTTAGAGGATTAAATTTAATAAGGGTAAAATTTGAATGCTCTAAGGTCAGTCAGCAGCTTTGAAAACGTTTGAGGGCTTAGTCAAGGCTGTTTACTCAATTTGAATTAAGCTAAAAATGTGTAATTTCGTGTTTAAATAATCAGCGTATGCCGATATATCGCAGCTATAGGGGGCGATATATCGCAGCACGTAGATACGGAAAACACGAAACGATGCACGTTTGCCTCGGGCATAATGGTCCAGGCGATATATCGCCTATATGGGGCGATATATCGCCTCCTTCAGCATATTTTGAATGTTTTTGAAATCATTTTCCATTCAACCCTTCAACCTCTTGATAAGTCCAGCACCTTTCTGAACGAGTCTTCAGCCTCTGCTGAACAACAATTCAAATTATTTTCACCTAAAAAGCCATTATTTTTATTCAAGTAAAATTAAGATCCTTTCATTCCTAAACTCTATAAATAGGACCTAGTACCCAGCCATTATTCATCTTTTGCTCTAAGTTCAGAGGCTGCAAGTTGCTAGGTGAGTGTGAGAGTGTAAACACTTGGGTTGGGAATCATAAGCTTGATCATCATAAGCTTATCAAACACTTGGGGAAGTAAGGTTTTATAGTATTTCGGTTCGAGGTTTAGATTGGTCTTACAAGTCTTCAAGGTATTTCCACACTTTAGTTCATTGGTATTATTTTATTTTAAGTTCTCATAGTCTTCTACTCAGCCTTCTAACCTTAATCTTTATTTTGGTTAGGAAATCTAAGAACTTGCACATAAGTTTTTGGTAAGTATTTTCTCAATGGTTTAGTCCTTCCATTCCTTTCATTTCTCTTCTTCACTATACTCACTCTTTTTCAAATGGTTCTTAGGAGTGTTCCAAAGTCCCAACTCTGTCCTCTTATCCCGGTAATTTTGGTAAGGAAAATAGGATAGAATTCATATGTTATATGTTTTATATGTTATCTTATGTTTTTTTATGTTATGTTATGTATGTATGTAGGCTTGGGCATATGACCCATATGACTAACAAGTCCCAAATGGATTATGGGCATATGACCTGCTTAGCTAGTAGGACCCCACTAATCTAATGGGCATATGACTTGTTTAGTCTATGGGACCCCAAGTAATAATGGCCATTATAGTATGTGTATGATATAAGTGTTATGTTATGTTTTTTATGTTTCTTATGAATTTATGTATATGAACTATGTGTTAGATTTTCCTTGATGGGCATTAGGCTCATCCCTTTTTGTTTATATGTGTAGGAAAATAGCTATAGTGGCGGGTAAGGTTCGTGGATGCTTGGGGAATGTGTATCGGTGATGAATGGATTCAAGGAGTCGAGAGTTCGATTTCGAGGATGTAGTCTTTATTTATGGTTTATGTGTATTTTTCCGCACCTATTTATGTAATCTCTTTTCATTTCAATTAAGATATGTTTTTTTTTAAAACAATAGGATCCCATATCCTGCTTTGAGTTTATGTAAGTTTAAACATTGGTTTTTACAAGTTTTTAATAAAGTATGATCTTTTTCACTAGTAAGTTCTATTAAAGATTAGGGTCTATGTATAGTTTTCGTTAATGGTCCAAAATCTAGAGTAGTTGAGTCATTACAGGTTTAGCCCATACTTACATCTTGGAGATTTAGTAGTGTAGTTGAGTGGGAGTATTATTCATAGATATGAAATCTATAACTTCTATATGAGAAGTGAAAAGATGATTTCCTTAATTGTTTTGTTTAAAAGGGTAAATGATTAAGCGCTCATATCTGTGATTAAGTTCATGGAGTTATCATTTACAAGGAACTTAGTGGGAGTTAAGGATAAAATACTGATGAGGGATAAAACGATAATTTACACCCATCTCATTAGTAAGTCATCGATAGAGGATTGACTGACTGTAATGGTTATAACAATGGATAACATATTTATGGTTTGAAAAATACGTTCTATGAATTCAAGAGTTCAATTCTGAGTCTATAGTGGAGTCATGAGGAATTAATAAGGTAGTGAAATTATTCATAAATAAATTCACAGTAACTTATTGGAGCTTGATTACATGGATCCATGGTCCCCGCATCACCTTTGAGTAAAACATCTAGAATGTCTCGATTAATTTATTTAATTATCAATTAGCATTTTTAAAGTTGACTAAGTCAATTTTGGAAAATCTTACAGAGATATGAGATTTAGAAAATAAAAGAGAATCTTTGGGAAAATTTATTAATATTGATAAATTGGTGTCAATATAAATAATTAATATTAAATCAAGTTTCAAATTATAATTAGTTAATTTTAATAAGAATTTAATTAATTAATTAAAAGATAAATAAATAAATGTTTTGATTTTAGGCCCAAATGAGATTTAAATTCAAAACAAAGAGATTAAGCCTAAGTCCATTTATGGCAGCCTAAGGCTTTTATTTTTGTTTATTATTTGTAATTGATTTAAATTTAAATTTAAATAAATCCCATTAAGTTGCTTATATAAGGAATATGATATCTAGGGTTTTTAGAAGTCTCGGTTGATTCATTGGGTAAGTGAAAACTTAGACAATCTAATCCTTTCTTAGCCACTATATCTTCTTCTCTTCTAGATCTCTATCTCATGTGCTGAGAACCACCCCACACTAGTTGTAGGTTGATCAAAGGCTTGGTGGGAAAGATTGTGTTGCTGATCTAGTTCAATCTCTTGATAATACTCTGCTACAAAAAGGAATCAAGGGTTAGAGAGATTGAAGGAAGGAGTTATTCCAGTTCCGCTACATAATGTAATTTTTTACTTTACTCTGTATTTGTATCAATTTCATAGGAGCATGTTCTAGGAATTTGCATGTTTGTTTGATAATATGTAAACTGCCTGAAAATAAAAAATGATCCTATAAAATATTTTTTCCTACAGAATGTCCTGAAGAGCCCGCTGCCACTGCCCCGAAGAATGTTCAGGACAAGTATGATGCCTGGATTCAATTTACATAAAATGTGTTACATGCTTGTGAGCATGAATGATGTTCTGAGAACAAAGCATGAAACCATGGAAACTGCATTTGAGATAATGGATTCTCTGCAGGCCTTGTTTGGGCAGCAATCTGATCAAAGTAGACACGAGGCTACTAGAACCTACATGACTACTAAGATGAAGAGAGGTGTTTCTGTACGTGAACATGTTTTACACATGATTAATGTGATGCATGAAGCAGGAATACATGGGGCCATCATTGATGATCGTACACAAGTAAGCATCATATTGGAATCGCTCCACCAACTATATTATGAATAAGTTAGAAATCAACATGAGTCAGCTATTGAATGAACTGCAGACATTTGAGCCTCTTAACAAATCCATTACAAAAGAGACTGAAGCAAATGTGGTAGAGGAGAAACCTTCAAACTCTGAGGAGAAATCCAAGAAGAGAAAGAAGAACAATAATAAGGACAAAAGTAAGGGCAAAAAGTCCAATAAAGGAAAGAAGGCACCAAAAGCCAAGGAGAACAAAAATGACAACAACTTCAAGAAGAAAGAACCAAAAGGAAAATGTTTCCACTGTGGAGTTGAAGGCCACTGGAAGAGAAACTGCAAGAAGTATCTCTTTGAGTTGAAAAAGAAAGGTAAATATGATTTGCTTGTACTTGAAGCTTGTGTAGTGGAAGATGATATGGCATCCTGGGTTTTAGATTCAGGAGCCACTAACCATGTTTGTTCTTCCATGTAGATACTTGAGTCATCAAGGGAGCTAGCAGATGGCAAGGTGACCATGCGAGTTAGAAGTGGAGCTCTCGTTTCAGCAAGAGCAAAGGGAACAGTCTGTTTAAATTTGGGAACAATTATTTAGTTTTGAACAATGTTTATTTTATTCCTGGATTTTCTAGAAACTTAGTTTCTTTATCTATGTTGCTTGAACAATTTTTTATTCTTTTAATAATAATGCGATTGTTATTTCAAATAATGGTTTCAAAATATGTCAAGCAAAACATAATAACGAACTATATATGCTCAAACCAAATGAGCGAGCGCTCAATAATTCATAATTATTTAAAGTAGCAAAACCGCAAGGTAACAAAAGACAAAAAGTTGCAAACGAGGATGACACATATCTTTGGCATCTTAGACTTGGTCATATAGGTCTAGATAGGATAAACAAGTTAACAAAAGATGGACCTTTGAGAGAACTAAGAGTTGGAACTCTTCCAGTTTGTGAATCTTGTCTAGAAGGAAAAATGACCAAACGTTCTTTCTCAGCAAAACCAATAGAGCCAAAGAACCTTGGAGCTTGTACACAGCGATGTTTGTGGTCCAATCATTGTACAAGCAAGAGGTGGGTATGAGTATTTAGTCACTTTTATTGACGATCACTCAAGATATGTTCAAACTTACCTAATGCTTAGGAAATCGGAAACCTTTGGTAAGTTTCAAGAATTCAAAGTTGAGGTTGAGAAGCAATTAGGTAAGACTCTAAAGACACTTCGATCTTATCAAGGTGGATAATATTTGGATTTAGAATTCAAAGATTTCTTGCTGGAGCATGGTATTTTATCCCAACTCACAACACTAGGAACGCCACAGCAAAATGGTTTTTCTGAAAGAAGAAATAGGACCTTGTTGGACATGGTCAGGTCTATATTAAGCTACTCTTCACTTCCTCTCTCATTCTGAGGATATGCACTTCAAACGGCAACGTACATTTTGAATGTAGTCCCATCTAAGACCATTAGCAAAACGTCATTGGAACTGTAGAATGGAAACAAACCTAGCTTGCACCATTTTCGCATTTGGGGTCGTCCTGCTCATGTTCTTAGACCTAAATCAAGGAAACTTGAATCAAGGTCAGAAGTGTGCATTTTTTTTTTTGCTGCACTCCAGAAACAAGAGGTGGTTATTTCTATAGTCCCAAGGATCAAAAGGTATTTGTTTCAACAAATGTGACCTTCCTTGAACGTGACTATATGAATAACTATAAACCTCGGAGCAAGGTAGTATTGGAGGAACTCACAGCTGATAAGATTCCATCACAATCATCTTCATCATTAAATGATAAAAGACAAACCAAGGAAACCATGATTCCTGAAAAAGAAACCTCGGTGCAACATCGTAGTGGGAGGATTGTGAGACAACATGTTCGCTACGAACATGAGGCACATGTCCTTGTTTCTGATACAAACAAGGACGATCCATTGACCTTTAAAGAGGCAATGGATGATCCTGAAAATGAGAAATGCAAGAAGCCATGAACCAAGAAATGGAATCAATGTATTCCAATTCTGTTTGGAAACTTGTGGATACACCTGAAGATGTTAGGCTCATAGGGTGTAAGTGGATATACAAGAACAAAAGAGGTATAGATGGGAAAGTAGAGACTTTTAAAGGGAGGCTTGTAGCCAATGGTTGCACTTAGAGAGGTGTTGATTATGAAGAAACATTTTCTCCTCTGGCCATGCTCAATACATTCGTATCCTCTTATCCATAGCGGCTACCAATGATTATGAGATATGGCAAATGGACGCCAAGACAGCATTTCTGAATGGCTATCTTGATAAAAGAATCTATACGGTACAACCAGAAGGGTTCATAATGAAAGGGGAAGAACAAAAGGTGTGCAAGTTGCTGAAATCCATTTATGGATTAAAACAAGCATATAGATCTTGAAATATCACTTTTGATTAAACAATTAAAACATATGGCTTCGAACTGAATGTAGACGAAGCATGTGTGTATAAATACATCAAAGTAAGAGTGGTGGTTTTCTTAGTTCTTTACGTTGATGACAGTTTGCTCATTGGGAACAATGTAGAGACATTGTCTAACGTAAAGAAGTGGTTAGCTGAAAAGTTCCAAATGAAATATTTGGGCGATGCGAGCTATGTTCTGGGAATCCAAATCCTAAGGGATAGGAAGAACAAGCTCTTGGCACTTTCTCAGGCTAATTATATAGATAAGGTGCTTGAAATATTCTCTATGGAGAATTCCAAGAAAGTTCAATTACCGACCAGACATGGAATTGCTCTCTCCAATGAAAAATGTCCCAAGACACCTCAGGAGGAAGAGGATATGAGAAAGTATCCCTATACTTCAGCAGTTGGGAGTCTGATGTATGCTATGTTGTGTACTAGGCCCAACATATGTTATGCAGTTGGGATTGTAAGTTGTTATCAATTAAATCCTGGTTTGGAACACTGGATTGTTGTAAAGCACATTCTCAAGTATCTTAGGAGAATGAGAGACTATATGCTGGTATATTAAGGGGGTGAGCTAAATCCTACTGGATACACTGATTCTGATTTCCAATCAGACAAAGACAGTCGAAAATCGACATCTGGGTGTCTGGAGAAGCATTAAGCAATCCAGCATAGCTAATTCAACCATGGAAGCTAAATACATAGCGGCTTGTGAAGCAACTAAGGAGGTGGATTGGTTGAGGAAGTTCTACACTGATCTGGAAGTTGTTCCAGATATGGATGAGCCACTAATCCTGTACTGTGATAACAGTGGAGCAGTAGCTAATTCCAAAAAATCAAGAAGCCACAAGAGAGGGAAGCATATAGAAAGAAAATACCATCTGGTAAGAGAGATTATACACCGAGGTGATGTGACTATTACGAAGATAGCGTCAAAATAGAACTTGACTGACCTGTTAACCAAGACACTTTCTGCAAAGTCGTTCATGGGTCACGTGCGAATTATGGGATTGAGGGAGATGCCTCACTTGCTTTGAGGGCAAGTGGGAGATTATTAGGATTAATGCCCTAAAAGCATGTAAAGACATTTTATTGGTTTTAAATAAAAGTACAATTTTATTTTA
This sequence comes from Humulus lupulus, assembly GCF_963169125.1. Taxonomy (NCBI): domain Eukaryota; kingdom Viridiplantae; phylum Streptophyta; class Magnoliopsida; order Rosales; family Cannabaceae; genus Humulus; species Humulus lupulus. The sequence continues at coordinate 225,964,891 of NC_084802.1, forward strand.
TTTGAATGTTATAATTATTGTTTGAATTAATTATATAATAATATCAAGGAAATTCCCTATTCATTCATGAGAATATGTTCTTGTATTAGTGCGAGAGAATTAAGATCGTATATAATGAATAAAATAGTCAATAACATATTAAAGTAAGGAATCTTTAATGAATGGTTACTAGTACGGTTTGCTAAGCATACGAGATGCAAGTAATCTAGATTCGGATTACTGATGTGGATAGACATCTTAGTAAAGGTGTTGTATATAATAGAGATTATATATGACAGGACCAATGAGAATTAATTATCTTTATAAACTTGTCATTTGACATAAATATTTAATTCTTATCATAATATATGATCATTTGTATATCAGTCTAAATCCTCAGTATTCATGAACTTTTGTTTATGTTTATTGGAGCTTTTGATTCACTTATTAAGGTCTCTTAGAATAATGAGGCTAATTACTTTGGTTTTGGAGATTCAATATCATGGATGGCTGGGAACATGAATTACAATATTGGAATTCATGCTTTCCTAACGGATGGAATATTGGTTCTCTTAAGGGTTGATTCTTGAAATGAATAGTTATTGAGATCAAATCTATAATAAGATTATAGATTAATTATTTGTTATTAAATTAATAGTACTTAAGGATCAAGAGGTAATTAGAATGGTAAAATGGTAATTTTGATCCGCTCTAATTAACGAACTAATAATGGAGGACATAACTACATTATTGATTATATCAATGGACTACTAGAGAAAACTCTGTAAATATAATTCTATAAATACTTAGAGTGCAATTCCATATTTATAGTGGAATAATCATGGAATTAATAAATAAGATTATTAGATTAAAGAGTTTAATTAATAATTTGGATTATTAGAGCTTCCTATTACAGGTCCATGGTCCCCAGATCACCTATGTCCTACATTGTCGAGGGTAAGGATGTCAAAAGAAAAATTTGTAAAATGAAATGACTAAATTGCAAAGGAATTAATTTTTCAAGGTAGGGAAATAATTATTTGATAATTATGGGTAATTGATTAATTGTGAATTAATTAATTATTTAACTATATAGTTTTTATTTTGAAAAACTATAGGTTAATATTAATATTAATCTTGTTTGGATTAATACAAAGAGAGATAATAATAGATATCTTATTTATAATATGATATTTATTTATTTAATGTAAAACTGATATTTTAAGATAAAATTAATTTTGAATTAACTGGTATTTATGTTGGGATAAATATCTTGTCTTAAACGTTGATTAAATAAACAAATGAGAAAATTAGGGCAACCCTAATAGGGTTGGGTGACACACATTGTACAGTACAGTGTGTGGCGCCTAGCATCAGGATTTTTATCCCTCGGATTTGAATTTTGAATTTCAAATAAGTTTGTTTAATCAGTTATTTAATTATTCTTTTTAAATATGATTTAAATAAATTATTAAATGAAAATATCTAATCAGTTTTTAATTTGAATTATATTTTAATTAAATAAAAATTATTTAATTAGATTAAATATCTTTATAAATCTGATAATATGTAACTTTCAGAAGGGGCTTGAATATGATTATTTTGAATAATAAAAATACAGACTCTTTCTCTAAAGCGATAATTTTCTCTAAACCTGAAAAATTATTCTAAATCTTCTCTTTGTCAAAAACTCTCTAGATCTCATGTGTTGAGTACATCTAGTGAGTCACATAAATCAATCTTTTGAATCCTACGTGCCCACACACGTCCTTGTGTGTTTGAGGATTGGTCTGGAAGGTCAGGGTGTGAGATCTCAGAACACTGGATAGGAAGATCGTTGATTTATACAAAAAGACTCAAGGACACTTGATAGGCTACAAGAGGTAATCTCTGATCTATTTGTATGTGATTTAATATTTATATATGTGTATGATCCTACTTGGTATTAATATTTATTAAAATGGGTCCATATATTCTGCTGCGTACCTAAGATTTGATCATTTAATACCAACAACTACTACTGTGAGAAACATCACGTTGTTTGGCCGAGGACCAAGACACATGGTTGTCACCAAGAAACACACAATATCCTTTTGTACTTTTTCGATTGTCTAGACTAGATGCCCAATATGCATCTGTAAAGGCAGACAAATGCAGAGAAAAGGAAGCAGTGAGTGTGATGTCGTGCGACTGAGTTCCTTTGAGATAATGAAGGATCCATTTGACAGCAAGCCAGTGAGACCCATTTGTTTGATGCATGAATTGAACATCGGGTCATGGTAACATATTGGAGAGAACCAACAACTCTTCCATACTCTGTTGGATCTTCTAAAGAGAGACCATCAAATTGGAGAGTGACTTACCAATTGTACCCAACGTAGGAGCTTGTTTTGAATCAACCATATTTTTCATTGACAGTAGATCCTTGACACACTTATGTTGGCTTAGATGGAGCTGACCAAGAGCTGAGGTGACTTCAATACCAAGGAAGTAGTGAAGGTTTCCTAGATCACGAAGAGCAAACATGTGATGAAGAGTCTTGATGAATTGATAAACTCTATGAGAGTTGTTTCCTATAATGATTATGTCGTCGACATATACAAGGATGTAGATCACATAATTGGCATGATGAAGTATGAATAAGGATGTGTCAGCTTCAGAACACAAGAATCCCCAACTATGAAGGGCCTGACTGAGTTTGTGAAACCAAGCCCATGGGGCTTGTTTCAGTCCATATAGAGCCTTTGAGAGCTTGCAAACGAAAGTAGTATTAGCAGAGTCAAGGAAGCTCGGCGGTTGTTTCATATATATTGTTTCAGCAAGATCACCATTTAAAAATGTGTTATGTACATCAAATTGTCAAAGTGGCCACCCTTTTGATAATGCCAAGGTGAGTATAACTCGGATAGTTCCTGGTTTCATAACCAGTGAGAATGTGCCGAAATAATCAACACCTAGAGTTTGTGTGAAGCCACGGGTAATAAGTCTGGCTTTGTGTCTATCAATGGTGCCATCTAGTTTGTACTTCACTTTAAAGAGACATTTGTTGTCAATTATGTTTGCCTGAGTTGGAGGTGGGACGAGAACCCAAGTGGAATTAAGACGAAGTGCATTAAGTTCATATTCCATAGATTTCTTCCAATGAGGGATACCAAGTGCATGTTCATAAGATTTAGGAGGAAAATCAAGATCATTTGTTGGATGAGAAACATAAGCTTTCGGTTTCTGGATACCACACTTAATCTGAGTCATCATTGGATGAATATTGCCTTGATTGTTATCCTGTACATAAATCTAATTAGTGATATTTGGTTGCTGAGTGGAGGAGAGATACTAACATTAGTGTTGGGTGGAGTAACACTAATATTAAACGTGGAAGGAATATGAGTTATAGATAAAGGGGAGTGTATAGGTGAGATAAATGAGGAGTTGGAGAGGCAGAGGAATGCAGGGATTGAGTTATTGAGTGTGTTGTGGTGGTGTGAGGTGTGGGAGGGACACTGGAATTAGGAGTGTGTGAGATGGTAATGTAGAAGTAGAATTGGAAAATAAAGGGAATGATGTTTCATCAAAAACAACATGTTGTGTAATGTAAAGGCGATGAATTTTGGGATCTAGACAGAGGCAACCTTTGTGTTAAGTGTCGTAGCCTAGGAATATGCAAGATGTAAAATGATATTGAAGCTTATTGGCATTGTATGGGCGGATACAGGGAAAGCATAGGCACCCAAAGGTGTGTAACAAAGAGTAATCAAGAGTTTTATTTTTAGACATTGAAAAGGTGACTTTAGTTTTAAAACTTTAAAGGGCAACCTGTTTATAGTGTAAACAGTTGCTCAAAATGCATGAAGCCAATATTGAAGAGGTAAAGAATCATGTGCAAGAAAAGCCAAACTTGTTTCTACGATATGCCTATGTTTGCGCTCCACACACCCATTTTGAGCTAAGGTATAAGGACAAGAAAACCTATGAGATATGCCATAAGCATTAAGAAAGGGAATAAAGGATTTGAACTCACCACCATTGTCAGATTGAACCTCTTTAATGGTGGTGTCAAACTGATTTTCAGTGAGTAATTTAAATTGTTTAAAGGTTGAGAGTGCTTGGTCTTTTGTATGAAAAAAGTATAGCCAACAAAATCTAGAATGGTCATCTAGGAATAGAATGAAATAGTGTGAACCATCTGTGGCAGGTGTTGGGGCTGGACCCCAAAGATCAGTGTGTATAAGTGCTAGTGGCTTGGTTGCATGTGAGGTAGACATACTAAATGGAAGTCTGTGACTTTTGGCAAATTGATAAGATGAACAAATCGAATGCTCTGCTTTATTATATGAAATAGAAGGATTGTATTGCTTTAGAACATTGTTTACAATTATAGTGTGTACATGGCCTAATCTAGCATGCCATATGGCTGCAGTGGACAAATTGACATGTTGAAAGTGAACATTACAGGGAGACTTGTGAAGAGTAGAGTGAAAAGCACACTTGTCGGCTAAATGAGATGTGGTAGCTTAAGGTTGGAAACAGCTTGGAGGGTGTAAAGACCACGATCAAGAGAGCCTTGATGAAGCTTCTTCTTCGAGTGAAGATCCTTAATTTTGTAGTGATTGGAGTAGAATTCGATGAAGACATTGTTGTCATAATAGAATTTAGTAACAAAAAGAACATTAGTAGATAGTTGAGGGACATTGTAAACATTATGTAAGTGAAAGGAATTATTAGATGTATGTAAAGAACAATGACCAATAGAGACAATGGGAATAGAGTTACCATTATCGATTGTGGCAAAGTTAGAACCAAGATATGATGAGGAGGAGTCAAGATTTGTTGAATTAGGTGTTAGATGGTGAGAAGCACCAGAGTCAAGCAACCAAGAATCATCAGAGATTGTGTTAGAATTTGCAATCATGGCTGTAACAAATGATGATGGATTCAAAGCTGAAGTGCTTGGAGCTGGAAAGTTGAGATCAAAGCGCCTATAGCAGTGATAAGCATTGTGCCCTAGTCGTAGACATAACTGGCATATGAGTCTTGATCCAGTGGAGTTACTTCTTGTTGTAAATGACCCTCAATTAGAGTTGTTGGGAAGGCTGAATTGAGTGTGACCACAGACAGAGGAGGGACGATTCCAAGAACGATTGTAGTTTTGTTGTCAGAAGGCAACACTTGCATCAATAGGTGTGGACTCATCAATGGAGTTGTGTTGCTCAAGGCATGACTCATGTGCAAGAAGTAGACTGGTGATGTGTTCGAAAGTAACTCCTTTGGTTTTGGAGGTGACAGAAACAACAAATTAGTTGTATTCAGCACTGAGGCTAGCAAGAAGATAGAGGACTTGATCTCTATCAGTAACACGTTTTGAGACAGCAGCAAGTTGATCTATAAGGCTTTTAACTTTGAGGATGTAGTCCATCATTGGTGTGGCTCCTTTCTTGACTGTCTGCAATTGTAGCCGAAGTTGCATTATTCGGGCATTGGAAGTAGATGAGTAAATCTGTTGAAGAGCACTCCAAGCTGAGGCACTTGTAGAATGACCGAAAATCTGGGCCATAATTTCAGGAGTAAGAGCAGAGAATATCCAACTGAGGATGAATCAATCTTTGCAAAACCAAGTGACCAATTCCGGATTGAGCGTCGAAGAACCGGGAAGATGTTGATCTGGAGCAGTGTTGGTGCCATCAAGGAAATCATCAATTCCATTGGCAAGTACCACATTTTCCATCTGAGCACACCATAGTAGAAAGTTTGATCGATCAAGCTTGACTTGAAGGCCATAATTGAGGGCATGAGAAAGAACCATAAACTGTTGTTGTTGAACAGTGAGAGCTGAGAACGAAGTGGATGAAGTGGTGGAAGCTATTGGAACTGCGGAAGTTATCGAAACTGCAGAATCTTGAAAGATATTTGTGGCGGGATCAGTCACCATGAGAGAGTGATGAGTAGAGAAAGTGAGCTCGAAAGAAGATGAGAAATCAAGAATGGATCTTGGGCTCTTTGATACCATGTAAATTAGTATAGTGAAATGAATGACAAAGCTCTTAATCTCATAAAGATCAGAGGAGCAAGAAGAATTTATTTATATAGAGAGCTAAGAGTATGAGGTCCAAACAGAACCAAAACAGTTAGGACTAAAGTTAGTTAGGAACCACACATAAGGTAGTTATAACAACCAAAACAGATAACTAAACACTTAGTCTAACACTATCTTATGCTGATATAATGTTCGGACTTTGGAGGTGGTGTGAGTATAAAACTATTGCAAATGCTACTCATATTCTCAGTTTGTATATTTTAACTTAATATTATGCGGTATGCAGAAATATGAGAAATAATAGTTTTGAAGTGTCATATTGCACTCGTAGATTAACGACATGGAGTGCACATATTGTATATAACTCTTCTTAGTTTTTATATAGCTATATAGGTTAATAAAGCTGGTGGATTTTGTTTTGTTGTAAATTTAGTTGAGTACTTTGTATGATGTTAATGATGTATGATGATTTTGCTTCTGTTTTTGCAAGCTGGTTATTCATTTTAAAACACATCCTCAAATTTGCTAGTTCTTCTATGCTCATGAAGTGAATTTTGCTAGAAAGCAGTATATATGTGTTATATACATGAAAAAATGTATTCATATGTTTTATTTTTCATTTATTTTAAATACAGAAATTATTTTTGGGAAAATATATAGTTTTTAAAGGGAAAAGATTTCCCTGATTTTTTTTTAAAACAGAGTTAGCCAACGTCTAGGGCATTTACACCATAGCTTGACGTCGCTTTCTTAGCAATCAATGTTGTGTGCTACGGGAATGATGTCCCAAAAGCGTCGAAACTATTTTATTTTGACATTTTTGGGACATCATTTTGCACCATAGCTATGTTTGGTGTTAGACACTAGTCACTGCTTTGGAACCAATTGACATCATGTGTTTTTCAACTAGACATCACTGCATGGGACACTGGTGGCCAACTGATGTTAGACGTCGATGAAAAAATGTCTCATGCAGTTTTTGTAGTAGTGACTACACGATTAACTTGGTAATAATAATAGCTAAGATTAATTACACATCATTGTACGTAGATATTGTATGTATAATAGAGTAATGATATGTGCACACACATTTTGCACTAAAACATTACACAAAGACGTGAGAGGTTTTTTCAACTAATCATATTTATTTAAGATGGGACCCATTGCATTTGCCACATCACTGACTGTATAATGTTTTGATGTATATTTTGTGTCCACATATCATTACTCTAATTGTAATTAACAACTAAAAATTGTGAAGTTTAAACATCTAAAGTGAGATTTTTTTTTAATATTTAACAACTGAAATTTCTTAATTAGTCTTTAAGTAGCAAGTTGAAACTCACATCAAGTATTAAAACCATCATAGACATGCCATTTTAATTAACTTCATTATAATAATCTTCAACTTGACTCTACATGATAGTTACTTTTTTTTTCTTTTTTTGATAAAATAAATTTGATGTTTTTTCAAATCCCTCTTAAATACCTAGGTAGCAATTATAAGGTTAGACAAAAAGTCTAGTTTCAAAAAATACAAATAAAAAATATATCATATTTGTAATTATATGTTTTACCTAAAATGATCTATATTTTACACATAAATATCTTCGTTATAATTATTATTACTATAATTGGTTATTCTTCGGAGGTTCTCTTGGTAAAATGACATTTTTTTTAAGTCATTTTGCACTTTGACCTAGTTTTAATACTTTTTTGTAAAATGACATCCGACACTCCAGACAACTCGTCGAAATTTTATAAAAGTTGGTCAAAAAATTCAGACAGCTAGTCAAAATTTTTAGATAGCTGGTCAAGATTTTAGACAGGTCATTTTGCAAAAAATTATTAAATTAGGCCAGAGTGCAAAATGACTTCAAAAAATTGGTCATTTTCACCCATTACTCTTCTTCATATTGTGCTTAGTGGCATGTGAGTGCTCATGTCGACTCAGATAAGATTACAATTCATGTAGTCTAGTCTAAGTACATTCACTAATTGTATCATGTCAGTTCAGATACAATTACAAATCGTATCTTGTTAATCCATACTAAATTACTAATCATGTCATAATGTGTTGTGTCATCCCTATAAATGTCTTGTGTCAAGCCCATTTCAACAAATCGGAGATGTTATTTGGTACAAGCCCTAATCTCCTATTTTGAGCCATTAGAATAAGTCACATGGCATGAAAATAAGCTGAATTTAGTGAATGTCCATGGTGTTACAACACCATTTGACAACTTAACAAGTTTGAAAAATAAAGCCCTTATGGATTTCAAGTATCTAAATGGAGGAATGACAGAGGTCAGTAAGACTACTTCTACCCGGCCAAGTAACCATAAATGGAAGTAGGACTACACCTGGAAATTTGTTATTACTTAGCCTGCCTTCCTTAGTGCACCTCTTCTGTAGAATTTCTGCTAGTGTCAACAGTGAGCATAATGTGATTGGGGAGCACCCCTTCCAATCCCATCCCTTGAGAAAGGGAACCATTTCTCCTCTCGTTGGAATCTGCATCATCTTCTAACTTAATGATAGAATCCAAAGATGGGGCATCATCTTTCAGGACTGGTTCTGAGGTTGCTGGAGGATATCCTCTAGTCCAGAAAGCAGGCATCCTTTTGTCATCCTCTTTCATTCTCTCTGCATATTTTTGTATATCGAAACCTGTATTATCATTTCCACCGAATGCAGACTCCAGTCGATCCATATCAAAGTGATCCTCCATTATCTTCTTGGTGTTAAGTTCATCTGAGTACACAAACTTGACTTTGTTGCGAGTTTTTGGCTCCAAAAAAGGCTTTACTAACTGAAAAAGTACAATTTTTTTTCAAGTGTTACAACAAAGGAAACTAACATTAAATTCAGCACACAGAGTAATAATAATAATAAAGTATACCGTCCAGAATGGTTCAAAGAACTTTGGTGGATTATATAGTATGGCAAGACCTAGGCGTTCTGGATAGTGGTCTTGCAAAACATGGGCAGTTTCGCGCGTCACTTTTACTGAAATATGAGACAGATTGAAACCTTGAAAGTCAATCAGCCAAACCATCTGTTCCTGGTCTTGTGGAAGATTCAAGATAGCATTCTCCATGCAATAAACCAAATACCTAATTTGTCCTTTAGTTGACTTTGAGTTCTGCAATTAACAACTCAAAAGAAGGAAAAAAACTTGTAAAATCAACTCGAGTAGAAAAAGAAATTCTATATTACTAGTAGCTATAAAAATATATGATTTTCTGACCAATCAAAGTGAACAGATAATACAAGTACTGGTTTATCAGTGGATAAGGAGAACTATAAACCTCAAAACTAGGCCTCATGACAAGAACTGTTCTCCCATGCTTGTCAATGTAATTTGATCTGTAAATTTTGCCTGTCTCTGCTTCGTGAGCTACCTCTTCCTGCATCACCAATGAAATTGAAATAACATTAAATCTTAAATAATAGCACAAAGTTAACAAAGCATGTCCCCAGAGCCAAAACGTTAAGCCATAAGGTTCCAGTAGCATACCCAGCGAATCTCCTCTGGCTTGTACTCTGACCTCCATTTCAAGGTATCTTTCAGCATTTTAGTTGCCTTCTTCACATTCCAATTTCTTGCCCTCAAATATCGGCATATCGATGCATCGGAACAATATATGGATAACTTATCTGGCAATGGGCCTATCGACTTTCTCACTTCGTTTACCTGCAAATATTGAAAAGCATGGCTAAGTAAATTTATTCAAACTCTACCTTGTCCAAACTTGTAGATTTCAAAGAAAAGAAGCGCTTATTTAAGGATATGGTGAAATAGCAGATAACTGAAGATACCTTTGCTTGCTGATCTTCCGATGGTAAAATCTTCTCACAGCCAATCGAAGAAGATTTATTTAAACTTGAACTCATAGTTTTTAAGAGATTACTCCTACATGATGAAAGTCTGGATTCTTAAGTATCACATTATTGTTTCTGCTATTTCTATCACTCAATGTCAGCTTGACAGGTACAAAAATTATCTATATGTTCGCCAGAAATAAGCAATTTTATCATCCTTTCAAAATTTACAAAGATGTTTGTTAAAAGGGTTGCCCCAAATAATTTGGTAATAAATGTTCAATGTAAATTTTCTATAATAAACATAATTCAGAAGAATTAAATTAGCAACCCAACTGATAACCATTATAACCATTCAATTCGACCATCAATTAACAAGTCGAAATATTTATTTGATAAAGGTGAAATTAAAACCCCATTTGCACGAGAAACTTATCTGACCAGTATTTCTAATCATGATTGCCAAAATTAACAAATGTGACTTTTCACAGAACTAGAAGTGAAATTAAAGAAAACCCACCAAAAATACAGGATCCCAAAGCGAGAATGCTAAAATGAGGGAACTAACCTGACCTGACCTGACTGATTCAAGAAACAGAGGGTCACGGCTTCTGCGCTCAAGTGCTATTCTTCCAGAGGAAGTCAAACACTTGATAAGAATATCCCTGTATTTATTCCTTTAGAACAGATCTCGGAGAGAATGGATTATTATTGATATAATAATGATAACTATTTAGATATTACTTATTAACTGGATCCACTCATTGCTGATCAAATACTGATCCTTTCAACTTTGTTAAGTGACTTTGTTCTATTATGTAACTTATTTTGTAGTTTGGAACTTTTACTTTGGAGATTTCTGCTTTGGACTTTTTCCAATATTTAGCCTTGGGACAATGCACAATGCGAACAGGACATTTTCTGCTGCTGTAGCATGGGAAGTATGGGGCCACTTCTAACGATTAATGACTAATCAGGGTATTAATGTAAGAAAGTCAAAATTGTCCCTTAAATTTGTTGACATGGTTAACACTTAACAATGGTATAGAAGGGTAGTTATGACATTTCAGAAACGTGGGTCCAATTAAGTCTCACAGGGGTAAGCCAACAGCATGATGGGAAGGGGCCAAAACTTTTATTTTTTTATTTTTTTTTTGCGTATGATTCCCATATCAAATTCTAAATATGCCTCCATGGTTTTTTCTGGTAAAGTTGGTCTTTCGGTAGAGGTTTGATAGCTTAGAGCCAAAATTCCACCACCTAATCTCCCACCCACCTTTCTTTTTATTTAAATTATTACTCTTAACGGACAGATCAGAAACACTTTAGCCTTTTCTTAGGCACTCGTTTTCAACGTGTGACACTAAATGGCTTTTAACAAATCAATATTTTTTTCTCAAAACAATAGTAATACCCAGAGAAACTCCGGCTGGCCACGTGCAAAGTACTTGCGACACTGACGACCTTGGCAACTGGCAAAGGTCCTTAGAGCCTCAACCAAAGCTAATTCCATGATTGACCCGCTCCCTTTCTTGTTAATAGTGGTAGTTGTGTTATACATTAGCTAATCCAACTAGTCAGTCAGCAATTGAGAAAAGTTTCCCACAAAATGAGAATAACCATTATTCCGAGTGTGTTATTTCCAGTAATAGGGAATTATTGCTGCAATGTTACACTTACAAACCAGTCTATGCTACTTAACCTTCAAGCAGCAGGGAGTAAAAACAAATAAATAAAACCCACCAAAATTGTACATTCCCCTTTTTCATTCATTATCATGTAATAATAAACTATTCATGTTCAAAAAATTTACATAGCATCTTTGCATTTGTGATGTCAACTTTCTAATTGGAAGTGCCAACAACAACAAAAAAGAAAAAAAAGTTAGCGGTATACTTGTTAGAAGACAGCTAAGTCAGCAGCCACCAACATTGGCCAGATTTCCTTCATTCAAACGTTGCAGCTTGCTGATACCACCAATAAGATTCCTGGACAATTGGTATTCAACCCGTGAGATGTAAACTGAATGGGACCCATCCAGTTACAAAGAAGTTGGTCGTTCGCAACATGCAAGTGTTCTATGAGAGCGTATTAAAAAAATAATATAATAATAATAATAATACCTCAAAAGGCCTGTAAGCTAGAGGACCAAATGGCAAGAGGTTGATATGTTTTTACACCACCAACCCCAAAAGCATCAAGCCGCCCTGGGTGGGAAAAATTGTAGGAGTTGATTCAACCAAACAGATCTTTCTGTAATGGCATCCAACTTACACTCAACCCTGCCCTCTCTTCCAATTCCCTTTCTTTTCATTTCCTTTTACTCGTATGTTCACTGCAATTGTAATCAGCATGAAGTCCAAAACCGAGGTGTTTCTAATTGAATACTTCAAGCTCTTGGGACCAGCATGCAGAGCTAATGCCCAAAGGGCTTACTGCCAGGAGTACCATCCAAGATCAGGAAAACAAAAAATGTCATGCAGCTCCCAGAAGCCCAACAGAACTCATAGACAACCATCTCCAACTACATCTCTCTCTTTGCCACAGCCCCAGAAGAACTTTGCTTCTTTTGAATACCATATTGCCAGGCATCCCTAGATTTCTCACCAGCTGACTGATCAAAGTCATCCAAGGAATTATCAAATTGTGGCTTAAAGGGCCTGTAACTCCCATTCCTAGATATTACTGAGGCACTTGACTTCTCATCATCTTCAGATGGTGTGCCTGACCTAGACTCCATATGCATATCAAATGATCTATGTCTTGGTCCAGAAGACCTTAAACCCCTCATATTTGGTAGCATCTTTCCTGACAAGGGATTGTAAGGTCCCTTCAGTGCCAAAAAATCTTTCGGGATAGAGTCCATGTCCATATAACAGTTCCGGGCTTTGGCATCAGCAATCAATGCACCCCAGTCATCAGATTGTGTTAAAGCATTTGCATTTCCCATGACCTGTTAACACATTTAGTTTCAGGAAAAAACAAAAAGTCTGTTTGAAGAAAGCACATAAACCAGTGTAAAGTTACCAGGTGCACAATCATAAACGGAGTACGACTGCAATATGCTTTAAACCAAAAAAGAAAGGTGAAAAATGGAAACCTTACCCAAAGAGCTCTTCTTGCACGAGTCAGAGCGACATTCATTCGACGGATGTCTGCAACAAAGCCAACCCCATGGCTTGATGCACGCACACATGACATTATAATTACATCACGTTCTTGACCCTGGAAAGCATCTACAGTATTGATATATATGTCCTTTCCTTCATCTGAATTCAGAACTTCCTCAAACTCACGTTGAAGACATTTTAACTGCAGCTTGTATGGTGTGATTATGCCAACTGTGACTTTACCAACTCCCAAAGATTTCACAGTTTTCTGAAGATGCTCGTACAAGCGAAGGCAAATTTGTGCTTCATGTATGTTTTGATAAGAGACAGATCCACCTCTGTGTGATTCCCGCCCATGAGTAATGTCAAAAAATATGTAAGGTTTAAGTAAAGGGTCCTTACAGTACACCTCATCAGGTAAATTAGCCACACTTTCACTGTCCGTAAGGCGTCCTTGGTAGAAGTACCTTGAAGGGAAATCACGGATTTGAGGATGCATCCTGTACTGAACAGACAACAACATTGTGGGACATCCTGCTAGCTGGAATCTTTCAAAAAGACTTCTACTGTATAACAAGGTTCCAGCTGCCTTGCTAATAACTGTTGCAGGGAGCTGTTGAGGATCCCCAACAAGTACACATCGTGCGGCACCAAGAGAAAGAGGAGGAAGAATTGCCACTTCACTGGCTTGAGCTGCCTCATCTATCACCACCATATCAAACCCATGAGTAAGACGAGAAAACAATTTTCGACCACTGCTGGAGACAGTAGTAAAAACAACCTCAGCCTCATTTGCAAAACTTGCCTCTAGATTAGCCCGTGCTTCTTCCAAATTGAAGTTGCTGCCAGGACGGAACTTCCCTTCTAATATGACAAGGCGAGACAATTCAACTAAAATCTTATCCCTGCCTTCAACTGCTGCTGCAAGGCTCTGGAGCAATGCATCACGATTCTGGTCCCTGGCCACAAGAACGTCAGGATCAACACCAACTGATCCTTGGGAACGAACAGCAGCAGCTGCAACAGTAAGTTCTCTCTGTAGATTCGTTATCTGTGACGAAAACTGAGATTCCCGGCTTCTTAACTGGTGCATCCATCCATAGATTTCCTCTCGACTCTTGACCAAAAGCTGTTCAGTTCTCCGCTCAACAGAGACAGCCTGAGCAGCTCGTGTCTGTGAATCAACCCCAACCCGTGCCACATCAGGCCGATAAACCTTCATCTCACCATCAATGAATCCGCGGTCAAGGACACGAGCAAGAAGCTCATCAGTTGCAGCATTAGATGGGGCACAAACTAACATCCTAGGCTTGGGGCAGAGCTTTGGAAGAGTACGAAAGAGATTCTGGTCCATATTTAGAAGAACCTCATCAATCGATCCCACAGTCACATGGTCAGAGCTGCTTTCATTACCCTGCTTATAGCTCTCTGGTGCAAGTTTCTTGAGCAAAGAAGTGTAATAATGCTGATACTGAACCAGATGGATGACATTTAGCATTCCCCAAACAGTGTGTGTCTTACCTGTCCCTGGAGGTCCTTGGACAAGAGTAAAGGGCCATGGATCTTGCTTTTTTGTCATCCCACCACTAGTACCAGCAGCTGTATGTGTTGCTGCCCATTGGATTGCTGCTAGCTGGGGTCCATTGAAGGTCCTATGCAAATAATCAACAAAGTTCTGTGTGAAGCAGTCTGGCATTGCAGGGGTTTGCTGCTCATATTTTGGAAAATGTTCCGGGCTGGGCTGAAGAATTGCAGCTTGCATCTGCACAAAAAGGTCAGTCAAATGTTGAAGAAAGACTTCAAAAACCAAAAAATGTTATAGTTGACAGTCACCTGTGAATTCAGACGACGAAATGCATGAAGTGCAACGTACTCTCGCTGAGTAGTTGCAAGGGAACCAAGCACAGTTAAGTACCAAGTACTTTTAGGTAGCAGTTTTCTCAGAATATGGTCATCGTCATTTGTGCTGGAAAAATCAACCAAAAAGAAGAGATGAAAAAAAGTCAACATGATTGCTGAGAGAGAGAACAATATAAAAGTATAAGACCCAACACCACAACAACAAAGAATAAAAAGTTGCAAATTCTAAAATACCCATTAAAATCATACGAGTCACCGATGTAAAAGTGAAGGATTGCCCCTGGAGGATCTCGAGTATCAAGAGGAATGTGTCGTCTAACAGTACCAGCCACACGTCCACTGATTTCAGGATCTTCATCATCTTCAGCGGCAGAAGTGTTGCTACGCTTAGATCGAGCTGATTGACAGATAAGAGACATAATTAAAAACAAAAAGGACTAAAAGCTTACAAATCTAATAATTATTGAATGGAATAAATATACAGTATGTACCAGATCCAGGCCTGGGAGATGAAAGAATAGCAACATCCCCTTCCTTAAATGTCCATTTGCACTCATTTGATGGAAGGACAACTACATCATACCACCCTAAGACAACAAGACACGTGCCTTGGTTAATTTAACTAAAATAAAAGCCCAAATCACATTAAATGCATTTAGTATCGCATGCCATGTAATTATATCCCATCATGATTAGAGCCTCATAAAAACAGTAAGATCACAGAAGGAAAAAAATGGTTAGAAAAAAACCACAGCAAACGCATTTGCAGCAACCATTAACCAATGGTACCTACATGTTTCAGCTGTGAACAAATGTATGCTTTCAACCATTCAGTAATCAGGCGTACCATAGTATCAAAGAAAAAAAAAACTCTAGACTTTGCAGTACCTCTTTCTCTCCTGTCAATGCTCTTTACACGGACCTTTACATGTGTATCTCTTGATGGTATTTCACTTAATTCCTCCCACGTGCTGTAAAGCTGTGCTCTGCATTCCTCAAACAGCAAAGGCTCAAATACTCTGACATACTCCTCCACAGATTCAAACCGACCAGGAACACATTGGAGGTCAGTCTCCCCTGAGCATAATAATTTCAACTCATAAAACAATCAATCAAAAAAGAGAGAAAGGATCGCTAAATCCCCTTCCCCAATGACAATAATAAATAAAAACATAAAATAATGAAATACAAAGGAACCAGATCACCAAAAGAAATCATAACAAAGGTAGTCCACATATACACAAAAGGAAGTTATATTAAACCTAAAAAACCAATTCAACCAGTAAAGAAAACCATCCTTTTTTATTAGCTGGAGAGAGCTGTAAATCATCAAATGTTGTCACAACACTAATCAAAGTTCATCATGATGGAAAAAGTTTCTATCAAAATGCCCTTCCAATGGTTAGAGAACCAACTTTTAATGGGTTCTTTTCCAAAACTCCTGAGCAATATAATATCTAAAATAGTTCAAATGCTAATTAACCAAAAATGTTTATATTTACTTAGGTAGAGCACAAACACCAAATAGCAGATGTTGTCAAAACAATTTTACCGAAACTTCCTACTCTTTTTAGGTAAACATAAATCATCATAGCAACATACCAGAACAAGAATTCTACCCCCGTTAATCAATATACCATGAGAGCATGATGTGGACAGACAGTGCAAAAAATTGGTGACAATAATTACGTAGTGAAATTGAGATGAAACGGTAAAATCATGTTTAGCTCAGATTCTCGATTTCACACTATAATTGTCATCACCTTTGCAAGTTCTGTTATCAGTTTCATGGTTTAACAATTGAAGGGTATAAAGCCCTAGCATAAAAAATACAAAAGTTGTCAATGCAAATGGCCCAAACTTTCCAAGTATGATAAATTCTAAAGGCCATGTTGCCAAAGAACAAAATTATAACAAACAATAGTACAACGTCATACCTGGGTGATGCCAAAACTTTTCATTGGTGACCTCCCGTATAAGACGCTCTACTGACGTGTCTTGGTATGCATTGCTCATTGTTGTTTGCTTCTTGGCTGGCGGAGGCTTTTTGTTTCCCACTTTTGAGTCCATGGAATTTTGACCAGTAAGCGACGGCTTCCTGTTTGAACCCTGCAAATTCTTCAGTTGCCTTGTATCTGCAGGCTGCTTCCATGAACTCTGTCTAGGAATAGGTGGCAAGGCCTCTGTAGCAGCATCACTGTCGCCAATTTGCTTCCTAGACCTGACAAACCCAGAACTGACATCACCATTGGTTTCGTATTTAGACTCACTCGATTCCAAAGGAGTTCCTTCTTCGCCAGAAGAGGCATCAACTTGTCTCTGCTCCTTTAGCATTGATTGATTTTGCTTTTCTATAAAGCGCTCAACAGGTGGAGGAACTGTACGGGTTTCCTTCACTGTTCTAGTTGCAATAGCTGATGAGAAAGCTTGTCTTCGAGGCGTTGAAGATTTAATAGGGCCAGCCTGCTTAACATCTTCCAAATTAAGAAACATGGTCTGCCTACTACGTTTCTTTCCCAACTTTGCTTCATTCTGTTGGTCTATCTTCCTCTTCACTGGATTATTTGCACACTTAATTGCATGAATTGCTTCAATACCCTTAACCTCCCGTTGCTTTGGAACACAACCAGATTCCTCTTGACAATCCACAGATACATCACCTTTTACACTCCCTTCTATGTTACGGCTGAAGTTCCCACTTTGATCATTGGCAGTTGGATCTACTCCTAAAGACACATTTCTGATACTTTCATTCTTGGCATTTTCAGAATTTTTTACACAGGACGGACTACCATCAACAGGAGCACCAGAAGCAACATGGCCCATTTCTCCAGACGCTACTTGCTCTTGTGAAATTTTAACCTGTTTATCCAAACTTCTACTTCTATATACAACGTCAGAACCCTCACCCTCAGCATCAGACCATTCTCCTTCTTCTCTTTCTGTTGGTGGAGCATCTGAACCACCAGAAACAGGCACTACTTTCATATCCTCGTTATTTGACTTAGAAGTAGAGGGATTGTTGGAATTCAGATGTCTCACATTCTGTTCACTACCCCCTTCAGGGCCATGAGCAGACTTGGGTCGAACAAAGGGTTGAAAACCAGATACAGAAGATGCATGGGAAAAAGCATTCTTGTTTGCAATTCCTTTGGCAGTAGCTGATACTGCTAACCTTTCCATAGTCTCGGGATTTGCGGATGGAAGTGCCTTCTGTGGCTGGAAATGTACGACCCCGTCGCTGTCCTCAATGTTATCCTCGGAAGGGAGTTCGTTGAGATCAAATAAAAGCTTTCCTCGAGAACCCATCTCATATGTAAATACATACAAACTAAACTTCCTAACAAACAGTCCCAACTCAGTTCCAACTAGCGCTTTCTGACAAAAGATAGTAATGATAATAATAATAAAATTTTAAAAATTGCAAAGCAATATAGAAGTTCAATAAATAATCAATTGAAGTAAAGAAACTTCCATAAACCTGGTTGAGAAAAAGAAATTAAAAGAAAAGGGTATGAACTGGCACTAAGGATTTAATTGTTTAAAACTAAAACAAGGGCAGATCACCGAGTAATGCCATGAACTTCAGGTCACCAAGTAAAAGAAAACTTTTCGGGAACAAATTTTATTCTACTATTATCTATTATCTAATCAAACGTATCGTAATTGATAAAACACCATAGAATCAGTGATAAATCAAAGTAAAAAAATACGACGCACAACCATGTATGTATATTTATTTAACAAAAAGGAATGATATTTGACCATTGCAATGGCAGCGAATAGTACAATGCAGAGTAAGGCCAAACAAAACATAGAACATTAGTAAAAGAAAACCCTAACAGCAACATCAGTAATCATTATAATACCTTAAAAAAAACGATAAAAATAATGAAATTTTTTTTTGCCAATAACACAATTGACAGACCACTATCATCACTAACCATTATTCAATCAATTCAATAAAGAAACCAGATCAAAACCACAAACAGCCCCACTAACCCACCACAATTCCAATCCTCGCAACTAACCTAGCATTCACTCTAGGGATTTTAACAAACAAACACTTCCATAAAGCTCCACAAACCAATCCTCGTTACACTAATTCATATGCCCAGACCTCAAAATCACAATCCACACAGTTCAACACAGATCGAACCCAGCCCCACTTATTCAAATTCACGAAACCACAAAGTCATTCCAAAACTTTTAAGCATTAATCTGTAATAGTCAAACGCCAAGATTAAATCTATTCTCCAATCTCATTATCCACGTTCACTGATCTTTCTGTATGATAAAAATAATTAAATTAAAATTTAGGGAAAAAGTACTGTAGCGAACGGAAAAAATTTACCTCTTCAAAAAGCTTTCTTGTATAGAAAAATTGGAAAGCGGACAAATAAAATAATATTGGATTTAGAAAATCTTATAGGGTTGAGTTAGGGAGGGAGAGAGAGAGCAAAGCCAGAGACAAAGAGAGAACCCAAAATGAGGAAAGAAAGGGCTTAGTTACGGCTTTATATAGGAAATATCGAGCCACTCTCGCCGGCCGGGTTTTTCTCCGTTCGTCGTGATTTTATTCCGGTCTATTTTATTCATGAAATCCCCAAAATACCCATTTTTCGAAATTGATTTTTTAGAATTCTGTGGGCAATGTCGGTAGTTTATATTTTTTTTGAAGGATTTTTCACGAGTAGCGATTACGATAGTTGTTTTCTTTTTCTTTTTCTTTTATTAAAAATAAATAAATAAACAAAATAAATAGTTATTTGTGTTACACGTATCACGCTCGCACGTGAGAATCTTACCATCCAAGTCCAAACCCATATGTGGGTGGGCGAAGGAAACCACGTCACGTGCTTAAATTGGGATATTGATTTACGAGGCTACTCAGTTATTATTATTAGGTATTTGTCATTTATTTTTACTCTTTGTTAATTACCAACTAAGTCCACATTGTTACTTAATATTAAATACGGTAAATTTGACTTTTAACGTATTAAGTGACTATATATGATAAATTTATACCAACCGAAAAAGAACTCACATTTTTATTTTAGTATTCTTTAGATTATCAAAAATGTCTCTATCATAAATTTCTCTCTTTTTCTCACATTGTCTTCTCCCTCTCTATCTCTCACGTTTTCCTCTCTATCTCTCAAGCTCTTGTAAAACAAAAAAAAACAAAAAAAATGCAGCTTAATCTATACAAATTTTCGAGCTTATTTCAGGGCAAGTTGTGAATCCTTTCAAGGCAAGGACTTCATTTTGGATTTCGTATCAAAAATCGTATGGGTAAGTATATATTTGTTATATGTAGTGAGGAAACTTGTTTATCGACATTGCTTTTGCTATTTCGAATAGATCTGTGTATGCCTTCATGTTTTATTGTAATTTTTCACTGTCGGAATGAATTTCCGTTCCTTTCTTGGTTTTTTTTTCTGGGTTTTTTGTCTGCCTCGATAGGACTTGATGGTCCTCGATGGACCTCGATAAATCCTCATGTATTATATTATTTGTATACCTCGATATGCCTCGATGGACCTCGATAAAACCCTCACATAAGGGGAGAAATGGCTACCTCGATATGCCTCGATGGGCCTCGATAACATCCTCACATAAGGGGGAAATGGCTACCTCGATATGCCTCGATGAGCCTTGATGGGACTCGATAAAATCTTCACATAAGGGGAAATGGCTACCTCGATATGCCTCGATGGGCCACGATAGAGGCATAAAACTTAATTATGTAGTATTTGCCTCGATGGGACTAGATTGGAATCGATGGGCCTCGATGGGTTGACCTCGATAGTGTGATAGTTTGACCTCGATATGAATCGATATTTTGCTGTTTTATGTTGTAGTTTAACTTTTTGACCTTTTTTTTTGTTTTTTTGTTGTTTTTTGCAGATTCGACTGTTTCCATATTTGTTGCATTCAATGGTGTTTGGGAACTCGAAAATAGGGATTGGATTTTCAGGGATGCTGAAAATCAAGTTCTGCCCATGGAGAAGCGTTTGACGTATGAGCAACTGCTTGAAATTCTGTACGATGAGCTTGAAGTGAATAAATGTGTGCATGACTTGAAAAATGAGGTCCCGTATACATGCCTATCACAATCCATTAAACCTACCGTTATAAAAAATGATAGGCATGTGCGTGCATTCATTGGGTTAGCATCGAAATATGTAGAGAAGCTCATTCCTCTATGTGTGACATTGATTAAGAAGGGAGGTATAAGAAATGCATTGGCTTCTGCCAGCGTTAATAAAGAAGTTCGATTTGAAGAGAACCTTTCTCCTCCATGCCATGGTTTCAAAGGAACTCAAGGTGACTTTGGAACATGTGTTCCCAAGACAAATCCAGACGTCATAGTCCATGATGATATCCCGATTAGAGATCCGCCATATTTGCATGACACGGCGGAGTATGATCCCTATAGCTACGATCCTTATGTCAACGACGATCCTGTTGCTGATGCAACAAATCTTGGTGGGCCAGATGTTAGGGCATATTTGCCAACACAGAGTTAAGATGTTATGGTAGATGAGGAGCGCAGAATAGAAGATTGGCAAACACCTGGGACCAGCAGTAGTCGTCCAGGTCCAAGTACAACCGATGATAGTTTTAGATGGAGTTCTCCATTGGACCTAGGTGAAGAACGTAGAACATGGAGTGCTCCCATGTTCACCAAAGAGGATATAGAGGCCTCACATCAACATCATTCTTCAACCAGCAAAGCTTCAGGAGAATTGCACCTTGGGAAGTTCTTTCAGAACAAGTTTGAATTGAAAACCAAAGCATCCATATTTGCAATGAAGAATAATTGTGAGTTTATGGTGAAGAAATCTGAGACTGATGTGTGGTACATTACCTGCAAGGATCCTGATTGTGGTTGGAGATTGAGGGGTAAGAAAAAAATGCGATCTGAAATGTTCGAGATTACTGTATACAATGAAGTACACACTTGCTCACAAGAAATTCGAGATAAGGACCACCGTCAAGCATCACCGTGGGTTGTTGGGCACCTAATCAAGAGGAAATTTGCTACCGATGGTACTCGGTACATGGAAAACATAAGGGAGGACATGAAGCACCATTTTGGGGTCAAAATGAGCTATGAGAAGGCGTGGAGATGCAGAGAAAGGGCTTTTATGTATGTCAGAGGGACACCTGAGGAATCATACTCCAGGTTACCTAGATACCTGTGTCAGTTGGAGCATAAGAATCCAGGTACAATTACTGATTTTGTAGCAGAAGATGGTCATTTCTTGTATTGCTTTTTTTCCCTCGGTGTTTCTAGGCGTGGTTTCCAGTACTGTCGTCCTATAATTTGTGTGGATGGCACATTCTTGAAGAATAAGTATGGTGGCCACATGCTCTGTGTTGTTGCGTTGGATGCAAACAACCAGTTGTTTCCAATTGCGTTTGCATTGGTTGACAGTGAGAACCATAACTCTTGGACTTATTTCATGAGAAAATTGAAGGAAGCCATAGGGGACGTTGAGAACCTTGCTTTTGTATCGGACAGGCATAAAAGCATTAATCATGCTTTGAAGCTTGTGTTCCCAAATGCCTATCACGGTGCATGTTACCATCACATCTGTATGAATGTGGTGGCAAAATTCAAAACTGACCACGTGCAAGACATCATGAGGCGTGCAGCGTACGCATTTCGAAGAACGGAATTTCACAAGTTCTTTGACAAGATTAAGGTAATTGATCCGCCCATTGCTCAATATCTAGAGGGAATTGGCTTTGAAATGTGGAGTAGCGCTTATTTTCTTGGTAACTGATACAATATCATGATGAGTAACTACGCAAAAAGCTTTAACAATAAAACCAAGGAGGCAAAGAGCTTTCCAGTCGCTACTTTTCTTGAATTCATAAGATTCACTTGATTAGTGGTGAAAAATGCATATTTATTGACTTTAATATTCAAAATAAATTGAGTTTAATTAATATTTTCATGGAATTAATATAATTTATTTAATAAATGAAAATATTTGATTATGATTTAATTTAATGTTAATTTTTAGGAAATAAATTGCATTTGAACACAAGCAAAAAGAGAAGAGAAAGAATGAGTTAAAACTGAAAAAAGAAAGGAAGAAAATGATATTTTGTTGAAGAAATGAAGCTAAGGCCCATTCGGCCCAAGACTCCAGCCCAATCTGCAGGCCCACACTGAAGCTTCCCAGCACCTTTTCCAGCTTGTCCCCAGCGTGACCATTGAAGCCTTCCTTCATGCGTTGACCGGGTCAACCAAGCATTCTTCTTCAAATCCAAGCAGTCCACGCCTAACATAGCTTCAACAAGCCAACGTGTCCAACCCAGCAGCTTCACCCAAGTTTCCAGTAGCCCAAACGCAGGCCAGGCCCAACGCCTCAACCAAACTTCAGCCTTCAGCAGCCCAAGCTCCTCCAATGTAAGCCCAATCCGAAACACCCCAAAGCCAGCTTGTTGACGTGGCACATTTTCATTGGCTGGAAATAGGTCAAAACCCACTTCTACCACCAGCCACTTTCAACCCATATTTTGTGGGTATTGGGCTTTGCAAAATTGATATTTTGAGCTTTAAAGCTCATGTTTTTGTGGTATTTTAAAAAATGGCATTTTGACCATACACCAAAATAGCTAGGGTAATATTAATAATAAGATTTGATTTTTCAAATAATATTTTATTATTAATATTTCAGATTTATTTTGTAAACCCCATTTTGTTGTTTAATTTCTTTTTAGTCATTTTCTCCTTCTATAAATAGGGACTCTTTCTTCACAATATGTATGTAATTTTTAGAGTAAAGAAACTATAGCAAAATTTCTACTCACTTTCTTCTTAGAATTTTGTGAGAATCATGAGCATAATGGCCTAATTTTCCTAGGAAGGTTATGGATGATTCCATATGCTAGTGATGTTATTTTGCAACTTTGATTTACTATGTTCTTAATGTAATATATTTGAGTTATTTATGTTCTTTCATCTCTATCTTTATTTTGTTATCTTTATTTACTTATGCTAATAGTATACAGGATTAGTCATGCTCTTTCTATATGCTTCTAATTAGTAAAAGTAATATTGATACATAATTTTATGTCTAATCTTCTATTGCATTATTGCCCTTGGGTATTTTGTCATTTTTAGATTTTTCATAAGATTAACATTGTGCTTTTAAAGTAAAGAACTTTATAACTCAAATGGACTTTTGTTATAAAAAATATATGGACTTTAATGTTAGATTTTCCAAGTAAATGTTGGGATGTGAACTATTTACTTGTGTATTTTTGTAAATCAAGTAACCAAGTAACTAAACAAGCATTTGGATGATTCTTGAAACCTTTCATTTTCTCAAACTCTTGATTACATCTTACATTTATTTCACTTATCTCATTTTATCAGACAATACCAAAATCTCAAACATATTTTCATTTCCATCTTTTTATTTATTTATTGTTACTAATTTTTGTGTTATTTTCTACTAATCTTTTGAGTTTAGGTTACCTCCTTGTGGATCGACCACCCGATTATACTACAACCACCACTTAGTGGTTGTCACGATTTGGGCGTTAAACATCAGTCTTCAGTCTTGGTTTGCAGATAGACGTGAAAGAGCTGCAAAAGCAACAACTGTGTTATCACTTGAGATGGAAAAGGATTTGAAGCAAATAGGTGATAAAGCAATTGTTTTGGATGTCCAAGTCCTTGGACATCATGAATTTCTTATGGTCGATGGTAATGGTGATGGTGAGGTGAACTTGGCCACAAAATCATGCTCATGTGGCATGTTCCAAACCATTGGTGTGTACATGCTTTTGCTGCAGTCAGAAAAAGAAGCATAAACATTTACTCATTGTGTTCCCTTTACTATAGAATCGAGGCATTGGAGGACACTTATAAGGATACTATTTACCCTGTTGGGAACGAGGATGAATGGGTAATCCCTGATCACATCAGAGATACGGTTGTCGGCGTCCCCGTTGAGAAAACCCCTGTAGGAAGGCCCAGGAAGCAGAAAGTGGGTAGGCGAAAGACAAATCGCTATGCTTCACGCGAGGAGAAGATTGTCAAGCCACATAAGTGTAGCAGATGTGGTGGTAGTGGGCACAATAGGAAGTCATGTAAGGATAGGATTTAAAAAATTGTGTTATATAATTATTTAATTGAATTTGTTGCATTTATTATATGGAGTACTTCTTCTAATACTTTGTTGGTTTGGATGTCGAGTGTAACGCCCCAACTCCAGGGACCGTTACGGTGTGCCTTGCAAACAGTGCTAAACTCGCTAATCGAGTCATTTGGCCAAAATCGTGAACTAAGTATGATTAGCGGTTTAGGGATTAAACATTTTGGTTAAGACGTAACGTTTCACTAGAACGTTTAATATATACATTGGGATCCCGAAAATATAATTTCAGAGTTTATTACAGAAAATATTTACAACAGGCCGTTCTAAGCGGCAAAACAGGGTTCAACCCTAGTTCCACTTTAAACCTCGGCCGTGGCGGACGAGCAGCTGCATATGTACACGTCATCACCTAAGCTCTCCAACTCAAGGATGGTCCAGTTTCCTCTTGCCTTTACCTGCACCACGTAGCACCCGTGAGCCAAAGCCCAGCAAGAAAACACAATCCAACATGACATAATATCAACAGATAACATGACGTAATATCATCAGGTAACATGATATAATATCAACAGATAGCATGGTATAATACCAACAGATAACATGGTATAATACCAACAGATAACATGATATAATATCAACAGCGATTATAATAACCATTCAGGACTATCAGTCCAAGCAAATAGGTGACAATAGCCAAAAGTCACAATAATGAGCATCGCTCCTTCTAGCCATGTGACGATAGGATCACCAGGGCTTAGCTGATAAGTGATTCTTTCTTAAGTTTGATTAGGACGGGTGCAAGGTGATTAGTCACCAACATAACCTTCCTCACAACTCTAGAGTCGAAATTATGGACAACGTCCCTTAGCCATGTGACAAACGGTCACCGGGGTCAAATACCTTGGCTATAGTCATCTGGTTGTAGACCAGGCAAGCGCTTATAATTTCTTCGACTTTAGGGTCGGTCTAGCATTGAATGGCTCTATGGCATTAATATTCCCTAGTAGTCAGTGTGATTCTCGACTTTAGAGCATTAATGCCATAGAGCCATTCAATGCGTGATTCTCGACTTTAGAGTCAGTCCCTGACTAGTCAGTGTCTTTCACTAGTAAGACATGCCACCAATCACACATCACATATTCCCTATCCATAAACGAGGTATTTAGCATGCTTACTAAACAGGTATTAGTACTATTAGGGCCATGCATCAACACAGAGATTCAAGCTCTGAACGATATCATACTCAGTATATAAAGCATGTCCCAATCACATGTTTCTTATGCATCATGTGCAATATATCCAACAATCCAACATGCACCAATAACAGCCATGCATGTCACGTTTAATAGTCAATCAACATGCATCAAGAATAGCCATGCATGTCATCTATAATAATCAACCGACATGCATCAATAATCAACCA
The DNA here is from genome assembly GCF_963169125.1 of Humulus lupulus. Classification (NCBI taxonomy): domain Eukaryota; kingdom Viridiplantae; phylum Streptophyta; class Magnoliopsida; order Rosales; family Cannabaceae; genus Humulus; species Humulus lupulus. The sequence continues at coordinate 225,991,246 of NC_084802.1, forward strand.
ACATGCGACATAATAGCCATGCATGTCATACATAATAATCAACCGACATGCATCAATAATAACCACGCATGTCATACTCAATAATCAACCAACATGCGACATAATATCCATGCATGCCATACATAATAATCAACCGACATGCATCAATAATAACCACGCATGTCACATATACACATGGTGCAGTTTTCTTACCTCAATGTCGAGCTAGAACGATTAGAAGAACGACCCTTGAGAACGATCAACTTTTAGTCCTTTAGCGGTCACCTAGTCATAACCAAATATAAGGTATCATCAATAAAAATGATCAGCACAGGTTCCCAAACCAATATCTAGCCTCCGGGACATCAATCCCCCACTTAACCGGGTACTAGGTACAACCCCGAGGCCTAAAGCTTGAATCCCCAAGCTAAAAACATGTTTTTGGCAAAATTGACCTTAAGGGTCGCGGCGCGCCCTCAAACAGAGAGGGACTCCCCCTGCCAGACGCCAAGGGCCACGGCGCTCCCCTGCTGCGCCGCGGCGCCCAGCCCAAACCAGCTAAGTCGGCCACACGCACCAGAATTTCCCCTGTGCTATTTCCTCTCAAACCAGTCCTTCAAACCATCATAAAACCTCATCCTAACTTACAATTAAACCCCCAAATAACACCCATAGCTCACCCTCATCAAATCCCAATCAAACCAACACTAAAACTCCCTTTGATTCACACTTTCCACATCAAAATTCTAAGGCTGAAACTAACAACCAAAACAGAGCATAACTTGAGTTCAATGATCAAAACTTACCTTAAAACCTGTTTTGAACTTCCCACACAAGCCAAATCAAGTGCTCCAACCCAGCCTTTAAGTTCCCTTGGTTGAATCCCCACCTAGAACTCAAAAACCTCAAAGGAGGAATGAAGGAAATTGTGTGCAGGAAAGGAAGATGAGAGTCTCTGCTTTATTCTGTTCTTCTACAGCCCTCCTAAGTTATATATATCCAAAACACCAAATGACCAAAATACCCTTAAGCCATCAAAAGCTTCTCAAACTATTCTAAGGGTAAAATTGGTACTTTCCACCTATCCCGTTAATCATAATTAACGCTTTCCAATTCCCGCTAATCTCAATATCCTCAAATTCCAATAATTCATATCTCGTTACCCTAAAATCCCCGGTAACGCTCTAATCATTAAATTCACCCTGAGACTCACCCCGAGCCCCGAACTAAACCCGTTATGACTAGACCGAACACTTGCATCTCATGATCATCTCATGTCGATAAGCTCGAACCAATCCACCTTATAATGTGGCTATATTAATTAATCACAATCATGCACCCAAAATATACAATTGCGCCCACAGTGGCCAAATTACCAAAATACCCTCACAATAATAAGTTCTCCCATATGCATGCATCCACCATCATATAATAATATAATTCACGTAAACATGCATATAATCATTAAATACTATAATAAATCAATTATGGCCCTCCCGGCCTCCTAATCAAGGTCCTAAACCTTATTAGGAAATTTGGGGCATTACATCGAGGCAGACACATTATGTGAATTTAGTACTTTTTTATTTAATAACTTTTTCAAAAAATATTGTTTGATAAAAAATAATATACAAAACTAACTATATGCTATACTATACAAGATGTGTATGAAGAAAATGTAAAGAGCATCACGGGGACAAATTCTGATAGAATAGGTCCACACACCACTTGGTCTTGAAATGCTGGATGTTCTCATCGATAATGGTATTGAGTGGTAGCCTGGCACCCAAATGCTTGATATGTTTGATGGAAAACATACCACAATCCCCATTGCATATAATCGATTTTGTGTCAATAGAAGATAAAAATAACTTTAATTTTCAGATTTCAAAATACACTAATTAAATAGGGGAATACCTTGTCTTAGTCTGAGGACACTCCTCTGAAGGAATACGACAATATGAAAAAGGCTTTGCGTTCTGCTCAGGAGATACCTGGAGGTCCTCGTGGCCGTCAAACATGCCAGAACACCATAACAACGAAGGCAACAATAAGCACCAAGGCTTGATCACTTCCTCCATCAGAGTGGGACTGAGCACGCTATGGTTGAAATCATAAATGTTGATGCACCACGTTGGAATGGAGACTTCAATGGCGATCCAATGTGCGGCTTTCTTGACGTGCAAGGAAAAATATACTTCACTCACATTTTGCCATGATACAAGGAATTGATTATCATCGCCCTTCAACATATTCAGCACATCGTCATCCCATGTATACTTAGTGCCGGTCTCTCTGAAATGATTCCAATGACCTAGGAACACTTGGGGGAAGGTGGTGTTCATGATCGTAGCATCATGGCGAAATGCAGCATGATAAAAGTGGCGTCGGTGGCGTAGCATGTGCAAAGCGGCATCAATATGCTGAAAAAACATGAAAATTTGTTAGTACCATCAATATATTTTAAGATTGAATTGAAAATATAAATGTAATTTACATACCGAATCCCAAAGCCAAGTCTGGACTGTGTGCAACTGCAAGAACCATGCCACACCATGCGTCCCAGTATAGACGTTCCGGTCTCTCTTGTTGGCGATCTTCCCGATGATCCACTTATGGAAGCTCTTCTCCTACTGTGGGTCACACTTCCTCAATGGTTCAGCAACTAGCCCCTGTTTATCTTGTCTGATCTTCTTCGTTGGGTCGGTGAAGTCATCAAAATGCTTGGGCCTGCGTTTCTTCCTGACAACTTCAAGGCTAGCTGCCTCCTCGGGCTGCAGTACTCGTACACTGGACTGCCAGCATCACTAGCAACTATAGATGTTTGGGCCTATGGAGTGGAGGGTTGATCACCGTGCTCGTAGTCTGTAGGCAAGATATCAGACTCTGTATCTGATTTTACGTCAGTGGATCAACCTGAGACCACTGAAAGCAGCTACGCCAATTGAGCCATGAGGACCTCCAGGTATCCCCTGAGCAGAACGCAAAGCCTTTTTCATATTGTCGTATTCCTCCAGAGGAGTGTCCTCATACTAAGACAAGGTATTCCCCTATTTAATTAGTGTATTCTGAAATCTGAAAATTAAAGTTATTTTTATCTTCTATTGACACAAAATCGATTATATGCAGTGGGGATTGTGGTATGTTTGCCATCAAACATATCGAGCATTTGGTTGCCAGGCTACCACTCGATACCATTATCGATGAGAACATCCAGCATTTCAGGACCAAGTGGTGTGTGGACCTATTCTATCAGAATTTGTCCCCGTGATGCTCTTTACATTTTCTTCATACACATCTTGTATAGTATAGCATATAGTTAGTTTTGTATATTGTTTTTTATCAAACAATATTTTTTAAAAAAGTTATTAAATAAAAAAGTACTAAATTCACATAATGTGTCTGCCTCGACATCCAAACCAACAAAGTATTAGAAGAAGTACTCCATATAATAAATGCAGCAAAATCAATTGAATAATTACATAACACAAATTTTTAAATCCTAGCCTTACATGACTTCCTATTGTGCCCACTACCACCACATCTGCTATACTTACGTGGCTTGACAATCTTTTCCCCGCGTGAAGCATAGCGATTTGTCTTTCGCCTACCCACTTTCGACTTCCTGGGCCTTCCTATAGGGGTTTTCTCAATGGGGACGCCGACAACCGTATCTCTGATGTGATCAGGGATTACCCATTCATCCTCGTTCCCAACAGGGTAAATAGTATCTTTATAAGTGTCCTTCAATGCCTCGATTCTATAGTAAAGGGAACACAATAAGTAAATGTTTATGCTTCTTTTTCTGGCTGCAGCAAAAGCATGTACACACCAATGGTTTGGAACATGCCACATGAGCATGATTTTGTGCCCAAGTTCACCTCACCATCACCATTACCATCGACCACAAGAAATTTGTGATGACCAAGGACTTGGACATCCAAAAAAATTGCTTTATCACCTATTTGCTTCAAATCCTTTTCCATCTCAGGTGATAACACAGTTATTGCTTTTGGAGCTCTTTCACATCTATCTGCAAACCAAGACTGAAGAGTGAATCTTATGAATTCACGAAAAGTGGCGACTGGAAAACTCCTTGCCTCCTTGGTTTTATTGTTAAAGCTTTCTGCGTAGTTACTCGTCATGATATTGTATTAGTTACCAGGAAAATAAGTGCTACTCCACCTTTCAAAGCCAATTCCCTCTAGATATTGAGCAATGGGTGGATCAATTACCCTTAATCTTGTCAAAGAACTTGTGAAATTCTATTCTTCGAAATGTGTACGCTGCACACCCCATGATGTCTTGCACGTGGTCAGTTTTGAATTTTGCCACCACATTCATACAGATGTGATGGTAACATGCACCGTGATAGGCATCTGGGAACACAAGCTCCAAAACATGATTAATGCTTTTATGCCTGTCCGATACAAAAGCAAGGTTCTCAACGTCCCCAATGGCTTCCTTCAAATTTATCATGAAATAAGTCCAAGAGTTATGGTTCTCACTGTCCACCAATGCAAACACAATTGGAAACAACTGGTTGTTTGCACCCAACGCAACAACACAAAGCATGTGGCCACCATACTTATTCTTCAAGAATGTGCCATCTACACAAATTACAGGACGACAGTACTGGAAAAAACGCCTAGAAACATCGAGGGAAAAGAAGCAATACAAGAAACGACCATCTTCTGCTACAAAATCAGTAATTGTACCTGGATTCTTATGCTCCAACTGACACAGGTATCCAGGTAACTTGGAGTATGATTCCTTAGGTGTCCCTCTGACATACATAAGAGCCTTTTCTCTGCATCTCCACGCCTTCTCATACCTCATTTCGACCCCAAAATGGTGCTTCATGTCCTCCCTTATGTTGTTTGCCATGTACCGAGTACCATCGGTAGCAAATTTCCTCTTGATTGGGTGCCCAACAACCCACGGTGATGCTTGACGGTGGTCCTTATCTCGAATTTCTTGTGAGCAAGTGTGTACTTCGTTGTATACAGTAATCTCGAACATTTCAGATCGCATTTTTTTCTTACCCTTCAATCTCCAACCACAATCAGGATCCTTGCAGGTAATGTACCACACATCAGTCCCAGATTTCTTCGCCATAAACTCAAAATTATTCTTCATCGCAAATATGGATGCTTTGGTTTTCAATTCAAGCTTGTTCTGAAAGAACTTCCCAAGGGGCAATTCTCCTGAAGCTTTGCTGGTTGAAGAATGATGTTGATGTGAGGCCTCTATATCCTCTTTGGTGAGCATGTGAGCACTCCATGTTCTACGATCTTCACCTAGGTCCAATGGAGAACTCCATCTAAAACTATCATTGGTTGTACTTGGACCTGGACAACTACTGCTGGTCCTAGGTGTTTGCTGATCTTTTATTCTGCGCTACTCATCTACCATAACATCTGAACTCTGTGTTGGCAAATCTGCCCTAACATATGGCCCACCAAGATTTGTTGCATCAGCAACAGGATCGTCGTTGACATAAGGATTGTAGCTATAGGGATCGTACTCCACCGTGTCATGCAAATATGGCGAATCTCTAACCGGGATATCATCATGGACTATGACGTCTGGATTTGTCTTGGGAACACATGTTCCAAAGTCACCTTGAGTTCCTTTGAAACCATGGCATGGAGGAGAAATATTCTCTTCAAATCGAACTTCTTTTTTAACGCTGGCAGAAGCCGATGCATTTCTTATACCTCTCTTCTTAAACAATGTCACACATAGAGGAATGAGCTTCTCTACAAATTTCGATGCTAACCCAATGAATGCACACACATGCCTATCATTTTTTATAATGGTAGGTTTGACGGATTGTGATAGGCATGTGTACAGGACCTCAATTTTCAAGTCATGCACACATTTATCCACTTCAAGCTCATCGTACAGAATTTCAAGCAGTTGCTCATACGTCAAACCCTTCTCCACAGGCATAACTTGATTTTTAGCTTCCCTGAAAATTAAATCCCTGAAAATTAAATCCCTATTTTCGAGTTCCCAAACACCATTGAATGCAACAAATATGGAAACAGGCGAATCTGAAAAAAAAAACAAAAAAAAACAAAAAAAAAGGTCAAAAAGTTAAACTACAACATAAAATAGCAAAATATCGATTCATATCGAGGTCAAACTATCACACTATCGAGGTCAACCCATCGAGGCCCATCGATTCCAATCGAGTCCCATCGAGGCAAATACTACATAATTAAGTTTTATGCCTCTATCGAGGTCCATCGAGGCATATCGAGGTAGCCATTTCCCTTTATGTGAAGATTTTATCGAGTCCCATCGAGGCTCATCGAGGCATATCGAGGTAGCCATTTCCCCCTTATGTGAGGATGTTATCGAGGCCCATCGAGGCATATCGAGGTAGCCATTTCCCCCCTTATGTGAGGGTTTTATCAAGGTCCATCGAGGCTCATCGAGGCATATCGAGGTATACAAATAATATAATACATGAGGATTTATCGAGGTCCATCGAGTCCTATTGAGGTAGACAAAAAACCCAGAAAAATAACCAAGAAAGGAACGAAAATTCATTCCGACAGTGAAAAATTACAATAAAACATGAAGGCATACCCAGATCTGTTCGAAATAGCAAAAGAAATGTTGATAAACAAGTTTCCTCACTACATATAACATATATACTTATCCATACGATTTTTGATCCGAAATCCAAAATGAAGTCCTTGCCTTGAAAGGATTCACAACTTGCCCTGAAATAAGCTCGAAAATTTATATAGATTAAGCTGCCTTATTTTTTTTTTTGTACAAGAGCTTGAGAGATAGAGAGGGAAAACGTGAGAGATAGAGAGGGAGAAGACAATGGGAGAAAAAGAGGGAAATTTATGATAGGGGCATTTTTGGTAATCCAAAGAATACTAGAATAAAAATGTGAGGTTTTTTTCGGTTGGTATAATTTTATCATACAGTGTCACTTAATGCATTAAAAGTCAAATTTCCCAATGGCTTTCGAAGAATATATGTATATATAGTTTAGTTTGATAAAACTTATAAATTCAAAAGTTGGAAAAATAAAAATATTATGGGTTGTTTGGTAAAAATTTTATTTTTGAATTTTTTAAACACAAAAATGGAAATATTATTCTATATTTGTTTTTTATTTTTAAAAAATAAAAATATGTTTGGTAACTATTTTTGTTTTTTGTTTTTAAAAAAAAAAAATGTGTTTGATAATGTTGACCCTGATTTTGGTCAACGACACGGAGTCTAGGAAACGACAAGAAAATGATATAGAGCTTGAAAATAATCTAATGGAAAGATAAAGAACACAGAGATTTATAGTGGTTCGGCCCCAATGAGTGGTAATAACCTACGTCCACTTGATACTATTATTGATATTGAATTCCCAAGGTGTGATCAAAGAACAAGGGTTCTTGAGTTTCACGGACCTTAGAGGAAGAAAACAATACAGTGATGGATAATAGTAATATAATTCTCTAAGCATAAAAGATTGTTCCCCTTCCTTGAGCTATCTCTTGTATATTTATAGGCTCAAGAAGAGTTACGTGAATTAGGAAATAATATCTATCCTTAATGATTGGATCTGCAGGCCATAATGAAGAGATATTCTCAGATATCCTCACAACTGTACAGATCTTTACATAAATGAACGAATATACGACCAGGCTGGTCGTATATAAAACTTGATCTCTTTGTGTAAAAATAATGCTGGTCGATAGGCGAGCCGTATCTCTGCTACATGTCTGCCACGTGTCAAAAATCCTTACCACATCATCAGCAAAATATTTATGGATAAACATTTGCCCCCCAAGTTTATTTATTGCGACCAGCAATAAGTAAACTTAGGAAAATAACTTTTCATATGCCCCATGAAATCTGTCAGAGCCCTCGTGCGTTTTTGAAAACAGTGACCTAATCACGTCTTATCAAGCCTTTTCAGTTTTTAAGAAACCATTCCGACGGCTGTTACACTCTCCCATGCCTTGAAAAAGGTAACTCATGATTACCCCTTTTCGGCACACATCAGCTCTATAAATAATCCCCACAATCTTCTTTTAACTCTTTACACGCCATCTCTTGCCAAGAACTCCCAAGAAAAATATCTTAGAGCCACGAACTTTAAGGTTTTCAGACGCTTTGCCGAGGATCTCTCGCCTGCAAACTCAAAGTTCCTCCTTCTCAGGATCTCCAATCTTTACTCAGGTAAACTTTCTTCGACGTTTAACCCTTTGAGATGCCATGCATGATGCTTCTGTGCTTTGAGACTTTTAGTGTTCTTGGGTATAAATTTGTGAAGATTTTGCATATACCGTTTGATGCTTGATAGGGTAGTGTACTTTTGCTCTTTATAAGTTAGGAATCAGTTTGATAGTCAGGATCATGGATTTAGGGCATAAAATCGAAGTAAAAATTCAATTTTTAGGCTAGCTGAAAAACTGGGTTTTTCCCGCCCCTTTGGAGTTGAAAAAGCTTTTTTCAGAAAAAAAACTTTTTACTTTCACTTTTTGATCTGTTTTTCAAACTGCTCGCATAAAACTTAGTGTTTCGGTTAGAATGCTGCTGGTCGATTGGTGCGAGCAACGTTATTCCAACTTTCAACATAAGCTCCCAGGTTGTGCGTCTTATCTCCCCTTTTGTATGCTTGCAGTTTATATGCAAGACTCGTGGGGAGGAGAAAGACCCATCGACGACGATCTGTTGGCTCAACTGCTCGAGGACGAAGAACAACCCTCGATATTGATACCTGATATTCCTTTTTCTCGTATTAATCCAAACACTTCCCCAGTTTTGACTCGAAACATGGCTCACACTAAAACTAAGGCCTAGAAAAGAAAAACCTCCAACACTTCTCATCAGCTTGCTGCTGATGCTCCCACGACCAGTGGTCGAGACGAAAATGCCCCCGATCCAAATATCCAAAGATATGCTCGCCCTCAACATGTTATTCAGCCGGATGTCGAGTGGCATGTAGTCTCTGAGAGTAGGGTGACAGTCAGAATGATCGCCAACTACTTAAGAAAATACAATCTGACAGGGGTGACCCTAGTCAAGCCCAACCAAGACCAAAAGGCTAATCTGCCTGGAGGCATCTACAGCGCCTGGTCACGGTTTCATGTTAAGGCAGGGGCCACCTTGTCTCTTCATCCATTATTTCAGGGGGTGGCCAACTATTTTGGAGTTGCCCCCTTCCAAATTACCCCAAATGGATATAGGGTGCTCGCTGCACTCTATATCCTGTACAGCCAGAAAAAATGGCCCGTGCCATCGCCACATGAGGTCAACTATTTGTTCGACCTCAAATCTAACCCCAACCATGAAGGCACGAGGTTCTTCCATCTTTGTCATTAGGAGAACAGACGCACTTTCCTGACTGACACAACCCACATCTCAAATGTGGGGAGGTACTAACAAGAGTACTTCCTTACACCTGACCTGGTCGCAGACAACCTGGCTTTCGCACGAGGAGGTAAAAATTTCGTATCACTGGCTGACTTCTTCACTTAGTGTTTTCCTCCACAATGTCTTAAACTTTTGATGTCTTCCAGGCCCATGGCTGCGACCAAACCCAACTCCGGGAATGGAGTCAAGATCGGCACTCTTAGCCAGCATGCCAGATGCTGAGAAGAGTGTCAAGAATCTAGTTACAGAGGCTAACCTTAGGTTGGCTGGCCTCTGGGCCCCTCAATCAAATACGAGGGGGCCTTCAGCAGGGAGTGTTTGCGCTGAAGAGGAACCCGAGCAGCAACCCTGAGCATCTCCTTCGCAGAGGAGACCGATTGGGGTCACGATCAGGGAACCTGCTAGCACTCCTCGAGTAGAGAGGCCCTCGGCCCCCTCAGGGAAAGGAAAGTAGAAGGCCACCGAGCCTGTCGAATTCTCTGACGACTCGTCGGATGACAACGGTATAGTAATTTCGCTTTTAAACAATTTGCCAATTCCCTGTCATCTATTTGACGGGGACGACAATTTTAAATATGCTCCACACTTAGGGCCAGACTTCTTCGTGTCAAAGAATGAGTGTAAGACTAGTAGAGTCTGTAGTGTAGCGACCAATAATAATAGCTTGGGTATTGGACTTTGCAATCTTTTTTTGTTTCTTTTTCTGATGTAATGTGATTGGCTATTCATGTTATCTCATGGTTTGACTTTATTCTTGCTTTTCAGGTATGGACTCTACCAATGTATTCGACCTTTACAGCACCCCAGAGGCAGCTGCTGCCCCTCAGAGCAAAAAGAAAGCCAGCAAGAGACATGCTGGGGAGAGCAGCAAAGAGCCTCAGCTGAAGAAGGTCCGGAATGCAGGCCCTTCGGAGGCCGGGCCCTCGGCCACCGTGACTTTGCCTTCCTCTCGTGAGCAGCAGACTCCATCTGCTGCGGCCGGGTCGACTCCTTCTCCTGCTGCCCCATCTGACCAAACCCAGCAGGAAGCTCCTGCCTCAACCGGGAATCTGATGGTTGGCTGCTCCTTTAAACTGATCAAGGAGAGGCTTACCAAAATCGCCAAGCACGATCGCTGCCGGGCGGAAATGGCGGCTACGGAGACGATGGGTGTCGACCCAATTCTGAACCGAGCCCTGAATGAGTTCACCAGTGTAAGTTGTCTCCTTTGTGACATTATGCTTTTGGTAATTTTACTGTTTGTCTAATTTTTATTTTGAATGCAGGTCATGCTGACTCTTACTGCTGGCTGCATCCGCCTGGGTGCCGTCACCGAGGAGGCCAGGACCTTGGATCAACGGCACGAGGACGAACTCAAAGCTGCCGAGGCCAGACATGCTGATCAGCTGGTGGTGGTGACTGCGGAAAAGGCTCAACTGGCCAAGGAGTTGGAGGAGAAGCTGAAGTCTCTGGAAAAAGCCCGCGAGCTAAGGGACCAATACAAGGAGTCCAACCGCTCTAATTATAAGGTGGCTAAGCAGCTCGAGCTGGACTTGATCGCGAGCAGGCTAGAAAACAGAGACATGGAGGACTGAGTTAAGGACTTGGAGAAGACTAATGCTGCCAACTTAGAGAGGTACAAAAATGCCACCCTGAGGTGCTTGACTTCTGGAAGCACAATCAGGGTGCCAATTTTGATTATCTCCCTGAGAACGCGAGGGAAGCTGAGTTGTCTCGCTGCGCAGCTCAACTTGCTGAAGAAGAAGGGTCGAGGGTCTCTGCTTCCCCCGAAATCTCGCTGGCCGCCGGGATGGAGGGTGCGGACAATGAAGCCGTCGACCAGAACACTCCCCAGGATCCTCCAGCTCCTCAAGCTCCTTAATTTTTCCCTTTTATATTTCTTTTTTAATTACACGACCTATGGGTTGTGATGTAAAGACAATATTTTTTTTGGTTTGCTGCACGGGCAGCTTTTACTTTTATTTTAAACAATTACATCCAAGCAGTTACTGCTTGCGGTGTAAAAGGATCGCTTTGATATTACAATATATTTTCATATTATAACATCTAATTGTTCGCATGACCGAACTTAGCATAGCACTTTGGTTTAATTTAACAAAATATCAAAATTTTGAAAAATACTCTAAGTGCCCTAGCATGCTTTCACTTATTTTGCTCATGTGTTTACATATCTTTTAACGATATGTTTTGCTTACTTGTACCTTGTATGCCCCCAAGTGATCGGGGAGCTTTAGGTCCTTGGTCACTTACCTTGACTAGAACCTACCCGAACATTACTGCTCGTAGCAATGAGATTAGAATTATAATACAGCAAAACAACACATGTAATGAGCAACTACTTGTAATAAATACAATAGTTGGCAAGAAATGACTGGTTGAGCACAGTCCCTTTTATTCTCGTAGTAAATGGACTAAACATGTCTTTACGAGTGATCAATAAGATCTTACACAAAACTTGTAAAAAGTAAAGTTTATACAAGCCAATTCTTTAAGAAGAATTGTTCATTGATAATACTTGCGCAGGTGTTCTCCATTCCAATATCGAGGAACGAGATCTCCGTTTAAGCGGGCAAGTTTATAAGTGCCTGGGTGAAGGACTTCATCAATCTGGCAAGGCCCTTCCCAATTTGGCCCGAGTACTCCAGCAGCTTGGTCGCGGGTGTCAAGAAAAACTCTTCGGAGCACAAGGTCTCCAAAATTGAACTTTCTTTCTCGAACTTTGGAGTTGAAATACCGGGCGACCTTGTGCTGGTATGCAGCTACTCAGAGCTGGGCTTGTTCTCGTCTTTCATCAATTGAGTCCAAGGATTCCATGAGGAGCTGGCTGTTAGAATCTTGGTCGTATGTTAATCTGCGGTGAGAGGGTGGATCCAACTCAACAGGCAACATGGCTTCATATCCGTATGCTAAGGAAAACGGGGTATGACCTGTTGCTGTTTGGTGGGAAGTTCTATACGACCAAAGGACTTCAGGCAACTGTTCTGGCCATGCTCCCTTAGCTTCTTCAAGTCTTTTCTTCAGTGTATCCTTCAGCGTTTTGTTGACTGCCTCAACTTGTCCATTCTCCTTAGGATGAGCAACTGAAGAAAATATTTTAATAATGTCGTGGCGTTTGCAGAAGTCTGTGAATAGATCACTGTCGAACTGGGTGCCATAATCTGAGACTATCTTTTTTGGCAATCCATAGCGACAGATGATGTTTTTGACCACGAAGTCAAGCACTTTCTTTGTTGTTATGGTCGCGAGTGGCTCAGCCTCGGCCCATTTGGTGAAGTAGTCGACGGCAACCACTGTGTACTTTACACCACCTTTCCCTGTAGGCAAAGATCTGATTAGATCTATTCCCCAAACCGCAAAGGGCCATGGACTCTACATCTGTTTTAGCTCATTGGGAGCTGCTCGCGGGATCTTAGAAAACCTTTGACACTTGTCACATTTTCGCACGAACTCCATGGAGTCTTCATTCATTGTTGGCCAGAAATATCCTTGCCTTAGGATCTTTTTCGACAGGCTTTGCCCCCCAGCGTGGTCCCCACAAAAACCTTCGTGTACGTCCTTCATCAACTCTTTGGCTTTTTCCTTTGTAATACACCTGAGAAGTGGTAGTGAGTATCCCCTTCGGTACAACATTCCATCGACCAGGATATACCTAGCAGCCTGCCGCTGAAGGGTCCTAGCTTTGTTTCTGTCCGCTGGTAGCACGCCGCTTGATAGATATTCTAGATATGGCGCCATCCATGTATCTGCCATTTGGATGACTAAAGAGGTTTCTGTTGCTTGGATGCTAGGTGCTGGCAGTCGCTCGACTGACACTATGTTCAGAGTATCGGCATCTTTTGCACTTGCTAACTTTGCCAAAGCGTCTGCATTGGAATTCTGATCACGAGGCACTTGCTATAGAGTGTATCAGCCGAACTGGTCTAACAGATCTCTTGCTTTGTTCAGATAGGCGACCATTTTTAATCCTCGTGCTTGATACTCTCCCAAGATCTGATTCACGACTAGCTGAGAATCACTATAAATGTCAAGCGCTTTAATGTTCATGTCCTTGGCTAATCACAGTCCAGTGAGCAGTGCTTCATATTCAGCCTCATTGTTAGAGGCAGTGAAGTCAAATCTTATTGCACAGTGAAATCGATGCCCTTTTGGCGTTATCAATATCACTCCTGCTCCTGTGCGGGATTCATTAGATGATTCGTCGGTGAATAATTTCCACGAGGGTGCTTGTGTTTGACATTCAGGTTCGCTAGGCTCCTCGATCTGCTCGCCACCCGCGGGCTCTGTAAACTCGGCGATGAAGTAAGCTAAGGCTTGTCCCTTTATTGCTGCTTGCGGTAGGTAAGATATGTCGAACTGTCCGAGCTCGACTACCCACTTTAGTAATCTTCCGGCAGCCTCTGGCTTTTGCAGAACTTGCCGAAGAGGCTGGTCGGTTAATACCGTAATCGGATGGGCTTGGAAATAAGGATGCAGCTTCCTAGAGGCCAATACTAAGCAGTAGGCTAACCTTTCAATGGGGGGATATCTTAATTCTGCCCCGATCAGCCTTTTGCTTATGTAATAGACGGCCTTCTGCACACCTTCTTCTTCTCTCACTAGAACAACACTAGCAGCGTAATCTGTGATTGCCAGGTAGACGTACAAAGTCTCTTTATCTACTGGCTTCGACAGGATGGGCGGCTGTGCTATATGCACTTTCAATGCTTGAAAGGCCTGTTCGCACTCATCTGTCCATTCAAATTTCTTTCCGCCTCTGAGTAGATTGAAAAATGGGACACACTTGTCCATTGATTTTAAAATAAATCTACTAAGGGTGGCAATTCTCCCAGTCAAACTTTGGACATCCTTAATCTTTATTGGCGACTTCATCTCGATCAGGGCTTTTATCTTCTCGGGATTAGCTTCAATTCCTCTTGAGTTAACTATGAATCCCAAGAACTTCCCTGATCCAACTCCGAAGGAACATTTGAGGTGATTCAGCTTCATCCTATATTTATTAAGGACGTTGAAGCATTCCTGCAAATCCCTTACATGTCCTTCTGCCTTCTTCGACTTAACCAGCATGTCGTCGACGTAGACCTCCATGTTTGCCCCGATCAGCTCCTTAAACATGTGGTTGATGAGTCTCTGGTAAGTCGCACCAGCGTTTTTCAAACCAAAGGGCATCACCTTGTAACAGTAGAGCCCTGTATCAGTTCGAAAGCTAGTGTGATCCTCATCAGGGGGATGCATACTAATTTGGTTATACCCAGAGTATGCATCCATAAATGAGAGGATCTCGTGTCCTGCAGTGGCATCGACCAGCTGGTCAATCCTCGGGAGTGGGAAACAGTCTTTAGGGCAGGATTTATTGAGGTTTGTAAAATCCACGCATGTACGCTACTTTCCATTTGGCTTGGGCACGAGTACGGGATTAGAGACCCACGATGGATAAAATGCCACCCTGATGAACCCATTCTCCTTCAACTTCTCGACTTCTACCTTCAAAGCTTTTGATCGGTCTTGTTGAGTAGCCTTCTTTTCTGCTGCACAGGTGGGAAGTTTTTGTCAATGTTCAGGACATGGCTGATGATTGCAGGATCTATCCCAACCATGTCTTTATGCGACCAGGCAAAGACGTCCTGGTTCCTTTTTAAGAACTCCACCAGTGCTTGTTTTGTCGTTGTCTCTAAGTTTTTACCGACTTTCACAACTCTGGTCGGATTCCCCTCATCGAGTTGGACGTCGTCAAGGTCTTCGATGGGGCCTACTTCTTCTTCGAAATCCCCAAAGCGAGGATCTAAGTCTCTATCCTCACTTTGGGCAACACCCTATTTGGTGAGATTATCACTTGAGCGGGTTGAACATCAGATGCCATTTGCAACTCTTTTCCGGCAGCATCCCTCGATACACCCTTTTTTTTCCTTGGTGATCGAGGCGTTGTAGCATTCTCTCGCCTCTCGCTGGTTTCCCAGTACGCATCCTACTCCTGCATCTGTTGGGAATTTCATGGCGAGGTGCCATACAGAAGTGACGGCTCGAAGGTAAACCAGAATAGGTCTCCCTATTACAGCATTATACGCCGAAGGACAATCAACCACTATAAAAGTGGTGAGTAATGTCCTATTAGCAGGTGCGGTACCTGCTGTGACTGGGAGTCTAATTGACCCTATTGGGGCGAGCCCTTCTCCAGAAAAACCATAAATGGTTTGGTTGCATGGCTTTAGGTCCTTGATGGACAGTTTCATCCTTTCCACCGAGGACTTATATAGGATGTTGACTGAACTTCCTGTATCGACCAACACCCTTTTCACCATCATATTTGTGACTTGAACATCCACGACCAGCGGATCAGAGTGTGGGAATCGCACATGCTGGGCGTCGTCATCAGAGAAGGTGATCGGTTCCTCCTCTGTTCGAGCCTTTTTGGGTGCATGATCCTCAACACTCATCATCTCGATGTCCTGGTCGTGGCGTAGGGTTCGAGCGTATCGTTCCCTCGCTTTTCCACTATCTCCTACGAGGATTGGGCCTCCGCAGATGGTGAGTAGGGTACCTGCCACGGGAGCTGGCTGTAAAGGTGGCGAGCGCTGGTGTGTAGGCGCCGTCTCGTTGCCACCTTGAGCCTCTCGCTGAGAACCTCCCGTGGCTTGTACATATCTTCTTAAGTGTCCCTGTCTTATCAGGAACTCAATCTCGTCCTTCAGCTGGTTACACTCATTGGTGTCGTGCCCGTAGTCGTTATGATAACGACAGAACTTTGTCGAATCTCTCTTGGACCCGTTGCCTTTGCCGTTGCCATTGGGCTTAGACCCATTGGAGGCTTTGGTAGGATCTTCCTTGGGCCCCTTGTCCTTTGCTGACGACTTGCCTTCGTTGGCAATCGCGTCCTCGAGCTTGATGTACCGATCAGCTCGATCTAAAAACTCTTGGGTGGTATTAACCCCGTGCTTCCTAAGGCTACTCCAAAGAGGAGAATGGTGCCTAACCCCAGCGGTTAGGGCCATCATCTTGCCTTCATCGCCCACTGTCTTGGCTCCTGCTGCGGCTCGCATGAAGCGCTGAACATATTCCTTTAAAGGCTATCCTTCTTTCTGGCGTATCTCGACCAGTTGGTTTGCCTCAGTAGGGTGCACACGACCCGCATAGAACTGTCCATAAAACTCCTTCATGAACATTTCCCAGGATATTATACTTGCAGGAGGGAACTTAAAGAACCACTCCTGAGCGGCATCAGAAAGGGTCGCTGGGAAGATCCTGCAGCGAGCATCTTCAGAGACTTTCCGAATGTCCATTTGTATCTCAAATTTGTTTACATGAGATACCGCGTCTCCGTACCCGTCAAAGTTTGGTAGAGTTGGCATTTTGAACTTACTAGAGGTTTCTTCCACAGCAATTATTTGTATGAAAGGAGTGCCTCTCCTCCAATCGTACTCGATATGCGATGTCCGCCCCCTGACCAGCTGCTGTACAGCCTGGTTCAGGGCATCGATTTGAGCTTGAACGACTTCAGGAATTGCTGGGGCCTCTGGTGCCGGGGGAATGTACTCATCGTGCCTTTCTCGGTGGTTGTTGAGTGCATCTCTGAAGTAGTCATCTCTTCGCCGCTGCTCGCTGGCTCCGGGCCGGCTAAAGACGTTGTTTTGTTTGGGCTGCCCCCCAGCATTACGTCCTGCTTGTTGGTCTTCTCTAGGTGGTGGGCTTCTGCCTCCACCTCTCTCCTCGTTTCTCCGACCAGCATTCCCTCTGCCCGAGTCGGCCTCATTGTAGCCGTGCCCATCTCTGAACCTTGACTGGCTATGGTGGGACCGACTGTTTCCTCTGTTGCCTCCTTGGGCTGGAACTTCCCGAGCGTTAGGGGGAGGCCTGCGCTGGTCGATGGGTCCTCGTGCATTGTCATGCCGTGGAGGGCCCCTGACCGCAGAGCCTGTCTCTGAATTCCTCCTGTTGGCAGAAGGACGTTGCCCCCTGCTCGGTGGGTGCGGCTCTTCACCCCTTGGGCGTCTAGGGCTTCGGGGTTGTTGCCTGGCCCTATTCTGCCTGGGACGCGGGGGATTGCCTCGACCAGCCTGGGATGGAGGCTGCGTCTCAGGGTCCCTAGGTGGGACATCATCCTGAGGCATTGGTGGCTGCTCCGGCCTTTGAGGGCATGTAGGCTGGAGCGGAGGGCTAGGATTGGGACCTCTTTGAGGTGGTCCACTCGGGGGTTGATCAGGCTGCGAGGCAGGTGCAGCCTGATTCCTAGCCAATTGGAGGGCTGCTTCGAGGGCTGCCATGGCATCCCTCTGACGACGGTCCATCTCCGCCTGTCTCTTGCTCAGCTCTTGGCGCTGGCGCTCTATCTCTCTCTGCTATGACGCCATTACCTCGGTGACACTCTCTTGATTGGCCCTCAGAGCGGCTAGTTCATCTTGCAACACCCCCAGTGTTGTCTTCAGGGCCTCAGAGTCTACTTCCTCCTCATCGAACTCCAAATGAGGTTCGTCTTCAGCCATGTTTGGTGGAGGAGGCTGGGATGGAGCGACAGCAGCCTATTCAGTTTTCTTGGTAGTCTTTGCCATTAGTTTTTCTCGGATTCAAAGCTCTCAATGAAAGCACCAGAATGTTGACCCTGATTTTGGTCAACGACACGAAGTCTAGGAAACGACAAGAAAATGATATAGAGCTTGAAAATAATCTAATGGAAAGATAAAGAACACAGGGATTTATAGTGGTTCGGCCCCAATGAGTGGTAATAACCTACGTCCACTTGATACTATTATTGATATTGAATTCCCAAGGTGTGATCAAAGAACAAGGGTTCCTGAGTTTCACGGACCTTAGAGGAAGAAAACAATACAGTGATGGATAATAGTAATATAATTCTCTAAGCATAAAAGATCGATCCTCTTCCTTGAGCTATCTCTTGTATATTTATAGGCTTAGGAAGAGTTACATGAATTAGGAAATAATATCTATCCTTAATTATCAGATCTGCAGGCCATAATGAAGAGATATTCTCGGATATCCTCACAACTGTACAGATCTTTACATAAATGAACGAATATACGACCAGACTGGTCATATATAAAACTTGATCTCTTTGTGTAAAAATAATGCTGGTCGATAGGCAAGCCGTATCTCTGCTACGTGTCCGCCACGTGTCAAAAATCCTTACCACGTCATCAGCAAAATATTTATGGATAAACAGATAACTTTTATTTTTATTTTTTGTTTAACAATATGAGGTGTTGATTTGAAGAAGAGAAGAAAAAAATGAAACGAAAAAAATGAAAACTGTTTAAAAAAATTTTGAAAGTGAAAAATTTTTATTTTCAATTTTTAATAAATTTTAATTAAAATTTTAAAAAATAATAAATAAAAATAGAGTTATCAAACACATTTTATGTTTAATTTTTAAATTTCTAATTAATTAAATAAAAAATATTTTTTTAAGTGTTACCAAACAGCCCCTACATTAAAATTTTTAATATATATATATATATATATATATATACTAGGTAGAAGCACGTGCAATGCACGTTTGTTTAGTTTTGAAATGTGTAAACATTGTCTATAATTTTAATAAAAACTGATTCACTGTTTTTTTTAATATATATATATATAATAGAATGAATTATAGTTTTATAGTATATATAAATATTTATATCAATAATCTCTACATATATGATATTTAAACACAATATTGACATAAATATATACTTACATAGTTACATGACATATATATAAAATACAATAATATTTAAAAAGAAATTAATAATAGAAATAAAATAAGAATAGAAAAATTATAGTGTAGACAATAGTATACATGCATCAACTATTTTTAGTTTCTAATGTATCTCACAATGTTCTTTGGTGAATTTGATGAAGAAAAAGAACTCCAATCACTTAATAAAAAATAAACTATCGTACAAATTTATAAGATAAAAAAAATGATGTATCATTTTATTACTTTTAAATAAATATGTTTTAATTATTTAAATTATCATAAAATATCTTATTTTAATTAATTAATTAATTTATTTTTGTTTAAGTTTATATTTGTTCTAGTTTTTGAATTTGGCAGTGACAACAAAATATTATATATTATATGTTTAATATAATATTAAGTTTAAGTTTAAATAAATTTTATTTAAGTTATAAAATATATGGTTTTATTATTTTTAAATAATTACCATTGTAAAATATCTCAAAAATATCATTTTTTAATTATTTATTTATTTAATTTTATTTAAATCTAAGTCATATTTACAATCTACCGTTAAATAGAAGAATATTTTGTTAAATATAAGAAAATTCTGTTAAAGTTAACGAGAAAAAAAAAACCGTTAAAATCAATAATTTTCGTTATCTACACACTTTTTATATATAAGAGATATATATTATAGAGAGTTGACATGGCATCATAGAATCATTTATAGATTAGCTATCTAATTTTTGAGAATTTGGTATTTTTTAATAGATTTTTGGTATTATATTAATTGCCTTACATTTTTTTGTATTAATTGCAAGCTGTTATCCCTGTCTTTTCCCAACATTCACGACTCTGCATATTGAGTCCATGGGCCACCCTGAAGGGATTTAAGGCCTAGATCAGGCCCAATAGACAAGAAATGAGTGATATTTGGCGACCCAAATGTGAGTGAAGCCCAAACGGTGTCCCGAAGTAGAAGTTGGGACCATGAAGTTGGCATATTGCATGTTTCCGGACCCTTTGTCCGGTGTTGCCCGAGTTGCGATGAAGATATCGTTTCCTCCAAGTCTAAAAATAGACCGGGACGACAATGGATGAACCCGGATCCTGGTAAACGAACCAGGATCCTGGTAAATGAAGAGGGATGTTAGTAAATGGACCCAGACCAGGCGACCAGGTTGGGCGTGACAAGTTGTCCCCGATATTGACATCACCCCGAGAAACACGGAGTTTTGTCCCCATAACTAACCTGCAGAAGAGGTCAGTTCATAATTGTACTGCCACTACTTTGACAGATCCTGTCCCCCATATCTCCTCCGAAGCCCACGCGAACCAGACTGAAGTTGCATACTGTTTTCAGTCTTATAGCGTGGTTACGCTCAGGCCGGCCCAATGGGCCCTGATTAGTGCATTTTATTTATTAAAATCATTTGTATTAAGCCTCCATCAGTGAGAAAATAGCATTTATACCCTTATTGGGCCCGGATTAGTTCGGCCCAAACCCAATGCACTCAACTACCTGTAAATATGAACAGTTGTGCACTGGGAAAGGGGATTTGATTCTTCTCTTGTAGGCATACATTCTGCTCAAATTCAGAAAGATCTCATTACTTAAGCTCCTAAAAGCTCTAATACAATCAACTCGTGGACTAAGGCTCTTTAACGCCCCAACCACGTAAAATTCCTTGTGTGATAATCTACGCTCTTCGCTTTCTAAGCTCTCTTATCTCTTATAATTCTAGTTTCCGAAAAACTAAGTAAACATTTTGGTGCTTTCGTTGAGAGACGAGAAAGCTTTTTGAAAAAAGATATCGGATATCTATAACAATGGTGAACACAAGACATACCACGTTTGACCATGCTCACCAAGAACAAGGCAATGGAGAGCCACTGCCCAATCAACCTCTCCCTCAAAATCAACCTGAGGATACACCTTATCAAATGCCCCAGCCTGACGAGTCACAGAACTATGAAGACGGGGAGGATTATGAGGAAGAGTACTACGAGGAAGAGGAGGGAAATGAAGGGGAATACCACAATCATGAAGCTGAGGATCCGGCGATCCCAGAAGAAGTAGACCCTGACTAGGAGGACCCAAAGGTAATAAAACTAAGGCAACAAGTCCTGGACCAACAGGCTAGGATAGCTTAATAGAAAAAGGCCACTCGCCAGATGCAATAATCCCTCCTGGCCCTGCAAACTTTCATTGTTGCCCAAGGGTTGGCGGCTAACCCTCCAGTTGTTCCACCTCCAAGAACACGACCATTTGCCCCGCCGGTTATGGCCAACACGTCCGAAAACGCGAGGCCGATCCCTCATCCGGGACAAGATCCCGAACACAGCCCCCCTAACCCGGCTCAAGGAAAAGGGGAGGCCAAGGAGACCGACCCCGAGGGAAAAGGAAACCCTCGGAGAAAAGCTCCTCCCGTTCAGAAAACAGAGGCCAACCCAGGGCCGCTCCCTAGGAGAGAGAAGGTGCATCCCGTCCCAAGACGAGATCACCCAATTAATCCGCAAGGGATGCACCTGCAAGGTACCAGGCCCTGGGCTGTCCCTAGACAGACTGGACGGGAATAACATTTCCACCCCAATGCCTCCATGAATAAAAATCACCGAGGATGCCAGCATGCTGACGAGCCAAACGTCATTAGTTCAGGGGATGACACGTCTCGAGTAAACCTACGCGACGGGCAAAACGCTCGAAAGGAGCGGGCCCGCAAAGAAAAAATCTACCCCCGAGGGGTAGATCTGAGGAACAACCTCAACGACAGGAGGAATGAGAGGGTTCCCCTGGACGATGGTATGGCCAGACAGTTCATGGAGCAACTGGCCGCATTAAAGAAGGTCACGAATCGCCTGGTTCGTAAACAGGAGGGAGGAGGTTCTGATTCTGAAGAAGAGGAAAAGGAACCCTGCGCCAAACACATCCTAGATGTGGTGCTCCCCAAGTGGTTCAAAATGTCGAATTTGCCAGCTTATACCGGGAACACAGATCCCAGAGACCATTTATCGCGCTATAATCGGTCAATGACCATAGCCCACGTCTGCGACAACGGTAAATGCCTATGTTTTTCAATTACTTTAGATGGACCCGCATAGGAATGGTGGAAGAAGCTTAAGCCAGGATCCATCCAATCCTGGTCCGGGCTACAGTCGGCGTTCCACAAACAGTTTGTGGCCGCCATGAGAATGGATATGCAGATCAGTGCCCTTGCTAACATTAAACAGCTCCCCACGGAGACTCTGAGGGCCTATATCCAGCACTTACGGAGGAAGCCTCGAAAACCAAGGTGGACGATGGACAGCGCCTGGTGGCCCTGCAATCCGGGATCCGAGCCGGGTCCCCCCTCTCGGACGACATACATCGCAGTACGGCGGCCACCCTCGAAGAATTCATAAGGAGGGCACAAGGCTTTATCAACTGGGAGGAGGCCCAAATCCAAGCATTCGGATGGCAGCCGGCTCCCCAGCCAAGAGCCCAAACCTTTCTGGGGTACGGGATACAATATCTTGCCCTTCAATATCTAGCACGCCCGATAGCGCTAGGATCGATGGCTACTCTCGGAATGACTTTTGCGGCCCCAACAGTCTATGGTCCTGCGTCCTCCGGGTACGTGCCGGCCCAGTCCACCCCATTGTCTGGATATGGGATGGCCCCAGTCGGGTATAGCGCTGCTCCTGGCTCTGCCTAGCTGTCCCAGATGGGAGGAATAGAGGTGTAACGACCCAAATTTGCTAATAGGGCTTAGGGCCTTGATTAGCGTGCCTAGAGGGCAATAAATGAATTAGTGTGTTAATATGTGAATTTATGTGAGTATGTGATAGAGATGCATGCTTAGTTGAGTTAAATGTGCATGTGGGCCCCGTTTGGATATTAGGGGCATGTTTGTGATTTTAGCCCATCGAGGGCGTAAATGTGATAAATATGATATGCAAGTGATATATTTCTGTGTAGCACGATCCGAGACAGTCTTGGGGAGCGGTTAGCCAGAAAGTCACAACGGGGTTGAGAATCCGACTCAGGGCGAGTCAAGAGGTACTTTGGGTATTAGATGTATTATGGGGTTATCGGGTTATAAAAATAAATATTTGGAGATATATTTGAGGATAGAATGTCTAGGAGGGGATATTGGGGAAAATTTACCATTTTGCCCTCGGGGACGTTTTGGTACCTCGAGCCTTGAGGTAACCCTATAGACTTAAGTTGAATAAAACAAAACTTGGAATAGTTTAGAACACTCAGAAACCGACCCATATCCTTCCTCATCACTTGGTTTACCTTTCTCTTCATCTCCTCTCTAAGTTAAGCAAGGAAAGCTTTGGGTGCCTATCAATCAAGACCAAGGATTTCAGCTGGGGAATTAGGGGAGCTTGAAGCTTGGAGCTTGGAGCTTGGAGCTTGGAGCTTGGAGCTTAGGGAGCTGGTTCTGAGGTTCAATCCAACAAGGTAAGTACCTAATATGTTGAATTTTATCCATTTATTAGCTGGTTTTAAGGTTGAATGTCTGAGGTTCCATGTTAGCTAAGTTTGTAATTTGTTCTTGATGGCTTGGCTGAACTTGGTGCTAGACTCTGTTGGGTTTTGAAGCTAATTCTGTGTTAGAGCTTTTATGGTGATAAACTGGGACTGTTAGTTTAGTTTTGGATGAATTGGTTTGAGGAAAATGCTATGAAGATTTCTGGGTTTGGAGGTGAGGGCCGCGGCCCTAGGAGGGACATGCCGCGGCCCGTGTGCGCGCGCGGCCATGGGAGGCCAAGGAGTTGGATGCGCGCTGCGGCGCTTGGCCAACCGCGCTGCGGCCCGTGTGTGCTTCAGTGAAGTGCTAGCCTCTGTTTCGAGGCTAGCCGCGACGCTTGTGGATAGGGTCGCGACTCTTAGTGCCAGTTTGTGTTTTTAAGTGTGTTTAGGCTTGGGAACTCAAAGGTTAAGGCTCGGGATGGATTTTATCACACAGATTGATGGAATTCAATGTCCTGGAGATTATAATTATGGTTCAAAGTTATTTAATGGGTTAGAACTTGATGGATGAATATTGTTAATGTGTTGTGACTAGAGTTTCGGCGGGGTTCAAGCTAGAGGATTGTGCTCGGGATTTCAGTGCTCGGAGAGCTCGGGACGCAGGTAAGAGAACCCTTGTTCCCATAGAGCTTGTATACAGGGCTGAGCCCCAATATGTTTGAATTACAGGGCATAGCCCTTTGATTGAATTTGTTAGTGTTTAGTATTTGTGTATTATGCTATGAATGCTATTGTGTAAATGTTCGGCAAGAGCTGGGAACGGCGCAGGTCGAGGTTGGCAAGGGCCGGGAACGGCAAAGGGCCGGAAACGGTGTTGGGCACGTTGAGTGCAAGGCCGAATACGACAAGGGGCCGGGAGCAGCGTTGAGCACGTGGAGTGTGAGTTGCCAGGGCGAGACCCTAAAGGATACCTGGGATATCCTCACGGTGTGGACCGCGAACCCAGGGCCTGGTAAAGCACCTGGGACGGCTTGACCGTATGTGTTTAGCCTATTGATGGCCTGTTTATATGCTGTGTGTTGGTTTTGCATATGTTATCTGTTTGTGGGTTTTCTTGCTGGGCTTCGGCTCATGGGTGCTCTGTGGTGCAGGTAAGGGTAAGGAGAAAGTCAACCAACCATGAGTGTAGCAGACATGAGGCGGTGTGTACATGTTTGGCCTGCCTGGCTGCCACAGCCAGTGGATTTTGGGAGATGAATGTAACAAAACCTAGATTTTGTCGTTTAGCTGACTTGGTTGTATTTATATGTTGTAAATATTTCTAAACCGTATTTTGGGATCCCAAGTGTTAAACTTTTATGATTTTCAATGAAATAGAGTTATTTCTAAAATTTCTACTATGTTTATGACTTAATTACACTTTTGCTTTAAAAGCCTCGATTAGCGAGTGATTGCACATTTTTAAACTCACTTGGTAACGACTCTAAGGTAGTAGGGCATTACAAGAGGCAAGTGTAAACCCTTCCCGAGGAAAGAGATCGGGGAAAGGACAAAACTGATCCGAGTCCTCTAAGAAGGGCAAGAGGGGCTATAAGCCCCAGTATTCAGAGTACACCAATTTAGTGGATACCGGGGAAAACATATACCTGGCCACGGAAAGGACGATTCACTATCGGAAACCCACCCCCATGTTCAAAGGGGGAAAGAACTCGACAGACACCAACAAGAGGTGTGCATACCATAAAGAAGTGGGTCACTCGACCGAAGAGTATCGTCAGCTGAAGGACGAAATCGAGAATTTGATCAAGCTGGGACATCTCCACCAGTGGGTCAGGATGCCCGTGGGTGTTCCGGGAGTGCCAGCAGTTCCCAGGCAATCCGCGATCCCGGGTGCACCTGGAGCGTACCAGCCTCCCCAGGGAGGATATGCGATAGGCCCGGGAGCATAGGCCCCTCAGGGGGCTCCAATTATGTAGGCACCCAGACCCGGGATGCCTTACCCTTCCGGAATCGCGCCACCGCGGGTAGATGGTCATGTAGCCACCATCTCAGGCGGGCCGCACCTGGGGGGACCTTCCCGGAATGATCAAAAGCGCTACCTCAGAGAGCTTGACCACGACCAAGAGGTATGCGCCTTGGTCCAAGCACCGGCCCAATGCCCGAAGTTGATGAACCTCCCCATCACCTTCATAGAAGAAGACGCCCGGAACGCCCACTTCTCCCGCATCATGATCCTCTGGTCATTGATGCCCAAATAGCTAGCAAGATGGTGTCCCGAAAATTGGTGGATGACGGAAGCTCCATCAACATTTTGTTCAAGCCAGCCTTCGCCGCGATTGGCTTGGCTAAGGCAGTTCTGGCCTCATGCCCAACTCAGATCTACGGGTTCAACGGAGATTCGATACTCCCAATGGGGAAGATCCGGCTACCCATAACGCTGGGGAACGAGATCCAAGGCTCATTCAAATTTTGTACGTTCATAGTGGTGGACTGCCCCACTGCGTACAACATCATCTTCGGTTGGCCCGCACTAGTCGATTTCGGTGCTATCACTTCCATCTTCCACCTCTGCATGAAGTTCCCCTGCGACAACGGAGGGGTAGGAACGGTCCGGGGAGACCAGAAGAGCGCTTGGAAATGCTACTACGTGTCTGCCCGACCCATCTATATGGTTCACGAGGAGCCTCTTGAGGAGGAAAACGTCGATCCAGCTTTGCCCCTCCCCCGGCACAAAGGATGGTCCGAGAGGTGGACAAACTGGACCCGCGGATAGGGGCGGATCGAGCGCTGGTGCCTATGGATGAAATTGAAGAAATGTGTATCAGCGACACCGACCCAACTAAGGTAATCCAGGTTGGGAAGAACCTGAACACGGAGGTCCGGGCCACCATCATCGCCAGAGTGAAAGAGAACTAGGACATCCTGGCCTGGTCTCATTCAGATATGACCGGGATTGACCGCAACATCATTTTCCACGCCTTGAACATCGACGAGGGCACGACTCCGGTATGGCAAAAATGGAGACCTCTAGGGGCGGAGAGAGTAGAGGCCCTCAAACTAGAAGTTGAGAAGTTATACTTGATTAACTTCATCCGGGAAGTTTTGTATCTCGTATGGCTAGCCAATCTGGTGCTGGTGCCCAAGCGAAACGGGACGTGGAGAACTTGCATCGACTTCACAAACCTCAACAAGACTTGCCCCAAATATTGTTTCCCTCTACCCTGGATCGACCAAATGGTAGATGCAACATTCGGCTACGAGATCTTGAGCTTCATGGATGCCTATTCAGGCTACAACCATATCTCAATGCATGTAGTGGACAAGGAACACACCAACTTTTAGACCGACAAGGGGGTGTACTGCTACATCGTCATGCCTTTCGGACTCAAAAATGCCGAAGCCACGTATCAAAGGCTCATCAACAGAATGTTCCAAGCCCAGTTGGGAAGGAATATGGAGGTCTATATTGACGACATGCTGGTCAAGTCCAAAACCTCCGGAAGACACACTGATGATCTGGCAAAAGCATTCGCAATCATTCGAAAGTATGGGATGAAGTTGAACCCCAAGAAGTACACCTTTGGTGTGGCATCCGGGAAGTTCATGGGCTTCATAGTAACCTACCAAGGAATAGAGGCCAACTTGGATAAGATCCAAGCATTGATCGATATGCCCTCACCACGGAAGCACAAAGACGTTCAGAGCTTGACAAGGCGAATAGCCTCCTTGAGCCGTTTTTTCTTGAAAGCCACAGACAAATGCATCCCATTCTTCAATGTCCTTCGAGGAATCCAAAGGTTCGAATGGTCGGCCGAATGCGAAGAGGTTTTCCAAAGACTTAAAGAGCATCTGGCCCGAGCGCCAATCTTAGCAAAGTCAGTGGATGGAGAGCCGTTGTACCTCTATTTGGCTGTAACCGAACACGCCATCAGTGTCGCACTAGTACAGGAAGAAGAGAAGGCCAACTCCCGGTCTATTACATAAGAAAGAGGTTATTAGGTACGGATTCGCGATACCCACTAATAAAAAAAATGATGTTTTTCCTACTAATTGCAT
The DNA here is from genome assembly GCF_963169125.1 of Humulus lupulus. NCBI lineage: Eukaryota > Viridiplantae > Streptophyta > Magnoliopsida > Rosales > Cannabaceae > Humulus > Humulus lupulus. Next base: position 226,018,818 of record NC_084802.1, read on the forward strand.
CCCGAAAGCTTAGGACTTACTTTCAAGCCCATGCCATAAGAGTGTTGACCAACCATCCTTTACGACAAGTGTTACAAAAACTTGAATCATCGGGGAGGCTCCTGAAGTAGGCCATGGATTTGAGTAAGTTTGACATTACGTATGTCCCCAGAATTTCAATCAAGGGGTAGGCCCTAGCCGACTTCATCATGGAATGCACCGGGATCACTGAAGATGACGATCCCACGATACCCTTGTGGAAGGTTTTCGTAGATGGAGCCTCGAACAAAAACAGAGCAGGAGCCGGGATCATCCTAGTGTCACCACAAGGACACCAGTTACAAAGTGCCCTGCGATTCCAGTTCAAGGCATCGAACAATGAGGCCGAGCACGAGGCCATGTTGGTCGGATTGCGCTTGGCCCAGGAAATAGGGGCCGCGAGTCTGGAGGTCTATAGCGACTCCCAATTGGTTGTCAGAAAAATCTCGGGGGAATACCAAATAAAAAGGGAAAGGATGGCAGCTTATGTGACACGAACATGAGAGCTGCTTTAATCTTTTAAGAAACACTCCATTCGCCAGATCCCCAGGGAACAGATTGTGTTTGCAGACACATTGGCAAAACTGGCCATGGATGCTGAGGCAGAGCTCTTTGGGCTTGTCCCGATCAACCATCTCCTTGCACCAAGTATACAAGCCCCCACGATCAACACTATAGACTACTCCACGTCCTGGATGGGACCCATCATCCAATACCTAACAACCGGGGAGTTGCCCATGGACAGGGCAGCAGCCAAGAAGCTTCAGTACCCCATGATATGTCATGATGGAAGGAAAACTCTATCACAGAGGGCTATCCATGTCATACCTCTAATGCGTATCCGGGACCGAAATGAGTGCAATCATGCACGAGGTGCATGAAGGTTTTTGCGGAGATCATACAGCCAGACTTAGCTTGTCCAAGAAAATCCTAAGGCAAGGATATTTCCGGCCAACCATGAAGAAAGACTGTGTTGATTACGTCCGCAAGTGCGAACAATGCCAAAGGTACGCGAAGATCCTGCGAGCTCCTCCAATGGAAATAACTCTAATGACGAGTCCCTGGCCCTTCGCAGTGTGGAGCATTGACCTAGTAGGGTCACTCCTGACCAGGAAAGGTGGTGTGAAATACGCCATCATGGCCGTCGACTATTACACCAAGTGGGTCGAGGCGGAACCCATGAACACCATCACTTCAAAAAAGGCCCTGGACTTTGTCATCAACAACATTGTGTGCCAATATGGCCTCCCCTACAAGATCGTGTGTGACAACGGGAAGCAATTTGATAGCATCCATTTCACTGACATCTGTGAAAGGCATGGCATCATCAAAAGCTTCTCTGTGGTCGCCAGACCTCAAGCAAACAGGCAAACAGAGACCGTGAACAAGATCTTGAAGGGAACATTGAAAAAAAACTTCAAGCCTGCAAAAGCAAGTGGTCGGAGGAGCTGCCCCACGTATTATGGGCATACCAGACCACTGAAAGAACGTCTACCAGACACACTCCCTACTCCATGGTATACGGATGCGAAGCAGTCATCCCAGTGGAGACAACTGTCCCATCCCATAGAAGGGACACATATGATCCCGCTCAGAACCACGCCCTACTCCAGGAATCTTTAGACCTCATTGAGGAGATCCAGGAAGAATCCCAGGTTCAGTTGAAGATGTGCCAAGGCAAGATTGTTCAGCATATTAACTCTAAAGTTAAGAGCTGAAGGTTTGAAACCGGCGATCTAGTCCTGAGAAGAGTCTTCCATGCAACCCAAGATCAGGGAGAGGGGGTTCTGGGCCCAAACTGGGAAGGACCATACGAAATCCAACATGAAGTGTGTCTGGGAACATATCGCTTAAGGCGACTTGACGGAACAGAGGTCCCAAGGGCCTGGAACGCGGAACATCTCCGTAAGTACTATCAATAGTCAGGAGAGCATGCTCCCACTTTTAATTTTTCTTGTAAACAATGTACGCCCAGGGCAGTTTCTTAGTTGATAAAAATGATGTGTGCAAAACATCATAAAGAAATATTGTAAAGAAATGGAAATTCGTGTCCGTCTTCATAAACAAGTGACCTAAGACTAGTCTTCGCTCACTTGGGGGGGGGGGGGTATATCCATTTGTACGAACAAGTCCGGGAACTATTGACAAGTCTGGGAACTATTGCAAAACTCAAAATTTAGTCCTAGTTTGGACCGTACAAACTAGGGCTGGAAATTCGTGTAAACGTGTTAGATTCGTGTTGACGCGATTATGACACGACACGACACGATTATTAAACGTGTCAAAAATACGAACACGAACACGACATGATTATTAAATGGGTCAACACGAACACGACACGACATGATAACACGATTAATCATAACTATATGAAAAAAATCATAAAACCTATGCAAATTATTTGTGTTATCGTGTCTGACACGATTATGACACGACACGATTATTAAACGGGTCAACATGATTATGACATGACACGATTAAGGTAAACACGAACATGACATGATTATTAAACGTGTCAAAACCTCAAACACGAACACGACGCGATTATTAAACGTGGCGTGTTCGTGTTTACCTCAATCATGTCGTGACCCAAATTGCCACCCCTAGTACAAACTGGGGGTAGTAGAAACCCAATTCCTAACAAAAGGACGCAAGGCTAAGACCTAGTCCCAACCCGAACTGACATGGTCCGGGGGGTACAAACCTGAAAGGACGCAAGGCTAAGGCCTAGTCCCAACCCGGACACACATGGTCCGGGGGGTACAAACCCGAAAGGACGCAAGGCTAAGGCCTAGTCCCAACCTGGACATACATGGTCTGGGGGGTATAAACTGGATAGGACACATGGCTCAAGCCTAGTACCTGCTCGGACATGCATGGTTCAGGAGTATAAAGAACGTGAAAATCAGTTGATCGAACGTGGTCTCGGATAACCAGATACTTGTCCATGTCTTCACCATAACGGCCCAAAACCGTTAGAACATGAGTCCTAGGTATGAGTTATCTAAAATCAGTCTTATAAATGGCCCAGAACGTGGGAACCTTACCCATAGGTTCAAAATAAGCTGATCACTGATCTCTGATGGCCCAGGCCGTTGGAACCTGAACACCAAAATCAGGACAAACAAAGTTGGTGACAATTGTTAACTCTCTAGTGGCCCAGGCCATTGGAACCTGAACAGCAGGATTAAAGCGAGTTAAAAAGTTAAAATCTAAAGAGATCTCCGATGGTCCAGGCCGTTGGAGCCCGTATTACGAAATCGGGACGAACATGGTTCCCCAGACGTGATAAACGTTTTTTATTTTTCCCAAATGGTCCCAGCCATTGGAACCAAGACCGAATATTCGACTCTTTCATGCAAGGTGGTAAAACACTTAGTGAGATTCTAACGAATTGAACGGGAAAAACTTGTGCAAAAGGAAAAATTAGATACACATAAAAATTGTCTTGGACGCACCCGCATTCATAAAAGTGTTACAAAAAAAAAAAAAAAGAGAAAGAAAAACATAAAGTAAAAGACCTGGGCTTAGGCTTCTCCATGTCCTGATGCCTCCGGGTTGGCCCCGTTTGTCTCCTCCTCGTCGAAAGGCTCCGCGTTAGCTTTCTCCTTAGCCTCGAACTTGGCTCTCTTCGCGGCGGGATCAGGGTAAAGCAGGAGGTTCATGTTCTTGTCCTGGAGCCAGGCCATGTAGATAGCCTCGTTGAAGGTGGCCTCCAACAAGGCATCCGCCTGCTCTTTCCCTTGACGGGCCTCCCCGTGCATTTTCACCTCTAGCTGAAGTAGATCATCCAAGGCCTGGATTCGAGACTCAAGAGCGGTGATCTTCTCCCGATCCTGGCGAGACTAGGCTTCGGCTGCCTCCAGGAGAGCCTTAGACGATGCCTCAGAGCCCCGAACATGAAGAAGCTCTGCCTCCAGACTAGCCACCAGCTTTTTATGTTCAGCTTCTCTATGGGACGAAGTTTCTTCAAGCTGGAACCGAACTCGAGCAACCTCTTCCCGGTCGGCTTTGGCTTGGGCCACCTCCTTGGCCAGGGCTTCCTTAGCAGCTTCCCGCTGGTTCACAGCCCCCTCCAATTCCAACTGGCCCGTCTCCAATTTCATCGCCATCTCGGCCACCAAGTCGGCATTCCGATGGGCCAGTAAAGCATCTTGGAACAAATCAAAGTTAGAAAAAATACGAATTAAAAATACAAAAAGCAAAGGGAGATATGGGCAGATGACTTACAGTAGTGGCCTGGCGACGGATAGCCTGGGAGATGAACAGAGCATCTTGGTTAGCCAAGGTGGCGTACCGTTTCAACTGAAGATTGGGCATGGTAGTCCCAACCTGCTTCAACAGGTCCGTGATGAATGGGGCTGTGTCCTGCCCCAATTTGGGGCGAAACCCAGTCTTGGCAACGAGTCGATCCACGATCGACTGAGAAGCACTAAAGGCAGCTGGACACTCGGAGAACTCAACCTTACCATGGATCGTTAGAGCCCAGTAAACCTTCTCCCTCTTTCCCCAGCTATTTTCCCATGTCCGGGACACCATCTTCGACCGCTCCTCCTGCAGGATCATCTCCCCCTCTTTAGGAAGAGCCGGATTGACGGGGAGCATGGGAGCTTCCGGAAGTTCCCGAGTGGCAAATTGACTTTCCCCGAAAGAATTCTCAGCCGAGGAGAGGTCTTTAGTCTTGGCCCTCTTCGCCCAGTTCGCGGACTCACCCACAACTGAGTCCATAGCCCTCTTCTCAGACCCCCGATTCGCCATAGGTTCATGCTCTAGGTCAATGACCGGAGGTGGACCGAGTTGGGGTGGGAAAACTTCAGTATGAAATGTTGTAGTAAGGATCATGGCTGAGGCCTCCCCGACCTATTCGGCTCCGGCACTGAGCCCCCAAGAATTGCGTCCAACACCTTGTTCTTGGGTGCACCTCTGGCAGCTTTCTTGGTCGATGCCTTGGCCTTGGCCGCCTGGGCCTCAAGGGCCTACTTCATCTTAACCATAGGGTTAGACATACCAGATCCTTCTAAAATAGACAAACATAAAGAAAGTCAGCAAAGTATACGAGTAAGGATAAGAAGTGATTCAAAAGAAAAACTAGGCTAAGATCCTTTGGGACGAACCCTTATCTATAACTCGGGCTCGACTCAATTCTCCTAAAGCGAAGGAATGAATTTGATCTCCCATGTTGTCCAGGTCCAGGAAGTTGCAATATTGAAGGAACTTGGACAAGTACATGAGAGTCTCCGGGTCTACAACGATAGGGGATGAAGGTCTCATTTCTCTAACGGCCCCGAATAGGGGGCCTCGACAAACTAGTCTATCCCTAACTAAGTCCCCAAAATGGGGAACATAAGTCAAAAGTAAAGGCGAATTACCTTGCCCGATACACTAGCCCCGAGAGCCCCCGTGTTTGGTTGAGCCTCGTTGAAGAGAGCTTCCAGCTCCTCGGAGGTGGCCCTCTCCGTTTGTTGGGCCTGTTCCCTCTTCCTTTTTGCCGCATCTGCCCAGGCCGCATCTTCCACAACCTTGATATGGACGAGGGCCAGTTCCTCCCTCAAAGCTGGATCTTTCTCGCATTGTAGCTCCCGGAGGCTAAGGGCCACAATCTTCTGGTTGGCCGCCAACATCCCAACTACTCGTAGGTTGGCGGTGTTTACATAGCCCCCTACATCCAAGTCCTCCATGCTTAACATGGCGTAGAGCTTCTTCCGGTCAAGGATCGACTGGGAAGGGGGTCTGGGCATAGGGTATTGTCATCCAGGACTGTAAGTTGAAAGCAGATAACAAAAAGAATGATAAGAATGAATTAAACTAGGGAAAAAGAGACTACTTACCCACTCGCTGGAAGTCCAGCATCAACGTGGGGTTCTTGTCCAAGAGGAACCCGGATGTCATAAACCAATAATGTCTAAAATCCGGGAGATGTTTCTAGGAACTGGTGAGGGCAGCATAATTGCCACAAGGCTTCAGTCTGTAGAAGCCATCCCGGGTCTTGTCCTTGGCGTTAAGCTGCAGCTTCAGCTTATAAAAGTACAACACCTCAGCTGGGGTTGGCTCAGGTATTTCCTTCACCACGTAGAAGATGCGCCATCCTGTGAGGAGCTAGTAAGCTTGGGGCAAGAGCTGAAACAGCGAGATCCCCACGAACTTAAGGAATTGCGCGAAATAGTCGTGGAGCAGGAGAGTGGCTCCCGCGCTAATGTGGCCCATGCTCCAGGCCCCAAATTCGCCCACGCTGGTGTGGGCCTTTTCCTCCTTCCTGGCGAGGCGGTTATAAAATAGTCCAGGAGTCGACTCCATGCCCAAATGCTTCTCTAGGATATCCAACATCCGGTTGTTTCGGAAGAGGTTCTTTTCCCCGTCCATCTCCGATGTGTTGGCACTGGGGGGTTTATGTCCTTCCAAGATGAAAGGGGCCACTTGGACATACTCTTCTGGATGGAGGGTGACGTCGTGACTCATGGCTTATGATCTGGGAACAAAATGGAACAAAGCAAACAACCAAGCAGTTAGCACCAAAACCCAAAAAGGTTGGTCAAGGTACGGGGGCTCTCCTACGAATTGCTTGGAAGAGTCCCCTCCAGATCAGATCCAGGATCACCAAAGATCCACAGAACCCTGATTAGGAACAAATAAGAAGAGTTTTTTTCTAAAGCTTTCCCAAGATAGCCTATTACCGCTTGTTCAAGGACAGCCCGGACCTGAGAGGATCCGAGACAACCCAGAAAATTTGTTCTCTTATTCTAAGACACCCAGAGATACCCTAAACGGTGGCCCCGGCTCTAACAGCCCTATTGCTATAACGACAATATAACAAAATGATAAGCACGAGAAAACATGAGTAAAAGGGTCGGAAAACTTACGAAAAAGTGCTGATTGTGGAGGATGATATATTTTCGGTGACAAAGACGGCAGAACCACGGTCTTGAACAAGCGGAGGCGAGACAGAAGTTCGTCCAACGGTCGGGTCGAAGTCACACTTTCTGGCAAGGGTGCAGAAATCAAACGCGTAGGAAAGAGACAACGACAAAGGCAGAGTAACTGACGGAGAATTTCGTCGGCAAGCTCGGACATAAAAGGTCCTTTCTGTGATTTCGTTCGTTCGAAGTGCGTAAAGTTTTTGAATGAAAATATGGGGGTATTTATAAGGACCGAAAATGTGTTTTTGATTTGACGGTTCAACACGACCCCCCCCATCGGACGGTCCCGGATCGCACAGGGGCATTAATTAGCCCACTCGAGTATCGGATCGCGTTTTTCCCAAGTCGCGATCCGCGCCGCCTCGATCCAACGATCCATAGGAAAAGCATCTCAAAGGTCATCCATCCAGAGATTCTCAATGATGCAGGAATATTAAAGGATCCGTTCGTGCAGATGGGACGCTTCAGAATTTGCGCTGACGTTTTACTGCCAACACGGTAACCAAGAGAATGTCTCCTAATCCATTAGACTCGAGTACCATCGACGCACCAATTGCAGGGGGACATGTGTGTGTATCATGATGAAGCTAAAGGATCAGGGATCATTTAAATGACCTTGAAGTAAATGAACCTGGGCTCTGGTAAACAAACCCGGATCCTAGTAAACGGATCGAACCTTTAGGATTCGATCAGGGACGTTAATACAAACGCTTATTATACAAGCTCTCAGCAATCAATTCCCCATGAAAGCGGACCCGTCTCCTTGGGAATGAACCAGGATGTCGAGAATTGATCTGGGAAGGAAGCAAGCCTCTATTGCGCAAGCACAGATGAAGGCTTGGTGGTAAATGTTATCCCTGTTTTTTCCCAACAATTACGGCTCCGCATATTGAGTCCATGGGCTACCTTGAAGGGATTTAAGGCCCAATAGACGAGGAAGGAGTGAGCTTTGGCGGCCCAAATGTGAGTGAAGCCCAAACGGTGTCCCGGAGTAGAAGCCGGGACCATGAAGTTGGCATGTTGCATGTTTCCGGAACCTTTGTCTGGTGTTGCCTAAGTTGTGATGAAGATATCGTTTTCTCCAAGTCTAAAAATAGACCAGGACAACAATGGATGAACCCAGATCCTGGTAAATGAAGAGGGATGTTAGTAAATGAACCCGGATCAGGTGACCAGGTTGGGCATGACAAGTTGTCCCCGATATTGACATCACCCCGAGAAACACGAAGTTTTGTCTCCATAACTATCCTACATAAGAGGTTACATACGGAATGTACGTTGTCAGTTCAGAATTGTATTTCCATTACTCTGACAGATCCTGTCCCCCGGATCTCCTTCGAAGCCCACGCGAACCAGATTGAAGCTGCATACTGTTGTCAGTCTTATAGCGTGGTTACGCTCAGGCCGGCACAATGGGCCCTGATTAGTGCATTTTATTTATTAAAATCCTTTGTATTAAGCCTTCATCAGTGAGCAAATAACGTTTATACCCTTATTGGGCCTGGATTAGTCCGGCCCAAACCCAACATACTCAACTGCCTATAAATATGAACAGTTGTGCACTGGGAAAGGGGATCTGATTATTCTCTTGTAGGCATACATTCTGCTCAAATTCAGAGAGATCTCATTACTTAAGCTCCTAAAAGCTCTAATATAATTGACTCGTGGACTAAGGCTCTTTAACGCCCCAACCAAGTAAAATTCATTGTGTGATAATCTACACTCTTCATTTTCTAAGCTCTCTTATCTCTTATAATTCTAGTTTTCGAAAAATTCGGTAAACACAAGCAAATGTTATTATTTCAGTATGTAACATGTAAGGATATTATTAATAGCAAATGTTAAAAATTTGGTGTCTTTTCATTCTGATAACTCTCACCATTATTATAATTATTATTATCATCATTATTATTATTATTATTATTATTATTATTATTAAGAAGGCATTCTCTTTATATTCCCATGAATAATATGTAACGTTAATTGGTATTATTAAATAACTTATTCCATGTTTATATATAAAAACTAGCCAATTTTTCAAAACTAAACACACTGATATAATATTTTCAATCTTCGAATAATATATAAGATTTTACTAATAGTTGTGGTGGCTTGGCTTGTAAGTCGGAAGCGGAGGATTGAGGAATATTTTGTTTGATTTATGGCTGGTCTGAGAAAAGACCTTACCAAAGCTCTCATGCAAGGCATTTATGGTATTGGACATTGGAGGTATGCATCTCATCATCATCTTTTTCTCTTTTTAATGTTTGGTTTTGTTTCATATTGGTTCTTTTTAAATTGAACAAAATGATTGGTTCTTGAAACATTCAATAAAGGGATTGTGTAGAATATGGTGAGTATCAATTAAGCATAATTTACTTTCGATAATTATGCTAATTGCAAGGTAATTTTCCTTTTAATTTTTTTTATTCATTGTTACTTAACTGCATATTTGCACTTTTTTCCTTTTTCTATTTAATTTTTAACTAAGCATACATCAATTCTTAGAGGCAATGTATTTCATGGATCCAATAGCAGGATCACATTCTCACTACCTCTCTCTCTTAAGAAATTTGTATATAAGATATTTAAATGGCTTTGAGGACTATTCGAATCTCATATAGAAACTGAAGTTAAGAGTATTGGCAGGATCCCTCATCAAGTTAGTCTATTTTTTAAGACATGACCATTACTCTCTATTGATGATGAGAGGAAGAAAAGTGTAAAGGAGAGATGGAGAATTTCCAATGGTTACAGGATAAAGAGAAACTACCCCATTCTTAGAGGAAGACTTTGTTTGTTAAGTTTGAGAAACAAAAAATTAGTGAGTACTTAGTTTATCAATTCCAAGAAGCTTCACCATGGTGGTATTTTCTTTTGGTGCCCTCTTATGAAAATACTAGTTTATGTAGTTGCATCAATTTCAAAGTGGATTTTTTTAAAAATTGAAACATTTATTTTTCCAAAAGTCTAACAAGTGATGAATAAGGAAAAAAGAATGAAATTATTCATATTATTTTTTATTGAAATTATTTTTTTATTACATATGTTGTTGTTTATCGAGATTTTCAGAAACTATAAATATATTAATAAATCGGAGCTAGTAAGAAAGGAATGAAATAAACAAGGCCAAAGTTTTTACGTGGTTGGGGCGTTAATGAGCCTTATTCCACAAGTTATTTGTATTGAGCTTTAGAGAGTTTAACAATGGAGGTTTTCGGCAAGTTCAACAGCGTTTTTGAATGCAAGAAAAGGTTGGATCGAACCCTTGCTATAGTGCACTAATGGCCATATTTATAGGTGGCCATATAGTTTGGATCAGACTAATCCAGGCCCAGTAAAGATATAAGCGTAATTACTCTCTAATGGAGATATAATACAAGTGGGGAATGTAAATACTTAGTGTTTAATCCGGGCCTATTGGGCCAACTTAAGCGTTGTAGAGCACTACAACTGTCCCTTGTACTCTCATACAGACTGGTGCGCGTGAGCCATTAGGGGGATTCTACAGACAGGATTTGTCAGAGTAGTGGCAATACCAATCCCTAGGAACAGTGTATGTTTCGTGCGTATCCCTTTTGCAGGTTAGTTGAGGAGACCGACTGTCGAGTTTCTCAGGGACACGTCAGCCAGATGGAGTATTGGTCTAGTTCTACCAGAACGTATGGTTCGAGTTCATTTACCAAGGTTCAGGTTCATTTACCAAGGCGAACATCAGTTAGCGATGACAGATTGAAGGGTGTGTCCTGATAGTGAGTTGAAATGCGAGGATGGACCCAGAAGCTTTATCCGGATCCCACATGGCGAGATCTGACCCTTGGACTGGGATATCCACCACAACAATCTACTTCCCGGAGGATGGAGATAGCAGGAACTCATGAAGTTGGTCTGGACCTTCATCTCAGGTCTGAGTTCTCATTATACTTGGATTATTCGCCAGTCATTGGACCTAGGACGGGTCTAGGCCTTCAGGCCTCTGGTTGCTCAGTGTTAGCTGGGCTTTGGTTGGGCCCTGGCCTTTCCTGAGGGTTTGTGAAGCCCACTTGACACTGCCACGTGTTCTTGGTGGAAATAAGGACAACATTTACCCCCAAGTCTTCATCCATGTTTACGCGGTGGAGATTTTCCTCTTCATCCTAGTTCAATCACCTAAGTCTAGGATCAATTACCTATGTCCCGATTCATTTACCTAAGTCCCGGTTCATTTACCTAAGCCCCGGTTCATTTCCTTGGGGGCCAACTGATTAATCCCCAACCTTTCGGACTCACAATGATCTGGGCATGTGTCTCCAAGTGAAAGGTACGTTGGTGTCACTCGCGCCCAAAAGTCATAGGGAAATTCATTTGTTGTCTTGGGTGACTGATGGGTGTCAGCGTGTTTTTCGAAGCGTCCCATCCAGGTGAAACAACACTTTTAGCACTCAAGTGGGCTATTTAATGTACCTACATTGTTCAGAACTGTCAGATGTGGATTGTCCTGGGATATTCAATATGAGTCGTTTGATGAGAGAAGCATGGATTGCGAATTGCGAATTGACGAATCGACGATTTAGTACTTGATTGGGCTAGTTAATGTGCCTTCGCTATCCAGAACTGTCGGATGTAGATTTTTTGGGGGTATTCAATGTGAACCGTTGGATTGGAAAGGAGATCTCTCTCCTATAAATACGCCAATGAGCTCCCATCCTCATTTTTACTGATCCTAAATTTTTAACCAGAGAGCAAAGAGTAAAACCCTTGAATGTCTGAAATCGCAGACGATATTTTCCAACGTTTATTACATTTCTAAGCCCAACTACTTCCATTGAACCCCCCCTTCATTCATCAGAAGGACAACTTCGCCCCAGATGATCCTTACAAATACATTGACGAGATGTTCTACCGTTTTCTCGAGTTCAAGGCTGAGTTTCTACCGACGTTCCCGCCTCTTCACCAACTAACCTCAAGCTTAAATTTTTCCAGCAAGTCTTCCTGGCCACTTCTTTGTTTTCCATTATTATTTTTGTTTGGTTTTATGCCCTTATAAAACCACGTCGGACATGTAACACAATTTCATATTGTTAATAAAAGTAGTAGAAATCATTTAGTTTGACAAATTTGTTGCTTGCTTGTTTTACTACATGATTATTGAAATAATACAAACATTTATAAAATCCCAAACATATGGATAATGACAATTATAGTGACTAGGTCACAGTGGATTATAGTTGTAATTATATGTTCAAAAGAATGAGTCCTAAGATTAGATCAGTGCATTTGATTTTAACTGATTAGGCAATCTGCGATATGATCTACTTACACATTCAGGGTGTGATGTCTTGTCCAATGCATTGACCAAGTAAATAAGATCGGATGTATTTGGTTACATCGGACTAGGACCAATATTGATTATTGATTGATAAATAAGTATCGTTGTTATCGAATCTAATCAATGTCATAACGTTGACCATAGGTTAAGTCGATCTTAATTCTTAGTGATAATATTCTACTAATTATATTATTTAAATCTTTTGATTTGTTTGTTACTAGCTTACCATATGTTCTAGCCTATACTTACATCTTGGAGATTTAGTAGTGTAATTGAGTGGGAGTATTATTCATAGATATGAAATCTATAACTTTTGTATGAGAAGTGAAAAGATGATTTCCTTAATTGCTTTGTTCAAAAGGTTAAATGATTGAGATCTCATTTCTGTGATTAAGTTCATGGAAATGCCATTTATAAGGAACTTAGTGGGAGTTAAGGATAAAATACTAATGAGGGGTAAAACGGTAGTTTGCACCCAGCTCGTTAGTAAGTCATCGATAGAGGATTGATTGACAATAATGGTTATAACAATGGACAACGTATTTATGGTTTGGAAAATACGTTCTATGAATTTAAGAGCTCAATTTCGAGTCTATAGTGGAGATGAAGAATTAATAAGGTAGTGAAATTATTCGTAAATAAATTCAAGGTAACTTATTGGAGCTTGATTTCATGGATCCATGGTCCCCGCATCACCTTTGAGTAAATCATCTAGAATGTCTCAATAAATTGATTTAATTATCAATTAGGATTTTTAAAGTTGACTAGGTTAATTTTGGAAAATTTACAGAGATATGAGATTTAGAGAATAAAAGAGAATCTTTGGGTAAATGTATTAATATTGATAAATTGGTGTCAATATAAATAAATAATATTAAATCAAGTTTTAAATTAGAATTAGTTAATTTGCTTAAGGATTTAATTAATTAATTAATAAATAAATAAAATGTTTTGAATTTAGGCCCAATTGGGATTTAAAGTCAAACACAAAAAGATTCGGCCCAAGTCCATTTGTGGGGGCCCAAGGCTTTTATTTTTTGTTTATTATTTTTAATTAATTTAAATTTAAATAAAGCTCATTAAATTACCTATATAAGGAATATGATATCTAGGGTTTTGATAAGAAAACTATTCTCAGTTGATTCATTGGGTAAGTGAAAACCTAGACAGTCTAATCCTTTCTTAGCCACTCTCTCTATTCTTCTTTTGTAACGTCCTGGATAGCCAAGACCGCTACACTGTGTATTTATAAAGGTGCAGGACCTGCTAATCAAGTAATTTAGTTAAAACGTGATACTAAAACCGCTGATGAACTAGGGTTAAAAGGTTTTGGTCTCAAAAGTGTACATTTTATATAACAAAACATTTTATACATGGGATCCCAAAAAGGAATGGCGTTCGAAAATCAGTTTACAAAATTTCCAAGGTTTAAACAACTATTAGCCATTTTAAGGCAAAACAGACACTTCTGGCTCCCCTGTTCCTGTCTTCCCCTCAACCGTAGCGGCTGAGCAGCTGGTCATGTATATTAAGCTCACAGAGCTCTCCAAGTCAGGGCTGGTCAAGTTTGCCTTTGCCTTTACCTGCACCACGTAACACTTGTGAGCCAAGGCCCAGCAAGAAAACATGATATGCATCACAATCAACATTAACAGATGAGTAATCCTTAAAGCATGATCAAACACTTAACACTCATATTAATTACATAGCACGTATTCAGAAACAGAGATGCAACTAAACGTTAATAACAATCAAGTCACATGATAATTAGGGCCGAAAACTTAGGCCGCACCCTCTATTTACCCCGCTGACTCCAGCCCGCTTAAACCGAGCTCAGTGCATAATAAGCTGTCCTTGGCTACCAGTGGCCAAGCAGCGCCATGTGCGCTAGTTTAAACTTGGCACTCTTAGGCCGTTGGTTTACTGTTTACATGGCATAATACCATCCTTTCAAAACATACATATTAGGGAACCCTTAGTCCCATTACAAAGACACAACTGGGTGCAGTTTTCTTACCTTTAATTTCCACGTTCACTGTCTACAAGTGACATCTCTCGAGCACGATCCGCTTTCCGAGCCCTAGCTTATCATCTAATCACATCCAAGGTAATGGATTCCATTAATATTCAAATAAAGGTTTCTGGGTTCAATGCTAGCTTCCGAGACATCGAATTCCACCAAACACGGTGGTGGAATCGATCCCGAGCACCCTAGGTTAGGTTCTCGCGCTTAAAATCCCCAAAAAATCAAGAATGCACCTAAGAGCTGCGGCCCTTGAGACCTAGCCGTGGCCCGCCCCTAAAACATAACCCAAGCCCCTCAGTAGGCAGACACGCGCCGCAGCCCTGCCCTGTGGCGCCGCGACGCTCCCCTTCGGCCGAGCCTCCCTGGCTCCTTTGCTTCGTAGGGCCGCAGTGCTCTAGAATAGAGCCGCAGCCCAACCCTTTGTGCCCAGAAAATCCACCATTTCTAACATCCTAACCTTATTCAAAACCACCCCAAAGCACCCTAATACCAAAACCCATTAATCACAAGACTTTTAACAAGATTCTAACAGCATAATCCAACAGAAATCCAGCTTAAAAACCTATCAAAATCCCATTTTGACTCCTAGAACCCGACAACTCAAAAACACAAAAACCAGTCATGCAAACTCAGATTTTAACCTCTAAATTACGAATTGAAGCTTACCTTCTTTGTTGAACCACTTCCTTAACATATTCCTGAGCTAAAATCCAAGCTTCTCAGCTTTAATTCAATCCTTAAACATCAAAACCATAAACACCCTTAATACTCAGCCAAAACTCAAAATTCTAATGCTCAAGAATATGATTCAGCCCTTACCTTAATCTTGGTTGAGTTTCCTTAGCTGAGCACTAGATTAAACCTTCAAGATTCCAGCCCAAACCACTAAATTCCCAGCTGATTTCCCCTAAATTTAAGTGGTTTTTCTTGAAAGGGAGAAGAGAAGGAAGAGGAGAGCAAAATAGGTCGGTTTGTGTTTTATTCTATCGGTTTCTATTTTTTTAAGTCTAACCTTGGTTAATTAAACCAATCCTGAGGCTCGAGGTACCGGAAACGTCCCCGAGGGAAAAATGGTAAAATTCCCCAATATTCCCGCCTAAGCTTCCTAACCTCAAATATATCTCCATATATTTATTTTTATAACTCGATAACCCAAATAATCTTCTAATACCCGAATTACCCCATGACTTACCCCAAGTCAAGTATTAAGCCCCGTTGTGACTTCCCACTAACTGGTTTCCTAGGATTGCCTCAAGTCGCACGCTGCTGATCTACCCACATAATAATGTGGTTCTCACAGATATAACATTTAACCACAATTACATTCATATAGTCATTCAAGCATGCTTATCATATACTCATGCATTAAATCAATAAACCCACACATAAACCAATTATGCCCTCCCGGCACACTAATCAGGGCCCTAAAGCCACAACAGTAACTTTGGGTCGTTACAACTATCCCCTCCTACTGAGAATTTCATCCTCAAAATTTACCTGAATAGCTCGGGGTACTGATCCCGCATCGCTGTCTCTAACTCCCAGGTCGTTTCCTTGACCTTGCTATTTCTCCACAACACTTTAACTAACAGAATCGTCTTATTCCATAGAACTTTGTCTTTCCGATCCAAAATCTAAACTGGTCGCTCTACATAGGACAAATCTGTCTGTAACTCTAAGTCTTCATACTTCAGTACATGCATCGTATCTGAAACATACTTCTGCAGCATGGAGACATGGAATACATCATGAACTCCCAACAGCGACGGTGGCAAGGCCAACCTGTACGCCACCTGTCCAATCCTTTCTAAAATCTCGAAAGGTCCAACGAATCGAGGGCTTAGCTTGACCTTTACCCCAAATCTCCTCACCCCTCTCAATGGTGACACTCGCAGAAACATGTGGTCCCCAACCTGGAACTCCACGTTCCTACGCTTAGGATCAGTGTAGCTTTTCTGCCTACTCTGCGAGGCAAGCATTCTAGCTCGAATCTTCTCAATAGCTTCATTAGTCTTCTGAACCATATCTGGCCCTAAATACTTCCTCTCACCCATCTCATCCCAATGAATGGGTGATCTACACATAACATTTCATAAGGAGCCACTCCAATTGTGGATTGATAACTGTTGTTATATGAGAACTCAATCAACGATAGATACTTACTCTAAGATCCCTCGAAGTCAATCACACACGCCCTAAGCATGTCTTCCAACACCTGAATTGTCCTCTTAAACTGTCCATTAGTCTGAGGATGGAAAGCTGTGCTAAACTTCAACTAGGTCCCCATAGCTCTCTGTTGAGCTCCCCAAAATTTAGAGGTAAAGATAGGATCTCGATCAGATACAATAGACTTTGGAACCCCATGGAGATGAACTATCTCCCTCACATACAACTCGGCATACTGTTCCACTGTATAGGTCGACTTCACTGGCAGAAAATAAGCTGACTTGGTGTATCTGTCTACTATCACCCACACCGAGTCACAAAGTCCCACTGTCCTGAGTAGTCCTCCCACAAAATCCATTGTGATGTCCTCCCACTTCCACTCTGGGATACCCAAAGGCTGAAGCAACCCCGCTGGTCGCTGATGCTCAGCCTTTACTTGCTGACATGTCAAACATCTAGACACATACTCTACCACATCCTTCTTCATCCCGGGCTACCAATATAATGTCCGTAGATCCTGATACATCTTCGTGGTACCCGGATGAAGCGAGTATGGCATAGTGTGAGACTCATCCAGTATCTCTCGTCTGATCCCCTCATCTGCCGGAACACAAATCCATCCCTGATATCGAAGTATACCAGTCTCGGAAATAGAATAATCCTTAGCTGTCCCAGCTAGGACATGCTGCCTAACATCTTGCAACTGTGCATCCACCAATTGTCCCTCCTTAATCCTCTCTAGCAGGGTTGACTGCAAGGTAATATTAGCTAACTGGCCCACCACCAATTCTATCTTTGCCTTGGCCATCTCATCAGCTAACTCTCTCGAGATCTGGGTGGAACTATACAATTGACTTGGGCCCCTCCTACTCAATGCATCTGCCACCACATTGGCCTTCCCTGGGTGGTAAAGGATATCACAGTCATAATCCTTAACCAGCTCCAACCAGGGCCTCTGTCTCATGTTCAGATCCTTCTGAGTGAAGAAGTATTTCAAACTCTTATGGTTAGTGTATATCTCACACTTCTCCCCATACAGGTAATGACGCCACACCTTCAGTGCGAATACCACTGCTGCTAGTTCCAAATCATGAGTAGGATATCGCTGTTCATATTCCTTCAGCTGTCATGATGCATAAGCTATAGCTTTCTCATTCTGCATCAGCATGCAGCCTAAACCCATCCTCGACGCATCACAGTAAACCACAAACTTTCCTTCCTCCGAAGGAAGACTCAGCACAGGTGTAGAAATAAGTCGTCGCTTAAACTCTTGGAAACTGTTCTCACACTTCTCTAACCAAACAAACCTCTGATTCTTTCTTGTCAATTCTGTCATCGGTGAAGCGATCTTTGAGAATCCCTCCACAAACCACCTGTAATAACCTGCCAACCCAAGGAAACTCCTCACCTCTGAGGCGTTCCTTGGCCTCGCCCAATCTCTCACTGCTTCCACCTTGGATGAATCCACCTTATTCCCTTCTGCGTCAACTATATGTCCAAGAAAAGTCACTTCTGGCAACCAAAACTCACACTTCTTAAACTTAGCATATAACTGGTGTTCTCTTAATCTTTGTAAAACCTGTCGAAGATGCTGCTCATGCTCTACCTCTAAACTGGAGTATACAAGAATGTCGTCAATGAAGACAATAACGAACTGATCCAAGAAGTCCTTGAACACCCTGTTCTTCAAATCCATAAAAGCTGCCAGGGCATTGGTCAAACCAAAAGACATGACCAAGAACTCATAGTGCCCATATCGCGTCCGGAAGGCCGTCTTCGGTATATCCTCATCTTTGATCCTCAGCTGGTGATAACCAGATCGTAGATTAATCTTTGAGAACACCGTCTTTCCCTGCAGCTGATCGAACAAGTCATCAATCCTTGGTAGAGGGTATTTATTCTTGATAGTCAATTTGTTCAATTCTCTGTAGTCTATACACATTCTCAGAGTCTCGTCCTTCTTCTTAACAAACAACACTGGAGCGCCCCATGGTGAGTAACTAGGCCTGATGAACCCCAAATCCAGAAGTTCCTGCAACTGTATCTTTAGTTCCTTCAACTCTGCTGGTGCCATTCTATATGGTGTCCTTGATACTGACTCTGTCCCCGGTGCTAACTCAATCTCAAACTGAATCTCCCTGCGCAGTGGCAACCTTGGTAGATCCTCAGGAAATACATCTAAAAACTCACACACCAATCTGGTCTCTTCCGGCCCTACTGGCATAACCCTAGTGGTATCCACTACATTGCCCAGGAAACCCATGCATCCCCCCTGCAACAAGTCTCTGGCTCTTAATGCTGAAATCATGGGTACGCGGGGTCCACATACCGCACCCACAAAGACAAAATGATCATCGCCCTCAGGCTCAAAAGTCACCATCTTCTTCCTGCAGTCAATAGTAGCCCCATATTTGGCCAACTAGTCCATCCCTAAAATCATATCAAAATCCTCCATGTCTAACTAAATCAGATCCACCGAAAGTTCCCTACTATCAACCATGACTGGCAGTGCCCTAATCCATCTCCTAGAAATTACCAATTCCCCCATAGGCAATAAAGTCCCAAACCCCGCAATCCGATATTCACTAGGTCTACACAATCTATCAATCACTTTACTAGAAACAAAAGAATGTGTAGCACCAGAATCGATCAATACAGTAAAAGGAGAACCAGCGTTAGAAAGCTGACCTGTCACTACCGAGGGACTAGCCTCAGTCTCTACCTGTGTCAAAGTGAATACTCGAGCTGGAGTCAAGCTATCCACCTTTCCTGCTTCACCTTTCTTCACTGTTGGGCAGTCTTTCATGAGATGCCCCACTGTTCCGCACACATAACAAGCCTTGGCCCGACATTCGCCCAGATGGTGTCTTCTACACCTCGGGCACTCTGGATAGGTCCGCCATGCCTCGCCGCCACCCTGGCGGCCACCCTGACCACCCCGACCCCTCCTATCAGGACCAGCAGTGGTCGAAGTGTCAGGAGTATTCCTCTTGAAATTGCTGGGGCCTCCGCCCCTACCTATTCCTGAATAAGGAGGCACCACTCTGCGGCCCTCGCGCCTCACCGCACCTTCCCTCCAAATCTTGTTCTCCGCTTCCTCAGCTGTAAGAGCCTTCTCAACGGCCTGGGCATAAGTTGTTCCTCCAGGTAGCGTTGTAATCCTAACATCTTGGGCTATCATAGCATTAAGCCCCTTGATAAACCTATCTTGCCTAACAGCATCAGTAGGCACAAGATCTGGTGCAAACTTCGTAAGCCTGTCAAATTTTAGGGCATACTCTGTAACGGTCATATTGCCCTGCACCAAACCCACAAACTCATTAACTTTTGCTGCCCTGACGGCAACATTATAGTATTTTTGGCTGAACAAGTCTCTAAAGCCTTCCCAACTCAAAGTAGTGACATCCCTGGTCTGTGAAGCCACCTCCCACCAGATGCGGGCATCCTCTCTCAACATATACGTGGCATAGGCCACTCTGTCATGTCCCTCTATCCTCATAAAATCTAGGATAGTAGTAATCATAGTCAGCCATTGCTCGACCTTTAGTGGATCAGGTCCTCCCTCAAAGATTGGGGGTTACTGCTTCCTGAACCGCTCATATAACGGCTCCCACCTGTTCCCAATCTCTCCCGACTGTGCGACTGGTACCACTGCAGGTGGTACCATAGGGGCAGCACTCCCCGATGGAGCCTGCTGTCGCAACAATCGAATTTGCTCATCTTGACTCTGCAGTCGCGCTTGCATACCTGCCATGAGTTGCTGCCAGTTTTGAGGAACTAGCGGAGGAATCTGGCCCTGGTCATCACCCCCGGTCCCAGACCTAGTGTCGGCTAGCCGTGTAGATTTTCTTGGACGCATAGTTATCCAAGTAAATCTGCAATCAACGACTCGGCAATCAGACCATGATGACAGGGCAAAAGCTTCTCCAAAATCCATCAAAGGAACATAACAAATCACGAACATTCAGAATATAGGCATTCATCCACATGCACCGGCTGCTGATAAGCATGCCCCAACATTACCACACCACATCTAAGATAAAAGCATGCACCAATACACAATATACAGTTAATCATTCAAATATTCATTTAAATGCACTGTGATGTTGATAAGCATGCCTTAATATTTTCATACAGTAGTCAAGGGCCAGGCCCTATCAGTATCTCATGCTTCCTATTAATCCAATAAATAACAACATTCATAACTCATTTCAGGCATATAAGCATATAAGCACATATACACATTACCAAACCCTAAATCGAGCTTGTCTCTAGCAGCGAATGTACATGTCCAGCCGGTCTTCAGGAACCCTTAAACCTAGGACACTCCGATACCAAGTTTTAACGCCCTGGATAGCCAAGACCGCTACACTGTGTATTTATAAAGGTGCAGGACCTGATAATCAAGTCATTTAGTTAAAACGTGATACTAAAACCGCTGCTGAACTAGGGTTAAAAGGTTTTGGTCTCAAAAGTGTACATTTTATACATGAGATCCCAAAAAGGAACGGCGTTCGAAAGTCAGTTTACAAAATTTCCAAGGTTTAAACAACTATTAGCCATTCTAAGGCAAAACAGACACTTCTGGCTCCCCTATTCCTACCTTCCCCTCAACCGTGGCGGTTGAGCAGCTGGTCATGTACATTCAACTCACAGAGCTCTCCAAGTCAGGGCTGGTCAAGTTTTCCATTGCCTTTACCTGCACCACGTAGCACCCGTGAGCCAAGGCCCAGCAAGAAAACATGATATGCATCACAATCAACATTAACAGATGAGTAATCCTTAAAGCATGATCAAACACTTAACACTCATATTAATTACATAGCATGTATTCAGAAATAGAGATGCAACTAAACGTTAATAACAATCAAGTCACATGATAATTAGGGCCGATAACTTATGCCGCACCCTCTGTTTACCCCACTGATTCTGGCCCGCTTAAACCGAGCTCAGTGCATAATAAGCTGTCCTCGGCCACCAGTGGCCGAGCTACGCCCTATGCGCTAGTTTAACCTTAGCACTCTTAGGCCGTTGGTTTACCATTTACATGGCATAATACCATCCTTTCAAAACATACATATTAGGGAACCCTTAGTCCCATTACAAAGACACAACCAGGTGCAGTTTTCTTACCTTTAATTTCCACGTGCACTGTCTACAAGCGACGTCTCTCGAGCACGATTTGCTTCCCGAGCCCTAGCTTATCACCTAGTCACAACCAAGGTAATGGATTCCATTCATATTCAAATAAAGGTTTCCGTGTACAATGCTAGCTTTCGGGACATCGAATTCCACCAAACACGGTGGTGGAATCGATCCCGAGCACCCTAGGTTAGGTTCCTGCGCTTAAAATCCCCAAAAGATCAAGAATGCACCTAAGGGCTGCGACCCTTGAGACCTAGCTGCAGCTCGCCCCTAAAACAGAACCCAAGCCCCTCAGTAGGCAGACACGCGCCGCAGCCCTGCCCTGTGGCACCGCGGCGCTCCCCTTCGGCCGAGCCTCCCTGGCTCCTTTGCTTCGTAGGGCCGCAGCGCTCTAGATTAGAGCCGCGGCCCAACCCTTCGTGCCCAGAAAATCCACCATTTCTAACATCCTAACCTTATTCAAAACCACCCCAAAGCACCCTAATACCAAAACCCATTAATCACAAGACTTTTAACATGATTCTAACAGCATAATCCAACAGAAATCCAGCTTAAATACCTATAAAAATCCCATTTTGCTTCCTAGAATCCAACAACTCAAAAACACAAAAACCAGTCATGCAAACTCAGATTTTAACCTCTAAATTACGAATAGAAGCTTACCTTCTTTGTTGAACCACTTCCTTAACAGATTCTTGAGCTAAAATCCAAGCTTCTCAGCTTTAATTCAATCCTTAAACATCAAAACCATAAACACCCTTAATACTCAGCCAAAACTCAAAATTCTAATGCTCAAGAATATGATTCAGCCCTTACCTTAATCTTGGTTGAGTTTCCTTAGCTGAGCACTAGATTAAACCTTCAAGATTCCAGCCCAAACCACTGAATTCCCTGTTGATTTCCCCTAAATTTCAGTGGTTTTTCTTGAAAGGGAGAAGAGAAGGAAGAGGAGAGAAAAATAGGTCGGTTTGTGTTTTATTCTACCAGTTTCTATTTTGTTAAGTCTAACCTTGGTTAATTAAACCAATCCCGAGGCTCGGGGTATCGGAAACGTCCCCGAGGGCAAAATGGTAAAATTCCCCAATATTCCTGCCTAAGCTTCCTAACCTCAAATATATCTCCATATATTTATTTCCATAACCCGATAACCCAAATAATCTTCTAATACCCGAATTACCCCTTGACTTGCCCCAAGTCAAGTATTAAGCTCCGTTGTGACTTCCCACTAACTGGCTTCCTAGGATCGCCTCAAGTCGCACGCTGCTGATCTACCCACATAATAATGTGGTTCTCACAAATATAACATTTAACCACAATTACATTCATATAGTCATTCAAGCATGCTTATCATATAATCATGTATTAAATCAATAAACCCACACATAAACCAATTATGCCCTCCCGACACACTAATCAGGGCCCTAAAGCCACAACAGTAACTTTGGGTCGTTTCATCTTTTCTAGATCTATATCTCATTTGTTGAGAACTAGCCCACACTAGTTCTAGGTTGATCAAAGGCTTGGTGAGGAAGACTCTGTTGGTGATCTAGTTCAATCTCTTGATAATACTCTGCTACAGAAAAGAATCAAGGGTTAGGGAGATTGACGGAAGGAGTTGTTCAAGTTCCGCTGCGTAATGTAAGTTTTACTTTACTCTGTATTTGTATCAATTTCATAGGAGCATGTTCTAGGAATTTGCATATTTGTTTGATAATATGTAAATTGCATGAAAATAAACAAAGATCTTGTAATATGTATTTCCTACAATTGGCCTTAGAGCCAGGTTGCTAGTTTATTTTCATGAATGAACATGTATGAAATTGAATGATATGTTAGGGTGTTAATTGGATGATACATGTTATTAGTGCATGTGTTATGTTATGTAAATTTAGCAATAATTTGATTGTTTTTTGCTTTTTTTTGGAATTAAGAAAAAAATTGTGCAGATTTTTTTTTTTCAAAATTATTTTGGATTGATTGGGCAGTGTGCGTGTTGGGCGCATGAAGCCGCCGCTGGGACCCGGCCGTACGGCGTCGGTACTGGACCCCGCTTCAGCACTTTTTCGCAAAAAAAAATTATTTTGTTAATTTTTTAAAATTGGATATTTTGTGCAGTTAAATTTAAAGTATTTAAAATTGATTATGAGTATTTTATATATTTTAGCTTTTTAAAATATTTTGAATTAGTTATTTAATTATTCAAGATATTTTTATTGTTTACAATATTTATAATTGGTTATCAGATAATTCTAGATATTTTAAATTTAGTTAAATAATATTTTGATATTTTAAAATTGGTTCAAATATTTAAAAATAAAATATCTTGTCATTCCTAACAACTTAACAGCCTAAGTTAAATTAATTATTTGAAATTTAATTTTGTTTGATAAATTCTATTTTAATTAATTTAATATTTTGCAACTTGTTTAATTAATTATATTGAATTTTGTCTGATGAATTCTATGTTAATTAATTATGGTATTTTGCAAAATAGTATATTGTTGTGGTATATTTGCAAAATTTAATAGTACATGGTTATAGATTAACATGTTAGGCCCATCCAATTATTAACATATCAAGCATCATTATTAAGTTATTTTTTGCATTTGGGCTTTAAATATAAGTATAATGATGACCCAATTTTGTGTTTGAAAAATGTGGGAAAACTCAAATAAAACTTTCATAAAATGTTAGGTTTTATTTGGGCCCAATTGAATATGCAAAGTTTAAATTCATCTCTTGTGTGTGGTTCCACTTGTGAATGCCCATTTGCTTTGCATTACTATATTAGACTTAATTAATTGAATAACAATTAATAAAATGAATGTTCAAATTCCTGTCTTTTTGAGTTTTGTCTGGAAGTTAGGGAACCTTAGTAGTGGGTCTGACACACTGAACCCAACTCTACTCCGTGCAAGCTCAAATTATTAAGGTCCATTTACCTAAGTTGGACTTAATTGTATTAGGTTATTCTTTTTAGTTGGACCTAATAATTGATTAGAAATAAAGCAATTCTAATTTTAGAATTAATGGAAAAATTATAAACTATGGTTTATTAATTTGGCAAACCTAAGTTGGTTTATTGATTATTTTAATAATTTGGCAAACCTAAGTTGGTTTATTGATTATTTTAATAATTTGGCGAACCTAAGTTGGTTTATTAATTATTTTAATAATTTGGCAAACCTAAGTTGATATTTTTCAAAAAGAATAAAATACTAAAAGATTTAATAATGAGTTTAAAAAATTTGAATTCGATCTCTACCGTTGATTTAACAAGGTTAGAGTTCAGTGGGGCCTCATGACGCTTTGATTTCGTCTCCCTAAGGAAGGTGTTCACTGGACTTCTTAACATGGTTAAATTTCTTAGAATATATGTTTATAGATGGACCTTCTATAGACTCATCCCTACGATGACTATATGAATTAAATCTATAATAATCAAAACTGCGGGTCAAACTCA